>NC_034607.1:37502668-37515939 GCF_900095145.1 Mus pahari | reverse complement strand
GAGGAGGAGGAGGAGGAGGAGGAGGAGGAGGAGAAAGAGGAAGAGGATCTGAAAGCATTGATACCACCTTCTTTCCCAAACTTCATGTGTCTTCAATTTTTGAAGAAGTCTCTGGAATTTTTCTGCAATCCGGTGCCAGAGAGCAAGACTCTGTATAGTCAACAGTCCAGAAACAGATGAAGCCTGGGGGGGGGGGGGAAATGCTCAGGAATGACTGTACACAAGACTCCAAGGGGGTGTGGAGTTTGCAGAAAAAGGGCTTCTCATTTTGTTCTCAAATTGGAGTCTAAACGTAGGTCCCATATAAGCAAGTGTGCAAATAACTGAGCAGCTCTTCATGCTGGGCCAGCATCTCTCCCCTCATTCATTTTTAGGCTTCTGGAAGAAAATTTATGTTGCTCCTGTTAGAGGTTTGGAGATAAGAGAGCTCCTGCGAAGGCAGGTTTCAGAGTGGCTTGTCAACTGGTCTCTGTGCTGTACACAGGGAAAGCTATTAACAATGTCTGTTAAAATGCTTCCACTCCATGTTATGAAATGGGACTTGAAAGCATTTAGGATAAATGACCTAGTGTTGGGAGCCTAGCATTCACACCAAAACTTAAAATATCAATTGCTATTAACGTGTCCTACTTTGGAACGTCTAGAACATAAAATGTTAGCACCATCTACTTGGTACCAAGCCTATGTGAACTTTCAGTTTTGTCTATTTTTCCATATACAATGGCTGCTTTATCCAACTTATTTGCAACTTCCTCAAGGACCAAAACATGTCCTTTAATTATTCACAGTTCTGTTATTAGTTTAGGAAATAATGACAATGGTGCTTATAAGTGTCTGTTCCTGTTCCTGCTACCAGCTTTGTCACAGATAACCCACTATACTTCTGGAATGCTGTCAGACATGGAAGTATCACTGCTAACACATACAAATACCACATGCACATACATATCACATTACACATGTACACCACACACACATACACCACCCATGCACATACGCACCACACACAAATATACCACACATACACCACACATGTACACACACACACACACACACACACACACACACAAACAGACACATGCATGCGCATCAGTCTCTACCCTCTTACCTGTGTGTACCTGACAAGCCTAGGGCTAATAGTAGCCCTCCAAGGGCCTTACTCATCTGAATGATCTTCTCCATTCTGTTCTTGCTGCTGCAGGCTTGGCCGTCATGTCGCCTCTGCTCAGAAAGCCTGCTTCTTGTGAAGCTCCATGTCCCCATCATTTTCTCCTGTGACCACCACCCTGCTTGTTCATTGATCCTGAAGCCTGCATACATCATTAAACAGCATCTTGTCTCTATTCCTCCCCACGGTCCCTCCAGTAGACAGGGCAGTGTGTCACATTTACTCAATAAACATTTACTAGTCCAGTACCCCCAAACCTAAAGTCTCCGTGTACTTTTCACTTCTAGGCTAAAATCTATGTCAATTTTATAGATTGTATAATTATACTGATTCTATAAATTATATATGGTTATATTATAAATGATTATATTATTTATAAATGAGTATATTAACTATACTGATTATATAAATCGGTAGCTTGTTGCTAAATGCCTCCTGTATTGCAAAGAGATTCAAGACAGATTTCAAAAGGAAGTTTCCCTTTCGAAAATTTCTTCTTTTGTATCTCAAATGTTATTCAGGAACACAGCAACAGTATCACCTGCGGTGAAGAGCATCTTTCTTACAAACACACACAGTATTTAAATTACAGCAACTGCTAATGATAACACTGTGTCTTCTAAACCACTGGCACTTCTAATTAAAGCTTTTCCTGTCTCATGTCATCGAAATTAGCTGTTTAAAAAAACCCAGCAAGGCAGATCAATAAACAGCAGTGGTCCTTCTCTTAAGCCTAGCTTCACGGCATAAATCATGTTGGTACTTTAGATTACTGTGGTTCGTGACTGTGAGTTACTGTTTACAACAATCTGATAAAAGAGACAGGGAGTGCGCCAAGGAGCTCAGGCGCCTATGTTGAATGGGTATGTGCTCACGTATGCGAAAGGAAAATGGACTTACTCAGCCTTACATCCTTTAAGAGAGCTGGAAGGAAGCATTTGGAGGAGACAGAATTAGTACTCACAGGAGTAATTACTACTACAGAGGCAATGGAGGAATGTCCAATCTACAGTTCTCAAGTGTATCTATTACAGAAATGAGAACTACAAAAATCAGCATGAAGGAGTCTAAACAAAACAAAACAAAACAAATAAATAAAAAAAACCAGCAAGAAACAAAGCTGCCCCATGACCCACCTGGCCATATATACCCAGTGGCTTCATATTCTAGCATAGAGATTTGTACATACTCACTACTGTTCTACTCAGAATGGCCAGGGAATGGACCCAGCTTGGATGCTCATCAACACGTGAATGGATAATGAAAATGTGATACGTATACAAAACAGAATTTTACTAATCAGTAAAGAAAAAGGAAATTACAAAACTTGAAAGATAAAAATCCTCCTATTCTCCCATGTATATAAATATAGGTGGAGCCTAAAAAAAACTAAAAGAGAAAGTGAGACCCAGGAAAGGTGAAGAGAGAGACAGAGGAGATGGAGAGATGGCCAGCAGCTCTTCCAGTATTGCAGGGCTCTATTCTCAACACCTCCACACCAGCTCAATTATCAGTAACTCTACTTCCAGGGATAGCCTCATAGGGAACCAGACATGCATGTGGTCCCAAGAACATCCATGCAGGAAGAACAGCAATACACATAAAATAAATTAATAAAATAAAGAGAGATGCTGAGGAAGAGGCAGTGGAGGTTGGGGTGGGAGAGGGCAAGAGGACACAAAAGAAAAAAAAAGAAAAAAGATGAGGAAAACGATGAGGGTGGAGGTGGAGGCAGGGCGACAGGGAAGACAAAGGAGGAGAAGCAACTAGAACAGACTACATTTGAAAATGATGTAATTCTCCTTACAACATTGTATACTAATAGATCTTTAAAATATGAAAATGGAATTACTAGCAGCTCCTAAAAGGAAAACAGGATGCCTAACGCAGAGTAATAGGATAGGAACTATGCAGTTTTAGAAAAAGATTTATATTTCATATTTTAAATCGAATCTCTGCATGGGTGTGTGCACATGAGGACAGCTAGGGAAGCCAGAAGCATTGAGTTCCAAGGAGCTTGAGTTACAGGAGATTGTGATCCATCTGCTGTGGGTCCTGGTGAGTTCAGGACTTCTGCAAAAGAAATATTTGTTCTTCACTCCCAAGCCTGGAACTACGGGGTCTGATTAAATTAAAATAGTGGCAATTATTCCATAAATTCCAATTAAATAAATGATGTTTGAGGATGTCTACCTAAACATAAAAAAAAAAAACTGAAATTTTGAAATTTGGGTACATGGCAAAAATTTTATTTTACTTTATAATTAAAATTTATAATTATTATGATAAGGAAAAAATTAATTGATAGTTATAATAACATAGTTAGAAATTTCTAGGAATGGAACTAACCCAATCTAAAAATTCTTATTTGTAAGGTAAACATTTTTTTACATTTCACTTTGTAATGTAAATAAAGTTTATTTCCTGTTATTTTTCACTCACTCATTAATCTCTATAGGGATCCAGTTAAGTCACCAACTTTGTTTCCTTTTGATACATGCTGATGTAGCAGACAACAGCAACTGAGTGTGTGGTATGACTTGTTCAAATTACCCAGCTAACTACGCACAGCCAGCTGGGGATGGGACAGAAAGGCCTGACTCACTATGTTGTCTTCCCAAGTTGTGAAATCTTCCTTCTTCCTGTTGACAAATCTGGCTTACTCACAGATACAACCTAGCAGAGTGCTAAATATGACATGAGACAGAAGTGTAGCATGAGGCCCTATCAGCTTCCCCTGTGAAACTCATAGAGTATGGTCTTCCCTGAACACAAGGAAGTTGGGCTCTCACCAAAAAGCAGGTGCGACTACAGGACTGAAACATCTGAGCAGATGTTAGAAGGTGAAAAAAACAAAACAACAAAAAAAACTTTCTTAAAAATGCTATTTACTAGTAGTGTACAGGTGCAGATAACTTGCAAAATAATCCATTTTTCTTGTTTCTGGCATGTGCATGCTGTGGTACACATATGTGTATGTGTGTTTGTACATGTGTGCAAATTTCTGTGCATGTGACTGATTTGTATCTCATATAGAGAGGCAGGGCCTCTCACTCGAACCCAGAATTCACCCATTCACCTAGTCTGGCTAGCCAGGATCCTGGTCTCTGTGATTACAGGTAGACCATCACATCCACCTGGCACTATGTGGGCTCGGGGGTGGGGGTGGGGTGGGGTCCAAACTCTGTATTTACCATCTCACAATATACTTCTGTAAGAAACAAACTAGCTGGGTATGGCGGCTCATACCTGTGACAGAGCACTTGGGAAGCTGAAGCAAGAGGCAGTACAAGTCCTAGACCGACCTAGACCTTGTCTAAAAAGCAAATAGGTTATGGTCCAAGATGTAAAAATATGATCTTTTTGAGAGCCGGCACTAATGTGATGTTTATGGCATATTATTTGCAGTTGGCTCAGCCAGATCAGCGTGACTGGAATTCTGAAATGTCCTTCTCCTCTAAGATGTGATCCCTACTGGGGATTCTAGGTTTGAGCACTAGACCCTTCACTAAAATGTGTATTTTCATGGTTTAGAGGAGATGGCTCAATTGGTAATATGCTTGCAGTACAAATATGAAGACCTGAGTTTTGTTTCTCACATCCATATACAAGGTTGGGTGTGGCAGTGCACATCTGCAATCCCACCACTGAGGAGGTGGGGATAGGCAACTTCTTGGCACTTGCTAACCAGACAACCTAGCATAATCAACAAGTTCCAGGTTCAGTGAGAGATTCTGTTTCAAAAATAGTAAATAGTAATGTGGGAAGTGGCTCTGGCCTCTACACATATGTGTGCACACACACATAGACACAAACATACATACACACAAAATAAAAATAAAGTGTGAATTTTCAAAGAGTATTATTATCCAATATTATTTTTTGTTTTGTTTCATTTTCTTGAGCTAGAGCTTCACTATAATAGTCCTTGCTTGCCTGAAACTCTCCATGTAGACCAGGCTGGCCTCAAACTCACAGAGATCCTTCTGCCTCTGCTTCCTGACTCCTGTGACTCACCTGCCACCACACCTAACTGGAAGTATTATTTTACTCTAGCAACCCTGGAGCTGGGCCTGCTTTTTAGGTCAGGAGGACTGTTGTGACAGACAAGCCCCAAGCGTGTCTGAAGCCAGTCAAAGCCACAGGTCAGAGGTTTGATCGGCTAGACTCTGCCTCAGTCTTGTGGGACACAGGTGAACCACACTCAGAGAAGGTGTGCGATATAAAGTGGGAGAAGAGTAAGATGGTTCCTCGGCTTCACAGCTTGCTCTGGGCCCACTCTGGTTCTACCTTTAGTAGATGCTATGACTGTTACACACTTTATATAGGATATACAGTGTAGTGTATAGTATATAGTGTATATAGTGTAGTGTATAGTATATAGTATTCAGTGTAGTGTATAGTATATAGTATATAGTGTACAGTATATCGTATACAGTGCAGCATGTAGTATATAGTTATTATATATAATTTACATAATACAGTATATAATATATAGTATACAGTATAGTATATAGTGTAGTATTTGGTATATAGTATACAGTGTAGTATATAGTATACAGTGTAGTATATAGTATACAGTGTAGTGTATACTATACAGTGTATCATATATAGTACACAGCATATGATATATATTATGCAGCAAGTTATTATACAATGTACAAATATTATGTTTCAATTTTAAAAACCAGCCCAGAAAGCCAAGTAAAACCCATGTCACAGAAACGCTTCTTACATAAAATGCATGCAGAAACTCACTGCTTTAATTATGCCAATACTAAGGGTAAATCATGATCAACTATATTTATTTGCCTAAAACTCAACTCCACTTGTCAAAACAAGTCAAAACGAAAGGAAGGAACGGGCCTTGAAAACATTGTTTGCAGACAGCTGCCATCTGTGTCCATGGGACCCTGAAAAGCCTGCTCATGCAAGCTTTCGTCCTGATTCTTGTCTTCTGCTTCATCCTTCCCACTTGTAATTTGCCTTTTGCGGGGGGGGGGGGGCAAAGCTTTCCCTCTTAGCAGGTAATAGCACATTTTAAAGGCAGGGCAGGGTCGTGGGAATCTGAAGTTTTCCGAGGCAGCAAAATAGAGGAAGTTGTTATGTGTTAGTGAAAGCTGTCATTCCCTCTACGCCATGTAATTAAGACATGTGTTTATACTACTCCCTATGTTTGTGTATGTGTTTTGTGTGTGATGAGTGTATGTGTACGTGCACATGTGGTGCATGTGTGTGTATGTGTGTGTGTGTATATGGTGTACGATGTGTATGGTATATTTTTGCGTATGGTGTATGTATATGTACGGTATGTGTATGTGTATGGTGTATGTGTGTATATGTGCATAGTATGGTTTGTGTACATGCATGTTTGTGTGTGTGCCTGTGCTCATTCCAGCTCAGGATTTATGTATTTCAGGCAAGCATTCTACCTCTGAGATACGCCCACAGTCTACATCTTCTCCTTACCCTCACAGACAAAGCCAGAAGTCATCTAACACAGCCAGGTGCCCACCTTTCAACCTTGAGCTTTAAAAGGCCAGTATTAGGAAACAGCTTATGTGGAGGTACAGAGAGACATCCCTTTCTTCCCTCATGGCCAGCGACTCTACCTCCACAGTCCTCCTCCATTTATCTACACTCAATCAATGATTCACGTACAAGAAATGCTGTCCCCATTACCAAGCATTAAAAATGTGTTTGATTCAACAATAATAAAATAGTTGCTGTAAAATTCTAGGGCAATGTAAGTAATGATTTCACACGCTTAAAAGACTTTTATGGGGGGGCGGGGAGGACGGAAACTCTATGTCTTTAATATGTTTTGTTATCTTTTGAAAAGGGGCGATCTTAGGATTTCATGGCTGTGAAGAGACACCACGACCATGCCAAGTCTTATTAAAACAAAGCAAAACAAAACAAAACAAAGTATTTCATTGGGGCTGGCTTCCAGTTCAGAGGTTTAGTCCACTGTCATCTTGGAGGGAAGTGTGGTAGCACGCAGCCAGACATGGTGCTGGAGAGTTAGGTAGCTGAAAGTTCTGTATCTAGACTGTCAGGGAACAGGAAGAAAGAGTGCCACTAGGTTTAGCTTGAGTGTCTGAAACCTCAAAGCCCACCCCAGAGACCAACTTCCTCCACCAAGGCCACGCCCACTCCACCAAGGCCACACCTCCTAATGGTGCCACTCCCTAGGGGAGTGGTCCTTTTCTTTCAAACCACCACAAGGGCCCTCAATAAAATGAAATAGGAAGTAAAGGGCAGCAAAATGAGAGAAGAACCCCCTGACTGATCAACTAAGTCACGGAACATTCTATCTGGCACATTTTCACCGCTTCTTCCAATTCATTCCTTCACTCATTATCTCTTACTATAAAAATCAGGCAGGCCTGGAATTGACAGCCATCCTCCTGTGTCCCTTCCCTGCGATGACAAGCCTGAGCCACCTTGCCTGCTGGGTAAGCCGTTTTTTACCTGGCCCACAACAGCATGAAAGTCTTACATACATTGATGGGATATCGTGTACTATTTTAAAACGTGTGTATTAGACACACATGCCACAGTATGCATGTGGCAGTCAGGACAACTCGCAGCAGGCAACTTTTCCCTTCCACTGAGTGCGTTCCAGGAATCAAACTGAGGTTTTGAGCTTTAATGGCATGTGCCTTTACTGGCTGAGCCATCCGAGGCCCCAGAACTTCCGTTCATTACTTAGCAGGTAGTCGTTGCCTGTTTCTATCTCCAACTCTCCTTTAGATATTTATAAAACGAATGGTCTCATTTGATCCTTGCTTAATCTCCATGTGGGGAACACAACAGCGTCCTTCTTTCCATTTACAGGTGACTCAGGATCAGGCGGATGTAGAAGGTAGAGTCCATCTCCCTAGCTCTGTGACTCTGCTACTGAACAGGGTCGAGCGTGATCCTTGACCCACCAAGGAAAATCTGTAACTGATTGATACAGACCAAAGCTGACTCTCACCAGAGGCTTGTATTGGCCCCAGACGGCTTTTAATCAGCCCTGCAGTTAGCACAAGAGAACTTTTGATGGTGTGTAGCAAGACTCGTGAGTGGGCTCAGCTCCAGGATGTGCATACGTTTCTGCCTCCATTGCAGTGATCAATAAGATAGGAACTGTCTGATGTAAGAGGCCCAGGGTCACCTCTTGTCACCTTTGGGAGCTCTGGGTCTGGGTCTGGGTCTGGGTCTGGGTCTGGGTCTGGGTCTGCGTCTGGGTCTGGGTCTGGGTCTGGGTCTGGGTCTGGGTCTGGGTCTGGGTCTGGGTCTGGGTCTGGGTCTGGGTCTGGGTCTGGGTCTTTGGTGCAGCCCGGTGACTACTCTGTAAAGTATCCACGGTGCTAACTTCTCGTGTGTAAGCGGGAACCTCTGCCTAGGAAACAAGGGTACTGTTTATTCTTGCTGAAGAGTTCTGTGATATTCCTGTGGCATAGAGGCCAACAAGTCCGCCCTTGCTGCTTTTGCTGAACTAACAGGTCTGCCTGGAGTTGCTCAAGCCCCCAAACTAGCCCCTTCACAAGGCCTCTATTGTGGAAACGTAGTCAATAAATCCCAGAGCAAAAGATTTCAAAGGTTTTGAGGATTAGCAGCAGGTCTGGTCTAGTTTCTGCTTGCTGAATGGGCAAACTGTGCAGACGGGCCACCCACTGACTTCCTGAGGCTGGATCGGCAGGGCTAAGTTAAGTATTTGTTCAAGGTTGCCTGAGCAAGGACCCCATCCTGTGGAATGCAGCTGAGATCTAAACAGGTGACACTAGGCATCTTAGGAGGGTGTTTAAGGAGGACCAGTGTATGAACAGACAGGTAGGAAATGCCAGCCCCGGGGGGACCTGGCCTGCACAGCATTGGCATGCCTTTTTTTTTTTTTTTTTTTTTTAGAGAATAAAATATAATATATTATATTATAATATACAATATGGTAAAACAAAAACTAACACATCAGAACAGGATAAAACAAAAGAACAGTACAAAAAGTGCCCAAGGAAAGGCACAAGAAGCAGGTATGAATGCAGAGATTCACTCATTCTTATACTCAAGAAACCCATAAAAACATTAAATTGGAAGCCATAATACATGCGCACAAAGAACAGAGTTTCCATCTTTTCTTCTGCAGGTTCCCTGAGCCACCCCTAAGGGAAGGGACTCGACGGAGACATCACATCTAGAGCTGTGTGTCCCAAGGTCTTTCCGCCTCTGCATTATTTCTGACTATGGATTTCTGCATTGGTTCCCATCTGCAGTAAGTGGTTTTTTGTTGTTGTTGTTGTTCGTTTGTTTTTTGTTTGAACTTATTTTATTAGATATTTTCTTCATTTACATTTCAAATGCTATCGCGAATGTCCCCTATTCCCCCCCCCCCCAGCTCCCCTGCCCTTTAAAGGTGCTCGGTACAAGGCCCAGCAAGCGTGGGAGGAACAGAGGCTCATAGGCGCTGAACAGCAGCTACTGGGAGAACTAGGAAATGACCAAAGCTGATTGCACGATGAAGCCCAGCCGGTGGAGGGAGGGAGCAGCACGTGAAAGGCAACGTTTCTGTATCAGAAGATTACTGGATTATCTGATGCATGGATAACCGAACAAAAAGCCAGACTTCTACCAGTCACGCTATGGCTGGAACGAAGGGACCGGAAGTCAGCTTTTATTTTTTTTATTTTTTTATTTTTTGCATGACACTAAGCCAGATCCAAAGAGGGGGCTCAAAGAAATCTAATTTGAAAGTACAAATAAACAGTGTATTACAGATAAACAGTACACTTGCAGGAAATAAACCAAGAGGAAGTCTCTGCCTGGTGTCTCCTCAGCTGACCCGACAGCCAAGCCTGAGGTAACCTCTCTGCCCTGTGCCTATTACCCACCAGCAGGCATCGTCTGGGTATTTTCTATCTTACGTCACAGGTCCCCCACCTTTACCCAGATCTCACTTTACACGGTTTTCATAACAGGTAGTCAACTGAGTTCCAAAAGAACTAAAAGGAAAATTCCAGAGACAAACAAGTTTTTAAGTTTTAAATAATTTTTATTGCTAGTATTTTTTTTTCTATCTTATTAGTGATTACTGTTGCTACTCTCTTAGTGTGTCTACTCTATAAATTAAACTCCATCATGGGTCTGTATGTATAGGGAAGAATATGACTGTGTAGAACTATATATAGTTCGCATAGGAGTCTATGCTATCTGAGGTTTCAGGAATCCATTGGGGGTTGGTCTTAGAATATAGTCCCCAAAGATAAGAGGAGGCCACTGTACTCTGTCCATAATAAAATGAAGCCTCTATGAGATGGGGCCCTGAGAGGGTAATGAGACATTAAATGTAGGTCTGTCATTAAGAGCTTGGCTGTTCTTCATCATCTCTTCTCTTATCTGGTTCTGTAGTGTGTCTGTGTGGCCTGGATCTTTCTGATGATCTATTCTTTTATCTGGTTCTGTAGTGTGTCTGTGTGGCCTGGATCTTTCTGATGATCTATTCAGACGTGCTCTTGAACACGCCGGAATTCCTGAGCTGTGGCCATGTTCTATACTGGGACAAGAACTATACAGGCTTGCAAGAACCGGGTCACTTGGAATTTCATGGGATGGTATCATTATTCCAAGCCTGGAGTAAATATCTACCTGTGAATTTGATATAGGAGGGGAAAATCTGCTTCTGTGTGGTTTGTTATTTGGGGGTTTAAATTATTAGCATCTGTGATGGCTAGCTTTGCTTGTCAAGCAGACCCAACCTAGAATCACCCGAGAATTGATGTGGAAAGACTCTGTCCACTGCGGGTGGCACCATTCCCTAGGCAGGGGTTTCTGAACTATCTAAGAGTGGGAAAATGGAGCAGAGCACACACAAGCAAACAAGCAAGTTTACATATTATTTCTTCTGTTTTGACTGTGGGTGTGACGTGACTATCTGCTACAAGCCTCCAGCACTGTGATTTTTCCAGCGGGGATGGTCTAAGATGAATCAGCTCTATAAGTTGCTTTTTTTGTCAGAATATTTTATCATAGTAACAGAAATGAAACTGCGATAGAACTCAGACGACCTTTTCTAACAAGAATTCAGTTTTATAATAGCATTTCTTCTTTGTATTATATTTAAACATAAAATAATTGATAAACAGTGTATGCGTATATGGAGGTGTTTTCTCTGCTTTTCCCTCTCTCAGTTTGCAGAGACTGTAACAATCTGAGCAGGAGAGAGGTTTGTTAGCTGTGCAGACTGTCCCATCTGGGGACCATGAATGGCCTACTCCAGTAGATAGTCCTAGAGCCCTGGCACAAAGAAAGCAGGGACAGAGTCTGTGGAAGAAGACAGAGATAGAATCATCAAGGCAGAGGAGACATGAAGGGAGACTAGAAATCGAAGGAACTGAGGGTCATTACGGTAGGCATCTGATTGTCATTGGCTCCGGGCCGTGTAAGAAACTCAGAGTAGCTGATGGCAACTCAAAACTCACATGTATATTCTCTAGACGAGGTGAGCTCAAGCTGAGAGACTGCTTAGGCGGCGTTCCCTCAGGCTGCCAGTGAAATCTCTGCAGAGTTCTAGATCCACTTCTCCCTCTATTGTTCTCCATTCCCCCACCCCACCCCCGCCCCTGCCCCCACCCCGAGACAGGGTCTCTTACTGGATTGGGAACTTGCTGATTTAGCTAGCCTGGATGGCCAGCAAGCCCCCAGGGTCTCTGCTTACCACGGCACGGAGTTATAAACATGTTCCACTGTGCATTTTATTGTTGTTGTTTGCTTGTTTTTGTCGTTGTTATTGAATGTTTGTTGAACTCTAACGATGTGATAGGTACCACACAAAACATTATACATAGTATCTGCCCAGTGGGCTTACAATCTAGTCTAAGGACACAAGTAATGTTTTTGAATGTTGCCATGAGCTTAATTTACTGTTGATGAGAATGAGGTAGGAACTGTACTGTTCAGCGCAGGGAAGGGCCCGCACAATCACTGACCTTTCAGGCAGGTTTGCCTGCACAAGTATACCCAACTGCTCATATTGCTTGTTCTTGGAAATTATGGATACTATTTTTCGGGTATTTTATGATAATCATAATAATCTATAAGGATAGAATCACCAAACCCACAAATCTAACAAAACCAGGGTTCAAAACCGGCCTCTAGTCTAGAAGAAAACTGTTGTATGTTCAGAAAAGCAGCTAAAGCAGGACTCAGAGAACAAGTGTCAGGAGCCAAGGCTCGGAGTCCCCAGCAGTGTCTCCTCTGGCAGCTTCCAAAGTGCCCTTTATTCTCAAGGTCTTTGTCTGTGAAGCCCTGAGAAGCAATCATTTGCTGGGCCTTTGGCTCTCTGCCCTAGGGGAGTGTGTGTCTGAGGGCAGAACCTTCTCAGTGCTGGAGGATCACGGTGTAGGTCATCCACTTGTTGGTCCTTGTCAACACACCACAGGGATTTAATCTCCAGAGTAGTCATACCAATAATTTACAATTTCACTACATTTACATCCTTAGTCTTTATTCATGTGTATCTTGAATTTCAGCCAAACATAAAGTGCAGATGCAGGGTTTGCATTTTATAATAACAGAAGTTTTCTGAGAAAACACTCTCTTGATTTTAATCCTGCTATGACCTGTGTTATTTTTCTAATAGTTTTTCTCTGTCCTTATGAAAAGTACAAAAGACAAATGAGCCAGACAAAATCCAGCCGGCACACTCTGAAGAGTTTATGTCCGTATACACAGAGGGAGCCTTTGCTGTTCTGTTCTGAACCCTCCATTAGACCAGTCACAGTTCTAAGTAGATTTCAGTCTGATTTGGAAAGGCTGCCTGAGTGTATATTTGTCATTTTATAATTATATTTCTCTCCACAGCCAAGCTATTAACAAGCTTATCTTACAAACAACCTTAGTGCTATTAAGTTACATAAAACCAAATACATAAACAAATAAACAGTACATGCTGATGAGTTCGGAGCTTCTAGTGGTCGGTCTGAGGCCCTCAATGCTTCTTTCTTTTTTTTTTTTTTTTTTTTTAAAGATTTATTTATTTATTTATTATATTTAAGTACACTGTAGCTGTCTTCAGACACTCCAGAAGAGGGCGTCAGATCTTGTTACGGATGGTTGTGAGCCA
>NC_034607.1:37500316-37502663 GCF_900095145.1 Mus pahari | reverse complement strand
GCTCTTACCAACTGAGCCATCTCACCAGCCCTCAATGCTTCTTTCTTAAGTAGCTCATTGTACTAACTACAGCTTAAATATTAAAGCTCAACTTCATTTGTTATTCAAACCCAATTTCTGAGACTCTGCCCAGTGTTTACATAGTTCGTGTTCCTAAAATTCAAATTAAAAAAAGGGGGAGATTTTTTTTTCCAAAAAAAAATAAAAAATTCTTTTTGTTGAATTGATCCAGTAATGTTTGGTATTTGGCACTGGATAGGTTAAGAAACCCAACTGGAATGATAAAAACTACACTACAGAACAGGTACATTATTTGAATAGTTATATCAGGAACGATCTTAAATTTAGTGACTGACTTATCTAAAGGTATTTTGCCTTTAAGACAGGTTTTGAGGGCACATGGTCTGAGTGAGACACTCAGAATTCACCATTAATCCAAGCGAACAGATTTCATCCTTACTCTGGTTTTTGTTTGGTTTTAATGTAAACAGGCTCAGTTTTCTCACAAGGGTGTGTCCCTTCATGCTAGAATTAACTGCTTATGTCTACAGAGTCCCCAAAGAAGTGAAAGGTTTTTTGTTTGTTTGTTTGTTTGTTTGTTTTTTTGGTTTTTCGAGACAGGGTTTCTCTGTATAGCCCTGGCTGTCCTGGAACTCACTCTGTAGACCAGTCTGGCCTCGAACTCAGAAATCTGCCTGCCTCTGCCTCCCAAGTGCTGGAATTAAAGGCGTGTGCCACCACTCCTGGCTCTTGTTTTTTTGTTTGTTTGTTTGTTTTGTTTTTTTAAGCATTAAACATATCGTATGGAGTTCTTCCTCAGCTCTTGGCCTGCAATTCTGAGTTCTCTATAGGACCAATGGCAGATGAAAAGCTGGAATAAACCTACCTCGGCTTCTCTCTGTGTGTCTGCCTTTTCATGGGAGCTGGGGAATCAGAATTCAGGTCTTCACGCCTGCACGGCAAGTGCTTTGCCCCCTGAACCATCTCAGCTTAGTGAAGAGTTCAGGCAGAATTGTGAAACTGGTTGACGGATACATTTTACACAGATAGGAAACAAAATGAAGTTGAATATTTTCCTTGATAGCTATGTATACTCAGGGTAGCAAACTCAGGCTGGCCTTGGACTCTGTATGAACCCTGGGCCTCAGACATATCATCTTCCTGACCGTGCTTCTGGACTCCTGGGATTAAAAGCATGCATCACATCCAGATATCAAAACAAAACCCCAGCACAGTAAAGCATCAAGTATCAAAGGTAAACTGAACAAAAACCTCCCATAATTCCCTTCTCCAACAGTTGCATATACACATGCCCCTTTCATCTTTTGTCCCCCTACATTTATTTATGTACTTCTGAGCTAAAAACAAAGCAAAGGGCGTGGGTATGGTGATTCACCTCTATAATCTCAGCACTCGGAAGTCCCAGATTCAGGAGTTCAAGGTCACCCTTAACTTCACAGTAAAGCTGAAACCTTGCCTCAGAAAACCAAACCAAACCAAACCAAACAGCATTAATAGTAGCAGCTGCGGAGCCTACAACAGAAATAAGCAAAATAAAATTTTTACTTACTAGATAAGATCTCGGTCATATTGAAAGACTGAATAGCATTTCCTTAGTAGATTACTAAGGTTGTTTGTTTGTTTTTCTCATTAATCTCCTATTCTTTAATATCAAAATAGCCTTTGTCTAGTGGTAGTGTAAATAAAGTTGTGATGAATGTAACTATTAAACCACCTTCAAATATATTAGGCTAAATTGTTTAATGTAAAAATTTTCTGTGTCTAAGGGTACAGCCACAAAGATTTTCTTGATACAAATTTTATCTTCCCCTTTACAAAATTGTTTTCTCCTACCTAAATAGTAGGTTTATTTATTTTTTAAAAGAGTGATTATAAATGTTTGAACCTGTTTCCTAAGGGGGAGAGTTTAACATTCTAACTCAACAGGAAGCTCTGAATAGCTACATTTGCTTCAGTGGAGGGCCGTGTGCCATAGCAGATGAGGCAAAAAGGGGACAAGTAAAACAGTTAAATTAGTGCTGAACAACGAGCCACGTGTATTTGGTTCAAACAAATCAGTTCTTCTTTTGGAAAACCAAAATTGTTTTTCCATACACTCTTGTTTGATATTAATTCCTCCTGTTTTCTTTTGCTTCTTTTTGAGACAGGTCCTACTGTATGGTGCTATATGACCTAGAACTCACTATGTAGACAAGGCTAGCCTTGAACTCAGAGACCTGCCTCTCTCTCTCTCTCTCTCTCTCTCTCTCTCTCTCTCTCTCTCTCTCTCTCTCTCTCTCTCTCTTGTGCTGGGATAACGGCTTGCCACCCCATTAACTCCTCCAGA
>NC_034607.1:37484797-37499506 GCF_900095145.1 Mus pahari | reverse complement strand
AGAGAACCCTGGAGATAGAAAACCTAGGAAAGAGATCAGGAGTCATAGGTGCAAGCTTCACCAACAGAATACAAGAGATAGAAGAGAGAATCTCAGGGGCAGAAGATACCATAGAAAACATTGACACAACAGTCAAAGAAAATACAAAATGCAAAAAGCTCCTAACCCAAAACATCCAGGAAATCCAGGACACAATGAGAAGACCAAACCTAAGGATAATAGGTATAGAAGAGATGAAGATTCCCAACTTAAAGGGTCAATAAATATCTTCAACAAAATTATAGAAGAAAACTTCCCTAATCTAAAGGAAGAGATGCCCATGAACATACAAGAAGCCTACAGAACTCTAAATAGGCTGGACCAGAAAAGAAATTCCTCCTGTCACATAATAATCAAAACAACAAATGCATTAAGTAAAGAAAGAATATTAGAAGCAGTAAGGGAAAAAGGTCAAGTAACATATGAAGACAGCCCTATCAGAATTATACCAGACTTCTCACACCAGAGACTATGAAAGCTAGAAGATCCTGAGCAGATGTCATACAAACCCTAAGAGAACATAAATGCCAGCCCAGGCTACTATACCCAGCAAAGCTCTCAATTATCATAGATATTCACAATATCTTTCCATAGATCCAGCCCTACAAAGGATAATAGATGGAAAACACCAACACATGGAAGGAAACTACACCCTAGAAAAAGCAAGAAAGGAATCTTTCAACAAACCCAAAAGAAGATAGGCACACAAACATAATTCCACCTCTAACAACAAAAATAACAGAGAGTAACAATCACTTTTCCTTAATTTCTCTTAACATCAATGGACTCAATTCCCCAATAAAAAGACATAGACTAACAGACTGGATATGTAAATAGGACCCAGCTACATACAGAAAATGCACCTCGGTGACAAAGACAGACACTACCCCAGAGTAAAAGGTTGGAATACAATTTTCCAAGCAAATGGTCCCAAGAAACAAGCTGGAGTAGCCATTCTAATATCAAATTAAATGGACTTTCAACCAAAAGTTATCAAAAGGGATAAAGAAGAACACTTCATACTGGTCAAAGGAAAAATCTACCAAGATGAACTCTCAATTCTGANCATCTANGCTCCAAATGCNAGGGCACCCACATTCATAAAAGAAACTTTACTAAAGCTCAAAGCACACACTGCACCTCACACAATAATAGTGGGAGACTTCAACACCCCACTCTCAGCAATGGACAGATCCTGGAAACAGAAACTAAACAGAGACAACAGTGAAGCTAACAGAAGTCATGAAACAAATGAATCTAACAGATATTTATAGAACATTTCATCCTAAAGCAAAAGAATATACTTTCTTCTCAGCACCTCATGGTACCTTCCCCAAAATGGATCCTATAATTGGCCACAAAACAGGCCTCAACAGATACAAGAAGATTGAAATAATCCCATGCACCCTGTCAGATAACCACAGACTAAGGCTGGTATTAAATTCTAACAACAACAACAAAAAAAAACAATAGAAAACACATATACACATGGAAACTGAACACTCACTCTACTCAATGATAACTTGGTCAATGAAGAAATAAAGGAAGAAATTAAAGACTCTTTTAGAATTTAATGAAAATGAAGACACATCATACCAAAACTTATGGGACATAATGAAAGCAGTGGTAAGAGGAAAACTCATAGCTCTGAGTGCCTCGAAAAGAAACTGGAGAGAGCTTACACTAGCAGTTTTACAGCACACCTGAAAGCTCTAGAAACAAGTGAAGCAAATACACCCAAGAGGAGTAGATGGAAAGAAATAATCAAACTCATGGCTGAAATCAACCAAATAGAAACAAAAAGAACTATACAAAGAATCAACCAAACCAGGAGCTGGTTCTTTGAGAAAATCAACAAGATAGATAAACCCTTAGCTAGACTAACCAGAGGGCACAGAGACAGNAGGGCACCCACATTCATAAAAGAAACTTTACTAAAGCTCAAAGCACACACTGCACCTCACACAATAATAGTGGGAGACTTCAACACCCCACTCTCAGCAATGGACAGATCCTGGAAACAGAAACTAAACAGAGACAACAGTGAAGCTAACAGAAGTCATGAAACAAATGAATCTAACAGATATTTATAGAACATTTCATCCTAAAGCAAAAGAATATACTTTCTTCTCAGCACCTCATGGTACCTTCCCCAAAATGGATCCTATAATTGGCCACAAAACAGGCCTCAACAGATACAAGAAGATTGAAATAATCCCATGCACCCTGTCAGATAACCACAGACTAAGGCTGGTATTAAATTCTAACAACAACAACAAAAAAAAACAATAGAAAACACATATACACATGGAAACTGAACACTCACTCTACTCAATGATAACTTGGTCAATGAAGAAATAAAGGAAGAAATTAAAGACTCTTTTAGAATTTAATGAAAATGAAGACACATCATACCAAAACTTATGGGACATAATGAAAGCAGTGGTAAGAGGAAAACTCATAGCTCTGAGTGCCTCGAAAAGAAACTGGAGAGAGCTTACACTAGCAGTTTTACAGCACACCTGAAAGCTCTAGAAACAAGTGAAGCAAATACACCCAAGAGGAGTAGATGGAAAGAAATAATCAAACTCATGGCTGAAATCAACCAAATAGAAACAAAAAGAACTATACAAAGAATCAACCAAACCAGGAGCTGGTTCTTTGAGAAAATCAACAAGATAGATAAACCCTTAGCTAGACTAACCAGAGGGCACAGAGACAGTATCCAAATTAACAAAATCAGAAACAAACAAAAACAAAAAACAAAAAACAACAAAAACTATGGAAATTAAAAAAAATTATCAGATCCTACTACAAAATTTTATACTCAACTAAATTAGAAAATCTGGATGAAATGGACAATTTTCTAGACACATACCAGGTACCAAAGTTAGAACAGGACCAGATAAACCATCTAAACAGTACCATAACCCCTAAAGAAATAGAAGCAGTCATTAACAGTCTCCTAACCAAAAAAAAAAAAAAAAAAAAAAGCCTAGGACCAGATGGGTTTAGTAGAGAATTCTATCAGACCTTTAAAGAAGACCTAATACCAATACACTTCAAACTATTCCACAAAATTGAAACAGAAGATACACTGTCCAACTCATTCTACGAAGCCACAATTACACTTTTACCTAAAACACACAAAGACTAAAAAAAGAAAGAGAACTTCAGACCAATCTCCTTTATGAACATTGATGCAAAAATGCTCAATAAAATTCTTGCCAACCAAATCCAAGAATATATCAAAATAATCATTCACCATGATCAATCAGACTTCATCCCAGGGATGCAGGGATGGTTCAATATATGGAAATCCATCAATGTAATCTACTATATAAACAAACTCAAAGAAAAAGATCATATGACCATTTCATTAGATGCTGAAAAAGCATTTGACAAAATTGAACATCCCCTCAAGCTAAAAGTCCTGGAAAGATCAGGAATTCAAGGCCCTTACCTAAACATAGTAAAAGCAATCTACAGCAAACCAGTAGCCAACATCAAACTGAATGGAGAGAAAGTTGAAGCAATCCCACTAAAATCAGGGACTAGACAAGGCTGCCCACCCTCTCCCTATCTATTCAACATAGTACTTGAAGTTCTAGCTATGGCAATTAGACAAAATTGCTCTTTCTAACACTATTGCTCTTCATAGAGTTAGAAAGAGCAATTTTCAAATTCATTTGGAATAACAAAAAAAAAAAAAAACAGGATAGCAAAAACTATTCACAACAATAAAAGAACTTCTGGGGAAATCACCATCCCTGACCTCAAGCTGTATTACAGAGTAATAGTGATAAAAACTGCACAGTATTAGTACAGGGATAGGCAGGAAGATAGATGGAATAGAATTGAAGACCCAGAAATGAACCCACACACATATGGTTACTTGATCTTTGACAAAGGAGCTAAAACCATCCAGTCGAAAAAAGACAGCATTTTCAACAAATGGTGCTGGTTCAACTGGCAGTTAGGAAGTAGAAGAAGGCAAATCGACCCATTCTTATCTCCTTGTACAAAGCTCAAGTCCAAGTGGATCAAGGACCTTCACATAAAACCAGATACACTGAAACTAACAGAGGAGAAAATGGGGAAGAGCCTTGAACACATGGGCACAAGGGAAAAATTCTGCTCTCTAAGGTCCTTATGCCAAACCCTTTCCCCCTCTTTTTAATAACTAAAACTAAATCCTTAAGAAAACATCTAGTGGTCTCCGCCTGTAATCTCAGCCGTCAGGCGGCTAGGACGGGAAGCTCTGAAATCAAGGCCAGGCTGCTTGAGTTTGAGGCCACACTGAGCTACACAGACAGATCCTACGCAAAACAAAGATACAGTTAGATCAAAACATCCCCCTTGTCTCACCGTTAGCTGCCTGCCTCTCTGTCACATAGAGGTAGAAGGCCCTGGTCCCTGTCCTAGCACAGGACCATTGCCACCTGCTCTCTGGTGGTTGCCTTTCCCTGCCTACTCAGGACTTTGGTCCTTGTCTTTGTTGTTTCGACTCAGACTAATTTCATTACCATCTTTCAGTTTAATACCTATGCCCCTAAAGAGATGCCTCCCCCGCTACCCCCCCCCCCAGCCCCTGGTCCCCTCAGCTCCTTCATCATCTCTATTCTCCGCTCAGGCTACGAACTGACAATGACCTGCAACTATGCGTCTCCAGGATTCAACCTCCACATTTGAAAGTCCTCACCAAGGCTCCTGACACTTGAGTTCAAAGACAGCTTCCTTCTTTTCACTCTGTTTTGGGGGTCGGATGGGGACCCAGGTCTCTCTTTTGCCGTTCCGATAACTTCCTTCTTCCCTGGTTGTTTCAGGAGGTAGCTTCCTCAACCTCTCTCCTAGCACCTTCAACAGCAACACCAGTGTGTAGTAAGGCCCTCTGCCTGCTTCCTCGTCTCTAAACATGGTCTTCTCTTAAAAGCCTGAAACTCTCAGGAGAAATCTGTGTTACAGTGATTTTTTTTTTTTTTTTTTTACGCTAGTTAATTAGCCAACTCTGTGTCGGAGGGCGGCATGCGTGCCCCGTGATACATATGTGGAGGTCAAAGGACAACTTGCAGGAGTTCGTTCTCTTTCAGATGTGTGGGTTCCAGGAACTGACCTGAGGTCATCAGGAATGCTGGTAAGCGCCGTGCCATCTTACTGACCCTTGATGACTTTAAGGAAAAAAATCTGAGACGTGGTCTCATGACGACTAGCCTCAAACTTGTGCCCCTCTTGTCTAGGCCTCTGAAGCACGGTGCACCACAGGCCAGGACAATGACTGCTAAATATCTTTGTCTCTGGGTCAGTCTCCTAAAGCCCACGCGTGTCCATCTAGCTCCTCCTCTACCCTATCCACATGTCTAATGAGCATCTCAGACTCAACACACTCAACAGAAGGTGTGACTTCCTCCATCCCCAGATGATTTCCTCTCCGGTTTTTCTGTTTGTTTGTTTATTTTGTTTTGTTTTGTTTTGTTTTTCTGCCTCAGGTCCTGGAGCCACCTTCCCTCCAGTGAGCAGATCAAATGACGTGAAGTCCACACAGCTCTTCCCCCTTTCCCTCATTCCAGTGTGTCATCAGATCTGGGAGTGTGTGCACACTAGTGTGTGAGCATGCGGAGGCCTGAGGACAGTTTTACGTGCTGTTCCTCAGGACTTGTCCACCTTCTCTTTTTGATTCACGGTCCCTCGTCATCCTGGATGTCATTAAGTACCTAGGCTTGCTGGCCTTCTAGT
This sequence comes from Mus pahari, assembly GCF_900095145.1. Lineage (NCBI taxonomy): Eukaryota > Metazoa > Chordata > Mammalia > Rodentia > Muridae > Mus > Mus pahari. The sequence continues at coordinate 37,493,734 of NC_034607.1, read as the reverse complement.
CTCAGGGATCCACCAGCCTCCACATCCCCAGAACTGGAATTACAAGTGTGTGCTGCTATGCCTGGCATTTGTCATATGGGTTCTTTGGCTCAAACTTGTGTTCTCACACATGCAAAGTTAACACTTTCAGGACTGAGCTCTCTTCCCAGCCCAGAATTAACGAATCTTTAACCTCAAGTCGTATCTCAGATTCTGCTGTTTTTCTCCATCTCTACTGCTAACAATAGTCTAAACGGTCATCAAATCATACCTGGATTTTGGCTTGATGCAAGACCAGCTTTTACTCTCTTCTTTCATTTGAAATGCTTCTCAATCCATTATTCTCCACTTGGCACCCAGGCTAGAGCCGTTCTCTGTTGGCCCACGGAAGCTATGACTCGTCAAAAGTGAGCCATGAGGAAGAGCTGGCCACACACCTGCTCCCCAGATGGGCTTCAGTGTGCTCTCACGCCATATCTACACATGTAGTGCTAATACAGTGACTCGAAACCTTCCTAACACTGCAGCCCTTTAACATAGCTTCTCACATTGTGATGACTCCATACTATAAAATTACTTTCGTTGCTACTTCATAACCAAAATTTTGTTACTGCTATGAGTTGTAATGTAAATATTTGGGATGCAGGATATCTGATAGGTGACCCCTGGGAGTTGTTCAACCCAAGAGGTTGCTACCCCACGGGCTGAGAACCACCGTGCTAGCATTTTTTCCCCTTTGTTATCCTGCTCATGAAACGGAATCATATTTTTTGAGTAAACAATTCCCTTTCCCCTGATAATGTGTGTGTGGCACACAAGTAAGTGCATGTGCGTGTGCACTGTGTGTGTGTGTGTGTGTGTGTGTGATGTACAGAAAGTCTAGAAAGGAGACCAAGAGAGTCTAATATTAGGTGATAATGAAGAAAGAAGAGGTCTTGGGAAGCCAGGAGAGACCCAGAGACACACAAGTTGACAGAACATTGTTGCAGTGGGGCTGGAGAGATTAGGCGTCACCAATTAGGAGTTAGGTCCTTTTCTAGAGGGCCTAACTTTAGTTCCCAGCACCCCGCATCAGGTGGCTCACAACCAGCTGGGTCCTACTTTGCTTTTGATTGCTGTGCTAGAGATCAGGACCTAAAGCAACTTGGGGAGGAAAGGGTTTATCTGACTTACAGGTGACGGTCTGTCATGGAGGCAAGCCAAGACTGCAATCTGAGGCGGGAACCGGAAGGCAGCTGAAAGCAGAGGCCCTGGAGAAATGCCGCTCACGGGGATCGCTGGAGGAATGTCGCTCACCGGGTCGCTGACCGCTGTGCTGTCTGAGACGTGCTCAGCCTGCTTTTCTTTTACATCTCAGGACCACTTTCCAAGGGGTGGCACCGCCCACGGTGGGCTGGGCTCTTCACATCAATCCTTAATCAAGAAAATGTCCCACAGGCTTTCCTGCAAGGTAATCTGATGCAGGCACTTCCTCAGTTGAAATTCTTTCTCCCCAGATGGCAGTGACTTGTGACAAATTGACCAAACCCCAACAAGACCCCCCACAAACTAAGCAGCTCAGCCTAGAACTCCAGCTCCAGAGACTCCAACACCCTCCTCAGGCTTCCTCAGACACCTGCACACATGGCACTCACACACACACACACACACACACACACACACAGTTTAAAAGAAAGATATCGGAAACCCAGAATATTCGTGTGTGATATATCATAAAAACATTAAACTATCACAATGGCACCTAACATGCGATTTTAAAAGTTGAAACATAAACTATAATATCGCACTCTTCTTACTTCTCTGAAATTCGGCTTGGGTTTATATTGATATGTTTTATCATCATTATTAATTATTACTGTTTTTTGTAGACAGAGTCCCACTATATGGCTTTGCCTGGCTTGGAACTTGCTGCGTAGGCCAGGCTGACCTCCAACTCATAGTAATCCACCTGCCTCTTAAATGTTGGAATCAAAAGTATGCACCACCACTCCCAGATTATTATATGTCTCCTGTAAAAGATTGATTACCTTTTGTTCTATATGTTGGGCATTTTGTATGTATGTCTGTGCACCATGTCTGTGCCTGGTGCTGGTGGAGGCGCCAAGAGAGCACCAGATCCCCTGGAACTGGAGTTACAGAGAATTGTGACTCACCATGTAGGTGCTGGGAACTGATCCTTCTTCCTCTAGAGGAACAGCCAGTGCCATTAACCTCTGAGCCATCCCTCAGGCCCCTAATATGTCTCTATTTAGACTCCGGGTCTCTCAAATGATCTATGGTTTTTACATGTGTATATATATGAAATATATATAGATATAGATATAGATCATTGTATATATATCATTGTACATATACAGTATATATATATGTATGTATATATACATATAATCAGATGACACATAATCAGATACATATATAATCTGATTCATGAGCTATTTCCTTCCATTTACTTTCTAATTCACTAATTACTTCTCTGGTCAACTCTGTATTAAGTTTTTCTTCCATTTCAGTAAATAAATTTTTGATGTTCCTTTCCAGATGCATTTGCTTGTTTCTATGGCAACTGGCTCCTGCTCCCAGGCTCCTGCTCCCAGGCTCCATTTCTTTCTTCTTTCCATATTTAAACACAACTACCTTAAACATGATTTTCTGTTATTCCATCAGTTCTTGTTCTTAGCGGAAGAACCTCCTCCGGCGTGCTTCTACGTGAGATTTCTTTTCCTGAGTGGTTTCTGAGTTTTCGCTTATGAACTTGCCTGTAGTATTTGTTTTGTCTCTCTGCCTCACAGTTTTTGGATTGTGTAGACAGACTTCTGAGAGAACAGGTGGTCTCAGAGCTAGCCGCTTGTCCAGTTAGAATGTCCTAGTTTCTGTGTTACAGACGAGGTGATCCCTTGACTTTTCCTGGGCTCTCTTCTCACAGCATCTGCATGTGTGTTCATGCACATGTGCACGTGTGTGCAGGAGCCCTAGGAGGCCAGCGATGTCGGACTGCACCAGAGCTACATTTGCAGGTGGTTGGGAGCCACCTGACCTGGGTGCTAGGAACCAAACTGGGGTCCTCTGCAACCGTGGTAACCACAATTAACCCTTGGATGTCCCTCAACCATCCAGTGGTCTCTTTTCTTTTTTCTGGCTGTCCTGGAACTCACTTTGTAGACCAGGCTGGCCTCAAACTCAGAAATCCTCCTGCCTCTGCCTCCCAAGTGCTGGGATTAAAGGCATGCGCCACCACTGCCCGGCGAGTGGTCTCTTTTCTACATTATTTTTGTTGGACACTTTTTCTGAAAGCATCTATTAAACCACTTTTCTAGTACACTTTCTTCTCTGGGGGGTGCCTTCATGATGCTGAGTGATTTCTGGTGGTAATATTTTTCCTTTTCCTTTCAAAATGAGTGAGACTCACCTGCTACAAAAGCCTAGAGAAAGCACATCCCCCCCCCCCACACACACACACACACTACCTACCTACAGAGCCCTTCTCAACCCTGGCTCCTACCTCTTTCCATACCCTTACCAATGGCAATTGCAGCATCTCTGAGAGCACCTATCTGTCTTGTACACACATCCATTTACTGCACTGCTAAGTGTTTAGTAAGCATCCCACAGGCAAGTGTCCACGCGGCTTGCCTGTATATCCTCAGAGCTCCTGCTCATTCAATATGCTTTGAAGGATAAGTAGTGGCACAGCAAACCTGTGACCTATCGTGAGTATTAATACGTTCCAAAACAAAATCTCAGATCAGCAATTGACTCATTGGAAGACATTAGGGGCTTAGTGTAACTTTTCTCGGCTTCTTCAGGTAAATACCTGGGAAGCCTACTCTGTGGGCAGAGGAAGCATGTAATGTCTCTGTTCCTTTTTATAGGTCAGATGGACGCCTAGGAAGAGAGCGAGTAACAAGCTATTATTACAGCCCTCAGAGGCTTGTGCTCACATGGTCCACAGCACATGCAAACATGGGTCAGTGATTTGCCCAATTACTACATAAAGCATGTTTTAAAAGGTGTTTTCATTGCTTATTTTATTTATGCTATGTGTGTCTGCTTGCATGAGTTTATGTACACTACATGTATGCAGGAGTCTTGGGGGGGGGGGTCAGATCCCCTGGAACTAGAGTTACAGGCAGAGTAACAGACAGAGTTACAGGTAGTTGTGAACTTTCATGTGGGTGTGAGGAGACAAACTTGGGTCCTCTGTAAAAGCAGTAAGTGCTGTTAACCACTGCTACTTACCTATATAAAGTAATTTCTTTAAAACTTTATTATTAGTAGTGTGTGTGTGTATGTGTGTGTGTGTGTGCACCATGGGGTGTGTATGTGTGTGTGTATGTATGTATGTACCATAGTGTGTGTGTATGAATATATATGTGTGTGTGTGTGTGTGTGTGTGTGTGTGTACCATGATGTGTGTACACCATGGTGCATGTATGTGTATCATGGTGTGTGTGTGTGTGTGTGTGTATACCATGGTGTGAATGTGTGCACCATGGTGTGTGTGTATATACCATAGTGTGTGTGTGTATGTGTGTTTGCAACATGTTGTCTGTATGTGTGTATGTGTGTATGTATGTATACATATGAATATAAGTATGTATGTATGTATGTGTGCATGTGTATGTACCACGGTATGTGTATGCACCATAGTGCATGTATATGTGTATAAGAGTGTACCATATTTGTGTGTGTGCACAATGGTGTGTGTATGTGTATATGAGTGTGTACCATGGTATGTGTGTGCACCATGGTGCATGTGTGCATACCATGGTGTGTTTGTGTGTGTGTGGTATGTGTGTGGGCCATGGTAGGTGTGTGGAAATCATAAGACAACTCTGTGGAATCAGGTCTCTCCTTCCACCTTTGCATGGGTTCTGGGAATGGAAGTCAGATTGTTGGGGATCAAAATTGGGTGATCAGGCTTATGTGCTGTAGTGAACCAGCTTCCTCCCAAATGAAAACACCCCCCTCCAGCCAGGAAGCTCTTTAAAAAGGAAGGTAAACAACTCAAAATATCTTCAGGAAGTCCCTTAAAATGGTCAGATTCACTAGGCCCCTCCCTGACGGAGTAACCTGCAAAGTAGCCGAGCTGCCCAGACTGACAAACCGGGCTTGGAAGAATGTTCCGAGATGAGAGCTGCGGCCTGAAGAGCGGAGAGCAGCCGAGCCATCTGGAAGACAGCTAGAGCCACTGAGGCACCAGGAGAGGTCCTCCCCATCCAGATGAGCAGTTGATAGGCTGTGTGCTCTGCTCCAGGTTCCCAGCTTTGTGAGCTGTCACCCATGCTGGGGTGGCCTTTGGAGATGCAGCTGTCTTGGAGTCATTTTGCTCCTATAAGGAACTCGCCACCCATACTTATACTAAGTAATCACTAAAACTCATTGGGTTACCAAATTGGACTTTGGCGGTATCAGGGACGTGCTGCGAGCTCCCTGTCGAGGGTGAGTAGTCCTGTGTGCTGCATCTCCCCCAGGAAGTTTGTCACACAACACATGCCAAGCACTTTGACTTACTGAACCATCGACAGTCCCTATTTTGGAGCCAGTGGAAGTAGATGTGTTCTGATCCACCCTTCCCCCACCCGTTTTATTTAAAAGGCGTTCCCAGAATTTGACTCTTGTTCTGAATGATGTCTTTATAACCAACTTCCTGTGTTGACAAGGGACACAGTGCATTTCTGCTTCTGTGGCTACTGTAGAAGTGAGAAGCAGTTTCAAATGTTTCATTTAAAGCATTTATGCAACATTTTTAAAATTCAGGACCACTAGTTTTAACTTACTTATAGCTATATAGTAAACAACTATAATATAGTATTATAATAAAACAACATGCAATTATATCCATATACTATCTCTATATAACAAAAAGCTCAGCTTTATATAATAAACAATATGGAAATAATAACATATAATTGCATCTCTACAACATTCCACTGTAGTAATTGTTTAACTAATGAGTGGGATTTTGTTTGCTTGTTTTAACTTTTGTCTTATTTTGCTTTGAGTGATTAATTAACAAAGGTCTGACCATTTACTGGATACTCTGGCCTCGGGGTGATGCGTTTTCCTCTTTTAGTTTTGAATTAACGAAGTGGAGTGGACAGACTGGCTGGCTCTGTGCTCTGCTGTGCCGGCGGTCCAGCTACTTCTGCTTCTTGCATGCTGCCCACTCAAACCCTGCCAGATGTCCCAGAAATATCTTCCATAGGCTAAAATGACTCTCTGCATGATTGGATTTTTAAATGTTTTCATTATTTTTATTTTTAATGGGGTAGGGGACACATGCGTGTGTTGGTACCTTCAGTGGTCATAGAAGGTGTGTGATCCTCTGGAGCTGGAGGCCTAGGGATCCAGGCAGTTGTGAGCCTCCTGATAGGGGTGCTGGGACCTTAACTTCAGTCCTCTGGAAGAGCAGTAAGCAAGGGCTCTTAACCAGTGAGCCACGGCCAGAAAACGTTTCCATTCCTACAGACAAACTTGCTTATTATTACACCTTCGCTTACAGCTTTTCTGACTTTGGGCACTTATGTTTAAAGATATAACCTTTATTAAAACGTGGCTTTTAATGTGCTCAGCAATCAGCAAGCTTTTAGAAATGCTAATGACCATAATGTGGCCTTGTCAAGAAACTATATTAAGTGTAATGAGCCTCAAGAAATATGAAATTAAGAAGTATTCCAATTGAATAATGATGAAATGCGGTAGACTAGTTCTTCATAGGCAGGATGCTCATGTGAGGAGGCCAGGGCTTCGTTCCGTCTTTTCTTCTTCTTCTTTTTTTTTTTTTTTTTGTCGTCACCACACAATGCTAGCCACTTGTGAGCAACTCTGTCCGGACGCACTAGAAGAAACAGTTCTGCACCCGGGGGCACTTCCTTGACTTTCAGCAGCATGTGTGCAGAGGTCAAAGCCATTAGTAACTTTCCACTTACATTGGACAGAAGCCTTGCTGGATGTCAGGGGTTTTCAGCTGCCCTGCTGAGGGCTCTGTGAAGATGGCCAATATTAGCTGTGAACTCTGTAACTACTTACTAAATGAGGAAGTCATGAAGACATATATGACACAGTAACATGAAGCAGAGGTCATCGCTTTCCTCTTTAGCTTGGAGGCAATCAGGCGTTGGATCTCATTGGCACCGTTGTCTCCTCTTTCTTCTGTGGCTCACAAACTGGCAGCCTCTGAAAAGGATGAGTTCAGCTTTGCTGGTTCAAGTGTAGCCAGGAGCCACTTCACTTCTCCCTCTGCAGATTTCTCTTCCATGAAATGAAATGATGAACCCTCCTCTTGGTATCAGGGTCCTTGGTTTGGGTTGTATAGAGAGGGGGACACTTCTTGTGTGACTTTCTGGTGAATGGGACTGTACTGTCCAGGAAGTAAAGGAACGGGACATGCCTAGGTTGGCAGATAGCAGTGAGCACGGATGCTTTGCAGGCCTGGTGACCCAGCAGGGAATGCTAAGCTGTGGAGAGCAGTGGGGAGTGGAAGGGCTGTGCGGATGGGCTGTATGCATGGGCTGTGTGGATGGGCTGCATAGATGGGCTGCATGCATGGGCTGTGTGGATGGGCTGCATAGATGTGCTGCATGCATGGACTGCATGAATAGGCTGCATAGATGGGCTACATGCATGGGCTGTGTGGATGGGCTGCATGCATGGACTGCATGGATAGACTGCATAGATGGGCTGCATGCATGGGCTGCGTGGATGTGTTGCATGCATGAACTGCATGGATAGGCTGCATAGATGGGCTGCATAGATGGGCTGCATGGATGGGCTGCATGCATGGGCTGCATGCATGGGCTGCATGCATGGGCTGCATGGATGGGTTGCATTCATGGGCTACATGGATGGGCTGCATGGACAGGCTGCATGCATGGGATGCATGCATGGGATGCATAGATGGGATGCATGGATGGGCTGCATGGACGGGCTGCATGCATGGACTGCATGGATGGGCTGTGTGCATGAGCTACATACAAGAGCTGTGGCTGGGATGGAGAGCTGCTTGTGGAGGGCTTTCAGTGGGCAGGACCTGAACACTGTTGAGATAGCCAATATTAGCCCAGAGCCATCAGATAAAGGACACAAAACAATACAAGGGACATAGCTGGCCTCTGGAAGGAAATCCTTGAGTTCTGTTTGTCCCAGTGACATGGAACCTTTATTCCTGGCTTAGATGCAGCATGGCCTTTTAGATCCAAAGCTGGTTGTTTTTTTCTGCTGCTGGGGATTAAGCCTAGGGGTCTGGCGCCTACTAGCAAATATTTTACTATGCAGTGACACCCCCAATCTTTTAAAACCTTTAAAAATGTAGTCCTCGCCTTTTCTTCAAAATGCAAATATCTGTCCTCAGAGGTGGAGACCGGGGACCAGAGAGATGCTCAGTGGGGAGGTGGAGTCCGGGGACCAGAGAGATGCTCAGTGGGGAGGTGGAGTCTGGGGACCAGAGAGATGCTCAGTGGGGAGGTGGAGTCCGGGGACCAGAGAGATGCTCAGTGGGTAAGAACAATGGTTGCAAAACCACGAGAGCCTAAGTTTGTATCCCTAGCTGGTCTTCAATGCTGGGCCAGATGAGGTGCAACAGGAGTCAGAGAAGGGACACGGGAAGAACTGGTCTGTAGTTAGCCAAGTATTTACACTTCTATAATGTCCACTCGGTGGATATGAACTCCCACCTGGTGCCGTCTGTCTCTGTCAAAGGACCTCTCTTTACCATCTCCTGCCGCACAGATCTGTGGGTAGTAGATTTCTCAGCTTTCATTTGACAGAGAAAGTCCATTTTACCAATGCTTAATGGCACCTGAAAATGTTGCATGTTCTTTTTAGAATATAACCTCTGTTCCCCACAGACCTCAGGGACCACCCTCAACTAAGATTTGCATGATCACGTTTCAGCTGTACTCTTTTTTATCAACAACTTTGTTTTTATCTAGACTCTTTTTTTTTTTTTTTTTTTTTTTT
>NC_034607.1:37477727-37484113 GCF_900095145.1 Mus pahari | reverse complement strand
GTGTGTGTGTGTGTGTGTGTGTGTGTGTGTGTGTGTGTGTGTGTGTGTGTTGCAGCATGTGTGTGAAGGTCAGTGGTGCTCTCCTTCCAATTGTGAGACCTGGGGACTGAACTCATGTTTCTGGGGACTGAACTCAGGTCATCAGGCTTGGTGGCAAGTGCCTTTACCCACTGAGCCATCTCTCCAGCCTGGCTCTTTGGGGCTTAATCCTCTGCTCCCTGGTTTCTATAGCCTCTCAGGCAGAGTCTCCTAACAGTCTACTTTTGTGCCACTGCAGTGTAACTTGTGGTCTTCTGACTGCTTTAAAGAGTTTTCTTTATGAATATTTTTCTTTTGCAAATTCACTATATTTCGGTAGACTTCCATTTCCTACATAATGTATTCATTCTCTTCTGGCTCCTTGGATACATGCATGGAAGATATTAAGTCTTTTTGCAGTCAGTGCTTGGGACTGAATTTAGCTTGCACATGCTCTGCACAAGTAATAAACAAATGAGCTACATTCTTGGCTCTCTCATTTTTTTACTTTGAGACAAGGCCTCACAAGATTGCCCAGGCAGGCCTTGAACTTACAATCCACCTGCCACAGCCTCCCTAGTTGCTGGTATTACAGGCCTGTGCTACCAGCCTATACTATATTTATAATGACTGCTTTGGATTACTGACTCACCTAACATGTGTTCCATATTCATGTCGTTTCTGGGATTATTTTTATGACTATTTTTCTCATCAGCTAAAACCATCTTATATCTTATACTATTTATATTACTTGTCTGTATATATATGTATGTATATATATATATATATATGTGTGTATGTATACATATATATGTATGTTTAAATGCATGTGTGCCTGTGTGTATGTATATATGTATATATATGCATGTATATGTATATATGTCTATATTTGTATGTATATATGTATGTATATATGTATATATGTATATACGTATATATGTATATGTGTATATATGTATATGTGTATATGTGTATATATGTATACGTGTATGTGTGTATACATGTATATGTGTATATATGATATATGGATATATGGATATATGGATATAATGGATATTATGGATATATGGATATATGGATATGTGGATATATGGATATGTACATGCATGTATGTGTATATATATGCGTACATGTGTGTATGTGTATATATGTATGTATATATTATATATGTGTATGTATATATGTGTGTGTATACATGCATGTATGGTGTGTGTATATGTGTATGTGTACATGTATATAGGTGTATATATGCATGTATATATATGTATATGTGTGTGTAGTATGTATGTATACATGTATATAGGTGTAAATATGCATGTATATGTGTGTGTGTGTGTGTGTGTGTGTGTGTGTGTGTGTGTAATATGTATGTATGTATTGGGGGTGCTGGAAACTGAGTAAGGCCTTGCCTGTGTGAGGTTGGTGCTCTCCCAGAAGCAACACCCCCAGTGTAAAAGCCTACTAAATTTGAATTGGATACGTGCTCTTGTAACTGTTACTCTGTTCAATACTGTGCTCATTTGAAGTGCTTTACATATGATTCTGACACATAGTTTCCACTCCTTCAGAAATGTCATCCTTTTTAGGCTTGTTTCCATGCGTTTGTGTTCTTGTGTGTATGTGTTGTGTGTATGCGTGTGCATATACATTTGTCTGTGTGTGATGCCTCTGTGTGTGCACATGTGTGCCTCTGTGTGTGTGTATGTGTGTGTTTGTACATACACATGTACCTGTATGTAAACATAGAGGCCAGAAAACGATGTGGGCTGTCTTTATCATTCTCTGCCTTATTACATTGAGACAAGTCTCTCAAGGAAGCAGAAATTCACCATTTTGAATAGGATGGCTGGCCCGTGAGCTCTCCCGAGTCTGCCCCCATGCTAGAATGGTAGACACTTGGAGCCATACCTGAGGACACTGCGGATTTGAACTAATTTCCGTATGCTCTTAGTGCAGGCACACTCAGCCATTGAGGCACCTCTCCGTATGCGCGCGGCTTCCTTTTGCACTTTGGGGTCTGGAGCAGCTTCCTTTGCAGCTTTCAGTCTAGGACTCCTGGCCTCCAAGGTGAAAGTGAGAAACTTCTGAGACGTCTGCCCAACACTGTGTGGACCACACTTTTCATCTGCACTGGTGGCCATGAGAACTACTTCCAGCCTACGTGAGCTTCAAGAACTGTTTGTCCAAACACTCCAGTGGCTCCCTCCAGAACCCGTGTAGGCCACCTGCAGCACGCTGGCCCCCTGTCCTCTGTGCAGTTCTTCTCACTAATAAGCTTCCTAGGCACCTCCTGTCTTCAGCGCAGTGAAGCTGAGCTGTAGCCTAAGCTCTTCATCCAAGCAAGCAGCCAGAGAAGTCACAGCTGTTACTGTCACCCATTCCCAGCCCCCTTAGGAGTCACAGTCCTATGTGTGTGGGCTACCCCAGGCCCCAGACAATTTCTGCTTTATATTTAGCCAAGTTTTCTAGCCATCTGTGGGAGAACAATCCTCGTTACAGTAATCCTTTGTGGCTGGACTCAGAAGTCCCCCGTAGTGAAGGTTCACACTTGCTTCTCTGGACTCCAGACATCATTTCCATTTTTATGGGTGTTCTTGTGGGACTTGTACCATGCCATGCTGTAAATGTGGTCCCCACATGCAGCCATCACTGACTTGAAGAGTCTGTTCATTTTTTCTCCCCAGAACCACCTCCAGGCAGATGGCTTGTACAACGATCATCCCCATGCCAGTTGGCGATACTTTTTACTGTGACCATTTTTGTTTTGTCTAAGCTGTCTTTGCACAGCCCACTCTGAACAACTGAGTCATACCTCTTGTTCTGGTGTTAGTATTAATTTCCAGTCCCTGCTGTGAGGACCTCTGTCTACATAAAATTAGTATTATGGCTTTATAGAGTCTGTATATTTTGTGTGTGTGTGTGTGTGTGTGTGTGTGTGTGTGTGTGTGTGTGTATGAGTGGGTGTGTGTACGCATTGTATGAGTGGGTGAGAATGTGGTCAACCTCAGGTGGCATTCCTGAGAAGCCATCTACCTTGCTTTGTCTAGACTGGCTGGCCAGAGGGCCCTGGGATGCTTGGGCCTCCCTCTGCCTCCTCAGCACTGGGATCATAAGTGCACACACACTGTGCTTGGCTTTTTATGAGGCGCTAGGGATCCAACTCTGGGCTTCCCTCATGCTTGTGTGGGAAGTACTTGACTGACTGAGCCACCTTTCCAGTCTCGTTATTTTTATGTACTTGGAATGTTTCAGATAATTTAACCTAGTAACAGCTGAGGTTTCTGCTTTTAACTTAGAATGTTTGACTATCATCTTATATCTAGGTTTATTATATAACATGAAAACATTTAAAAGAACTCAAATTTTCTGGGTTTTGGGGTGTTTTTTGTTTTTTTTTTTGTTGTTGTTGTTGTTGTTGGCAGTTATGGTTAATTTCTTGGGAATATTGTTTAAGTCAGATAATGACAATGATTAAAATGGGAAAAAAATCAGTTGATAAATATACTTTAACAAATTAAAGAGACTTTTTAACACTATAAAGAGTAGTCTTAACACTAATTTTTTCAATGACTAAATGTTTAAATAGAAAAAAAATGTAAGGATATACTTTCAAGGACTTAGAAATGTTCAGAAGTTGTCACTGGCCTGTATATATTAATTTTATAAAAACAGACTTTTACTATATTCCAGGATAACTATATCAACAGCCTGCCTGCAGCAGGCCACAGATTCGTGAATTATGGGTTAAAAGGAAACTTCAGAATAGTTTTATCAACATGTCTATGGTTTCATTTGTGGGCTTCTATGTAGAAATAGCTTCAAAAGCTACTGGATTATGATGTACTCCAGTTTGGTCACTATAATGGCTGGGATAGTTCTTAGAGTCCGTTTGCTGAGGAATCTTAGCATCTATTTCCCTGATATAAACATTCCTCTCCCCCTCCTTGATGCTATCCCATCAGGTCCTCCTACCACATCGTGGGGTTCCCAGCGGGAGTACACATTGTTTTCATGTTCTTGCACAATTTCAGAAATCAGAAAATGCTGTGTGTGTGTGTGTGTGTGTGTGTGTGTGTGTATGATTTAACACACCTTCTTCTCCAGCCTGGGTAGGTCTTTCTCAGTAAAAGGTGATGGGATCAACCCCCACTTCTAGCCCCCCAACACTGGGACCCTGCTTGCTGGCTCTTAGTTGCCGCATTGTGAGTTTCTGCAGAGGGCTCAGGAACCTCTATCTCAGCTTGAGAGACTGCCTCTGCCGGACTCTTCCCGGGCTTCCTGGCAGGTCTGCATCCAGTGGCCCTTTCCTTCTGGGTCTACATGAGCCCAAGTAGCCTTTTGCTGAAGCAGGGAGAATCTGGACTATGTCTGGACAGCGACCTTTAACTGGGGTTCACTTGGTTTCCAGGAAATGCATTTATTAACTACGCTGGTGTGGCTATTTTTTCCATACTGAAGGACTTGAAGCCTGCTAGCTTTGCAAAGAAATGAAGTTTACTTAGTTTAGAAGTGGAGCAGCCAAGATCAGGCAATCCTAGGCTTGGCTTTGGTGAGAGCCTCATGAGCCAGGTGGAAATGAGGGCTGCCATCGCCAGAGAGGAAGCTGCCATCCAAGTAAAAAGCCCTTCTCATGAACCAAGCTTCCAGTCACGAGAGCTCCGTGCCCTGCCCCTTCCTGCATTCAGCGCTGCAGCAGCTGACCCTCAGCTGGACAGTGAAGGACCAACAGTCAGATTAGAGCCGAGTTCAGCCCTGATCTTTTAAAAGCTCTATATGCTTAGGAGCCACTTCTGCAGCCTAGGGAGGATGGCCTGGTTCCTGGTGTCATAGCTTGAATGTGCCCCAGTGTTCACAACCAGGGCTCATGTCTGCTGGTGTGGAGGAACAGGATCTTCAACGGGTCTTTAACCAGGAAAGCAGGGATGAATGGCGTTAGTGTACACAGTAGACTGGTTTAGTTGCCTCTAGAGAGGGTTCCTGACAAAAGGCTGAGTACATATGCGACCTCCTTCCCTCTGAGAGTTCACTCTCTTGCTTGTCTTCCTGGCATCACACAGGGCAGCCACAAAGTCCTTAAGATTCTGGCTCCCTATCCTTTCCAGGTGCCAGGCCTTTGATCTTGGATTTTGGTGTCTCCAGAACTTCAAAAAAATTAATCTCTTTTCATTCGTTTTGGATGTTCTGTCATAATTAGTTGACACACTTCAATCAAAGACTAACTCCATCTTAGTGAGGGAGTATAGTCTACATGATCGGATATGCAGTGTCAGTGCGACTTGGAATTCTGAGCCTTGGCTGACCACAGATGGCGTATCTGACCGTGTCCAGAAGGAACTGCTTTTGCCCTAAGGGTGTAAACCACAAGATGAGCTACAGAAATGATTAGGAAGAGGTGGAAAGGCCCCCCAACATGGTGAGGATCAGAGAGACACAAGGGGAAAGAGGAAAGGCAGGAAACTTTATTCACACTGGGGGAGGCCAGTTCACAAGGCTGCTGCCCGTAATGCACCACCTCTGCTAACAGTGACCCACCACACTCAAGCCCACAGTCACATGCCTCTATTTTGATAGAACACCAGGTATGGACACAGTTCCTAAGAGCTTACAGGTAAAGCTTCACCGGCTTCCAAGCCGGCCTCACTTCTGGTCTCATTCAGCACCTCTCCAACATCCTCTGCCCTTCTTCCTTGAAATCATTTCCTAATGTTTTTTTTTTTTTTTTTTTTTTTGCCACATAAATTGTAGATTAAAACCCTTAATGTGTCCTTCAATGGTGCCTCCTCATGTGTAGGAATAAGAGATTTGATGACTTCCTCCTACGCCAGCACAAAATGGAGCCACCAGGAGGATTTCCACATCTGTAGCCCAATCCCACAACAGCAGCACGATGGGTGGCCAGCAGTTCCTGGCTCTCCTCGAAACTCCCCCCAGTCTCTGCTCATTTGGACTTCTGGTTGCCCTTGGGAGGCTCCGCCGCTCCTTTCCTCGCCTCCTCCTCTGGGATGAACACACTAACGGTGAAGTCGCTGGTCTCCGAGCCGTATTTGTTCTTCACCACCAGCCCGTACTTGCCGGAGTCTGCCGTGCTCACGCCCGAGATGGTGAAGAAGGCCGTTTTCCCGGCCTCAAACCTGAGGCTGCAGTGGTCGTCAGAGGTCAGTGGCTTCTCGTTTTTCAGCCAGGACACCTCAGGGGGCGGGTCACCCCACACATTGCAAGTGAGATTGAGTGCCTGCAAGACAGGAGGAGGGCTGGTGAGATGGCTCAGTGGGTAAGAGCACCCAACTGCTCTTCCGAAGGTCCAGAGTTCAAATCCCAGCAACCACATGGTGGCTCACAACCACCTGTAACAAGATCTGACACCCTCT
>NC_034607.1:37424388-37477637 GCF_900095145.1 Mus pahari | reverse complement strand
AAAAAAAAAAAAAAAAAAAAGACAGGGTTATGGAAAGGGACAGTGATAAATCAGCTGGTTCTGATCCAATTCCATAGCAGCAATAACTGCAAGGCCCCCAGGCTGGAGTTTAAGTAGTTGCATAGTTTAAAGTTAGGCACCCATGGCTATGCTCTTGAATAAGGTGCGAGGTGCATCTTTAGGGCCAGACTCTGGGACTCTCGAATGCTTGTCTGTGTCAGCACAGTGAGGGACTTTCTTTCCATTCCCCATCTCCACTTTCTCCACCGTGAACACACAGACACCCTTCGCTCCCTTCGATGTGGGCCTCTGGGCTGCATCAGCAGAGAAATCTCACTCCCTTCTCACCACCTGCTCAGTTAGGCATTGCATTTGCGTCACGGGGCCCAGCAGTGGAACGGCAGCAGCTGCTCTACATCATCTAAGTCATTTCCCCATTCCATCTTCCTCATTTTCTTCAGCTCCCTGGGCCCTGCCAAACCTGTGCTGTTGCAGAGGCGCTTGGCCCAAATGCATCCTAAATAAAATATTCCCCGGCGTGTTGAAACTCTTCTGAGACGCTGGCATTTGGGGCTGCAGTTTTACTTTGCCTGATTAAGGAAATGTAAGACTCTCGTGTGCAACTCTAAGGAGTACTGTAGAGGCTTGTGTTTAAGATTGTTCCATTCAACGGGGAGTGTTTTGTACCCACCACCACAGTCGATGTATTTTCCTCACCATGAGCTCCCTATGCTGTGCGCTCAAAGCCTTGTGAACCACCCCAACCTCTCAACCTAGTTCCCTTTTTAAAAAATATATCTTTTGTTTTTGAGATTATAACATAATTGCTGAGATTATAACTTTATCATACCCCCTCCCTCTCCTCCTCTGAACCTTCCCACATTCCCCTCCTTGCTCTTTCAAATTCATTTTTTCATTAATTGTTGTTATATACATATATGTATACACACACACACATATATTCCTACATACAACAAATACAATGTTACTTGTATGTGTGATTTCAGGACTGAGCATTTAGTACTGGATAGCCAATTGGTTTTCTCTTCCCTGGGGAAGACTGTTTCTCTGGCTCTCAGCATTTCTAGCTGGTCCTCCTGGTCCTCTCCCTGTCCACTTTGGCAAGCCCATTGCTGTCTTTGTTCAGCTCACATTGGGATGTGGGGGTCAGTTCACATTGTGGGGTGGGGTGTAGGAGGCACAGTTGCACATAAACTCCCCAATCCCCCGGCTCTTCCTATCAATCTTTCCGCCCCCTCTTCTGCAGTGATTCCCAGGCCTGGGGTATGGGAGTTGTGTTGTAGATGAATCCACTGGGACTGGGGTCCACAGCTTTGTGTTTTGTTCATCAACTCTGTTCTCAACCTCCAGCAGCCGCTCCTCAATTTTCCATTTATAAGACATTGTCATTTCAAAATGTTATATAAACAGGGTCTACAGTATGCAAACTTCCCAAACTGCTTCTTTGTCTGCACATAACTCCCTGCAGACCCACCTATGCTGCTGAGTCAGCCTCCTGACTCTTTGTTGCTGACAAGTGTGCCAGTATATGCGCGTGTTCCTGAGGGTCATGTGTACCGTTTCCAGTTTGGGGCGGTCATGAATGAAGTTACTATGAATAGAGCACAGGCTTTTCCATCTCTCTAGGATGGAAAATGCTCAGGGTTCAGTTGCTGGGCTGTATGATAAATATATGATTCATTTTTCTCCCTAGAATTTGTCAGACCCTTTTGCTAAGAGCTGATGTAATTTTGGCTTATGTCCCACCAACAGCACATAAGTAATCCAGTCTCCCCACACCCTTCCTGCATTTGCCACTGTGCATTTCTGTTGTGTGTCACTTAACACTGGAGTTCAGCCAGGTGCATTGTATTTTGTGGTGTCTTTACCTGCTCTCCATGGCAAGTGCTAAATGACATATTCTTGACTAGGAACGAAGTTGTCATTACTCAGAAAGGAGTGTTCTTTTAGATATCTTCCCCATAGATCTTAAGTGATCACTTATTACCTCTTCTGTGGGAGTAAAGCTGGGTAGATTACAGAACTTCCTTACATCTCTCATCATTAGGCAGTTTTTGAGACAGGCCGTGTAGCTCAGGCTTGACCTGGGATTCTCTAGCTAAGCTCTCTCAAGTGCTGGGCTTTAAGCATGTGCTGCCATGCTAGTTTAAATTAGCATTTTTACTGAACTACTCTATGGGCCCATATAAGAAAGAGAAGTACAAGCTAGAGAAATGACTCTGTGGGTAAAGATGCTTGCTGCCAAACTGGGTGACCGGGGTTCAATCCCTGAGTAACACACTGTGGAAGGAGTGACCCAAAACCTATAAGTAGTGCTCTGACTTCCACACACATACTATAGCACGTCCTCCAATAAAAAAAAATATGCATGCACGTAATAATTTTTAAATGAGTCAAATCGTCATCATTAAATGTACCTGAACAGACCAGGTTCAGGTTTGGGAATCTGGTGATTACTTGGGGTAAAATGTAATTAAGTCAAACTGAAATTACAAACATTGTAGGCAGGCATTGTGGAAGACGAGCATCCATCCTTGAGAGTTGAGTTGTGGACTGGAGTACTTTCACATACATTCTTCCCTAATTGTCACTACTGCCCAGTGAGTTCAACCTCATGGAGTGGGGAAAGTGGAGGAGACAGTTTAAGAACAGAAATTGAGAGCCGGGCGTGGTGGCGCACGCCTTTAATCCCAGCACTCGGGAGGCAGAGGCAGGCGGATTTCTGAGTTCGAGGCCAGCCTGGTCTACAGAGTGAGTTCCAGGACAGCCAAGGCTACACAGAGAAACCCTGTCTCAAAAAATCACAAAAAAAAAAAAAAAGAAAAAAGAAAAAAAAAGAAAAAAAGAACAGAAATTGATCTCAAAGGTTGAGCCGAAAGTCACCTATGGTATTTTCTACCTAGAGAGAAATGTATTGCACAGAATCTACAGCCTCGCTTTGATACAGACGTTCCTCCTGGCTTCCCACCCCCACCGAGGCAGCCATGGCTCTTCTGGGTGGGAAAAGGTTTTATTTCACTACAGGTCTCTCTGGACTTGAAAGATGTTTATTAAACCTATTTTGATTGATGCGGGGTCTGGCTATGTAGCCAAAGGTGGCCTTGAGCTCTAGATTTTCCCCGATGAGTTCTTAGGTTACAGGCAAGTACCACTCTGCCCGGCTTACAGGTTACAGAGCACATTCATTGCCTCTCGGATGGAAGAAGCCAGGAAATACCAGTTCAACCTCAAACGGAGAGATTGGATTTCATCAGGGATGGAGCTAATAAAAACTCACGGGGCAGGCAGCACATTTCCCTGTAACCACGAGATAGCGTGGCGCCTTCCAGTATGCTGGAATCATTTCTTTCTTCTATGGTTACGTGGTTAAGAGCTAATGCTTTCAGGTTCATTTTCATACAGCTTAATGGCTCCTGATGATTTAAAAACATGACTCTAGAGAAATGGCCTAAATCCAGGCTCACAAGACAAACTTTCATCTTGATGCTGGCCTGACAAGGAACTATGACTGGAATGCTGAAATTTTAACCCTGTGTTTGGTGATTCTGGTCAAGTGCAGGCCCAAGGAAATAAGAGAGAGATGGTGGGGTATAAAAGGAAGGGCCATGGTGTAGGGGGTTGGAACCTTTCCCCACGTGGAGGAAGGGACGACAATACTCACCTTGCCCTCTTGAATGGTGACAACGTCAGGGAGACCGCCCAACACCCGGGCCCGATCTGCAAGCACAGGAATTTCTGGTTAATCTCTGCAATGAGGAGAGCCAATGACCATGGCCTCAAAATGCTTAATGACACAAACCTCCCACATTGTTCTTCCCTGTCCTGGTGGTTATTCCATACTGCTTTCAACATGCAAAATGAGAAATGATTCAGCAGCTCTGGTTTTAATCTTTACTTACTGTGCACATGCACAGATACCCGAAGCTGTACCTAGAGCACTGGCTTAGAACTACCTTGTCACATAAAGGCCTGTTGTATGACTCTCATGGTTATATCCAGCTCTAGCCCTTGTGTAGTTCAGTGGGTATAAGCTCAAGAAAGCACTACAAATCTTAATGTAGAGGCTCTGAGCAGGCCATGGCCTCAGTACGGCTTCCCTATGGTGAATACCAGTTGCATACTAGAAGGGCTATAACCTGGGAGCTCTGGAGGCTGTGCAGTTGTGGGCCTTCTCTGAGGCTCTCCTTAGGGAGCTCCCTTTTCTTGGTTCTTGGTAGTGCTTGGCCAGTCCATCTGAGGCTCAGTATATCAATAAAAGGAGAATAGCAGTGCTATACTAGGGCTGGACACATGCATGTTCTGGGTGTGACTGTCTCAATACTTGATGAAGGAGCCCTTCTCTAACACACTCCAAGGCTTCTTCTCTGGCAGAACACCATGGCTCCCAGCCTTATTTCATTTTGTGACTCTTCAATCTTGTTTGTCCAATGTCAAAAAGTCAGTGTTTCAGACTCTCATATTGTTCATTGGGCCTAATTTTTCTTCTGATACACTATATCTACAAGTGACTAATATCTATCATATGGTTTGTAACCAAGGGATTTTTTTTACAATGTCTGCAGGGGATAAGAACCAGATGTCATAATTGAGACCTTCCTATAGACACAAGACTAAAGCAAAAAACATATGTAGATCACCTATAATTTATAAAAGAAAGAAGACAAAACCCATTTTCTTTTTTGATACAGGCTCTCACTACATAGCCTTGACTGTCCTGAATCTCCCTATACAGACCTAGCTGGTCTAGAACTCACAGAGATCTGCCTGCCTCTGTCTCTCAAGCGCTGAGATTAAAGGCTTACACTACCAAGCCCAGCAAGAAAAGAATCCATTATCATCTGCAGATATGCCAGGAAATGAAACTGATGCTGGGTTTGCCTACATGCTAAGTGTGGAGGTAGTTACTCACTTTTTTCAGCAATGGCAGCTTGTCTGTGGTTGAGAGAGACAAAGAAGAGTTGCGTTAGTATCATTTCAAGTTGTCTCTCTCTTCCTGTGTGTGTCTCTCTCTGTCTCTCGCTCCCTCCCTCACTCCCCCCCCCACACACACACTTAAACACACACAGGCATTTGTCAGTGCAGGCTTGGCAAAGCTGCTCTCCCAATTATAAATCTGCTCTGAGTTCCATGAGGAGCTGCATCGAAACCAGGCTGCATTTAATACACAGAGAGGAGGAAAGTCAGTTCCCGCTCTGCTCTGGAGATAGCTGGCAGCTCAACTAACAGTGTCAAGTGGGCTTTTCCTGTGCTTGCTGAAACAAAAGACCTTCTGATGCTCAGATAGGCCAGTGGAACACAGGGTTCCAGGAATAGAACTTGAGTAGAAATAGCTCTTGCCAGAAAGGGGAACTTACTTTAACCTCTGGAATTCAGCAAAGGCCTCATCAAATGCTTTAAAAGAAAAAAAATGGAGAGAGAGAAAGAAAGAAAGAAAGAAAGAAAGAAAGAAAGAAAGAAAGAAAGAAAGAAAGAAAGAAAGAAAGAAAGAAAGAAAATTAGTTAGTTAAAACTTTATCAGTCAGAATTGATGACACAAAGTTAAAGTCACAAGGTTAGGTCGCCGACCATCTTTCCATGAGACTGCCGATGGCTTCACATAATGCTCTCAACAAGACAAATAAGAACTTTCTGTGTAGGAAATATGAAGTAGTGGGTTTTAGCTGTTTTCATTTCAGCAAGGAGCCTTCAACCTTAAACAAAAAACTTAGCTAACAGTCCCAGTAAAAGTCTTTCAAACAAAGGCGTGTGGTCTAAACATCCTTGAAAGGAAAAAAAAAAAAAAAACCTTTTCTTATTAAATTAGCCCTCCTAGGCTCCTGGCTAGATGGCTCAAATGTCTTCATGTTAGGTTTTCTGCTCTATTTAGGCAGGAGAGCACACTGAGTCAGTTATCACAATGTATGCCAACACTGTCCTGAAATCCAGTGCTCTCCATTACAGAACAGAGAATATACATATATGGATTTTCAAGACAGGTTTCTCTGTGTAGCCCTGGCTGTCCTGGAACTCACTCTGTAGACCAGGCTGGCCTCGAACTCAGAAATCCGCCTGCCTCTGCCTCCCAAGTGCTGGGATTAAAGTCATGTCACTAAGGCACTGCTCACTTGCATATTGGTGGGCCTTGTTCATAGTCCTTCCCATCCTCTGTCCCTCCTCCCTCCTCTCACGGAGGCAGTATTTCTCAAGCCACAGTGGTGCAGAGATGGAGGTGACTGAGATAAGAAAACAAACCTCACAGGGTTCTAAAATAATCTTATCCCTGTGACTTCAGGGTGAGACACTTGACTGAAGTCCATGAAAAAAGGCAAGTTTGTTTAGAAATCCTTGTATTTCATTTCCCATCCCTTTTGAGGACCAAGAAACATACACACACACACACACACACACACACACATACACACACACATGCACACAAACACACACACATGCACACACTCATGCATACAAACATACACTCATGCACACAAACATACACACACATACATACAAACATACACACACATGCTCACACACATGTATACAAACATACACACATACTCATGCACACAAACATATACATACACATTCTCACACACATGCACACAAACATACATACACACACAAATACACACATGCACACATGTTCTCACACACACATAGATATGATTTTATTTTCATGTGAGTTGAGGGTATGCCTTGACTTGTGTGGAGGGATTGGAACACAACTTTCAGGAGCCAGTTCTCAGCAGCTGCTCAGTGGGGCAGGGTCTCCTTTCTGTGGCTGCTCAGCTTACTGAGACTGACTGGCCTTGAGTGTCTTGATAATTCTCCTGTCTCCACCCCCATTCCTATGTCAGGGTAGAAGTAGAGATTGCAGATGTGCACCATCACATCCAGCTTTCCACATGGACCTTGATAACCAGCCTCGGGCCATCAGACTTTCACACCCATGGTGCCATCTCCCCAGCCAAGAGTCCTATTTGTAATCCAGAGAGTATGGATTTCACTGGGTTACACTAATCCACACCCCTCCACACATGCACTTTACATATGGAAGAATAAGGATAAAGTTGGGCCTTGTTTTCTTTCTCCTCTGAAAACTGACTGAGCTTCAGGTTGAACACAAGGTGACAGCACAGAACTATTTCTGGTCCACACACCACACTGAGAAAGAGAGAGAGATGTCTGGTCAAGCTAATGTGCTTGGTGGCTATGGCAACCTGGTGAGAAGATCCACAGCCTTTGTCTTATGAGGGGTTAAAGTGGGGTAGTTACATAAGCTTTGTTGTTAAAAATAATTTTTGAAACGTTTTAAATCTCCCTACCCACTTGTGGCTTCCCCTTTCTGTTGTGTTTCCCACAGTCAGATGAACGGTGGGAGAGATCCATAGCGCTGCCTGTACAGTGTGGGTCAGAAGGCCCCTGCCTGTTTGCTGCACCTTCTCCTGTGACTACAGATCCTTCATCTTTGTAGTCTTTGTAGGCATATGGGTAGGGATTGGGTGAGAGTAGGGGATTCAGAGAATGAAAACACACACACACACACACACACACACACACACACACACACTCACACACACACTCACGCACACACTCACTCACACACATACACGCTCACACACACACTCACACTCACACACACACGCTCACACACACTCACACACACTCGCACACACTCACACACTCACACACACTCACACTCACACACACACTCACACACACTCACACTCACACACACACTCACATACACACACACACACACAAAATGCATGCTTAGAAAGCTGTTGTCTAAATTGTGAATCTATTCTGAGGTTGAAAAACACGAAGAGTATGCTACTCCAAGACTGCATCTTAGTGCACAAAGGAGTGAGTCAGATTTAGCCTGTTTTCCTGTGGTGACTTTTCATCTCCACGGTTTTATTCTTTCAGAAAGAATAGAGGGAAGAATACAGCCAGAGCATGGGGAGAAACAGCATGGTAATGCTAGCTGTTCATTTAACTCTCTCAGTTTTATTCAGCAATTGTCCACTGCCTTGGGTCTTTGCTTGCTGCAAGTCATTTACTTGTTCCTTTTTTCACCCCCATTATCTCCAGAACCTCCCCCTGTCCCTGCCCCCATTCCCCTCCCCCCCCCAATCCCTCAGCAGGTAACTAAAACATCTGGGACTCTCAGATGTGGCCTCTCCAGCTTCCTCTTGTCCTGCTCAGCATTTCCTCCCTCCCCTTGCTTCCTCTCATTCGCTCCTCTCTAGTTTTGGACAGAGAAGCCCCTTTGTCACTTCAGAGGTGACCCTTTCTCTTCTGCCCTTGCTCTCTCACCAACCACTTCCTGGAGCTTGGATAGGTCACCGATTCCCTTCATAGTCAGCTTTCCAGTCAAAGCAACTGTTTCCTGGACTGGATGAATATGCTCAGAGCTCCACCCCCACGCACAGTTCCTTTCCACTCTTTGCTCTTAAGGACTGTGATCATGAGTCAGCTGACCTCTTCTAAAAAGTCTTCCCGTGAGAGTCGTGCTTTCTCCCCACGTTTGCTGCCTCCATCTGCTTTTTACGAACGTCTGCCCACTAAATTTTCCACAATTAAGACTACCTTGCCAAAAATCACCATTAATACAATGCACTGGAGCCCACACTAGTCCTCAGCTGACCAGATCTAAGTAGAATGGCGTCACTCACATAAGGTGACATATAATTAAACTTAAAAACAAGACCGGCTCCAAAAGACATTGGGACTCAGAGTAACCAATCAGAACAGACCCACTCACACCGAGCTTCATAAGCACTGCTCCTCTGACATCCCCCGGGTAACAACCGGTTGCATCTCGCTTTGGTCCGTTCTATAGTAAACTTGAGTGAGGGTTTACCTTGTCCAGAGAGATCCACCGTCTTCTGGTGTCCAGTCTGGCCATCAAAGAGCTCCATTACGTATTTCCCTTTATCATTCGGAGTGGGCTCGTTGATCTGCAGCCAGATCTGCTCCCCAGTGACCCCGCTCTTGACTCTGTCTGTGTACTTGATCCCAGTCCCACTGTTAAGGCGAAGAGGATGTCATCAGAGCTTCCTTCTGTGAAACAGCTCATCTTTCCTCTGCTTTTACTAGGTGACCCACCATAAACTTTCACAGGCTTAATGCCTAAGCCATTCTACTTTAGGGTAATTATAGGCCCAGAAGTCCACCATTTGGATTCCAGAGACCAAGAACTGATTAGCCCAAACATCTACTAACTCATTACAGTAGACTGAGACCGAATGTCAATTTCAAGACCAATCTTTCTCAGGGGTGCTGAATAGCTTCAGGTTTGCCTGGGTTTGTTTCCAGGATTAAGAGACTCTTTAAAGGTGGAAGACCAAACTGAGTACCATTTTCCTGTATCTTTAACACAAATGTTCTATGGCCAAACTTGATTAGTTAAAGAGCACACTGACAGGGACTCCTGACAGATGTCGCTCCAGAGCTATTAAAGCATACATAAATGGGAGTAGCGTCAAATGTGAAGGAAAAGCAGAGTGGCTGTCAACAGAGTGAGGCATGTGCTGTGAGCGTGTATGAAAACAGAAAGAAACACACCCCTTTCACTGTGTGCGGACCCTGATGACACATAAAACATTATGGTTATAGAGAAAACGGAGCACAGTCTCCTCATTCTGTCAAGAGGTGCGTCATGAAGATTTTGTGAGACTGTGAAGAAATTTAAAAAAGCAGTATAGGGCCAGTGAATGGTACAGGGGTAAAGGTGTCTGTTGCCAAGCCTGGCACCTGGAGTGAATCTCCAAAGCTCACGTGGTAAGAAAAAAACTGACTCCTACCAACTGTCCTCTGATCTCTACATGTGCTGTGGGATGTGATCACACACACACACACACACACACACACACACACAATATAATACATTTTTTAAAAGCAGTATAAAAAATTGACATATATGTACATATATAAAACAACAATTATATAAGGAGAAAAATTATAAGAAAGTACTTTAAATGTACATAAGGGGCTAACCAAACTACTAATGATATCATATTATAAATGCTTCTAGACAGGCGACTTTAAACCCAATAAGGACATAGAGGCAGGCAGATCTCTGAGTTCAAGGCTATTCTTATCTACAGAGTAAGTTCCAGGACAGCCAAGGAGACAGAGAAACACTGTCTTCAAATCCCCCACCAAAAAAATCTTTCTATTTCATAGTATCTACATATGTGTTTTCCAAAAAAGCCTGCAGGAAGTTTATAGCTTAAATACAATTTCAATATGAACTTAAAAAAACAAAATATCTTTACCTAAAAATATTTAGCTTCCAATTAATATTTAGTGTTTTTCTAATAACACTACATGCTATGAGGTATTGCATATTTATTGACATATCTTTAAATTTATTTGCAATTGAAATGCCATAAAAGTAGGGTAAAGAAACACATCTGTACCCTGTAGTTTTTAGCCTGAATAGTAGCTTTTTCTTAGAGAGTGGGACAGGAAGACAGATCTCTGCTTTGCTTGAATTATTTAGTCTTTGGCTGGCTTTCACAATGGTGCCTTCTGTATGCTAAGTGCTTCAGACACAATGGATCGTATTGTTCTTATTTTGTATGAGAAAAATAAAATTCACAGAATTAAATGACTTGCCAAAGAAGATAAAACAAAGTCAAGGCTAACTCCCACCTAAAGGTGTATTTGTTCTTCTCAGTATGCCTCCAACTTACAAAACAAAAAAACAAAAAACAAAAAACAAAAAACCACAGTAGTATAATTCTCAAGCCCTGAGC
Source organism: Mus pahari (assembly GCF_900095145.1). NCBI lineage: Eukaryota > Metazoa > Chordata > Mammalia > Rodentia > Muridae > Mus > Mus pahari. Next base: position 37,466,871 of record NC_034607.1, on the reverse strand, counting down.
TTTGTGTGGGCACAAAAGTATAAGACAAACTCATGTAAATGAGACCAACACAGTAGGAAACACAGGCCTTGCTACTCTAATGACAAGTTTCTTAAACTATTTTCTCAATGCACTCGATAAAAAAAAATAATTATGGTTTTAAAAGACTTATTTTAATTATGTGCATGTATTTGGGGGGGAAAGGTTATGTACACCTGAGTGCAGTTGCTCGTAGAAGCCAGAGATGTCAGATCCTCTGTAGGTGGAGTTATAGATGTTTGTGAGCCATTTGACATGGGTCCTGGAAATAGAACTCAGGTCCTCTAGAAGGTCATTATGTGCTCTTAACCACCAAGCCTTTCTCTAGTGCTTGAATAAATGATTCTTTTACAAAGGATATAACTTTAAAATACTACATTTATGTTTTTAATTATTACTGTGTGCATGTGTGTGTATGAATGAGTGTGTGTGCATGAGTGTATGTATGTACATGTTTGTGCATGTGTGTGCATGTGTATGTATATATGTGTATGCATGAGTGTGTGCATGTATGTGCATGTGTGTATATATGTGCATGCATAAGTGTGTGCATGAGTGTGTGTGTGTGTGTGTGTGTGTGTGTGTGTGTGTGTATGTGCCTGTGTGGTTTGCCACAGTGCATATGTGGAGGCCAGAGAACAATTTGTTATTCAGCTCTTTCCTTCCACTTCCATCTGGGATAGAACTCAAGTCCAGGTGCCTTTACCCACTAAGCCATCTCTCTGGCTCTAAGGCTCATCGCTGTGATAGATGATCCAGCTAATTCTGCTCCCCTCATTCTTCACACTGATATATTATAGTGTCCTGTGTGTCACAGAGGAATGTCCTAGGATTTGATCTATTTTAAATTTTAATTACTTCTCTGTACTATTTTCTGAAAAGAAAAAAAGGGGAGAGAGAGAAAAAAAAAAAAAAAACAAAGGGCCAAAGACACAGTGTTCCACACGGGCAGTTTTCTATTTAATTCTAGATCTCAGCAAATGCCCAAGAGCTCCGTCAGATGCCAGTCTGCATGTTAGTAAACACGAGCGAATGCTCTGTGGGATCCGGCTCTGGTTAACTGTCAACTTACTTTGTTCTTTTTCCCTTTCTTTGTGGGGCTAGGGATTGAACTCAGCCTTGTGTGTGCCAGGCAAGTGCTCTGCCACTGAGCTACACTGACATATGGTCTAGTGGGGTAGTGTTGGGTTTATTGTTTCGGTTTTGCTCTGGAGTATGAGTTGCCCTCAAACTTTTAATCCTCTTATCTCCTTAGTACTGGGATTGCAGATGTGCACCTGTAATCCACCATCCTCAGCATCACCTGACTTCTGACGTTGTTTTTTTGAGGCAAGCACTTGCTATTCAGTCCAGCTGGCTGGACGCTCCCTAGGTTGCCCATATTGGCCTTGAACTCATAACTCTTCTGCCTCAGTTTTCTAAATACTGTTATTAGAGTGGTTTGCCACCGTGCCTTATGTTATCATTAGGTCTCAAACTCAGGACAAATGGCAAGTTGAAGTATCTGATTGACATATCAAAGCAGATACTGGCTGCCAATCTCTCTCGGCATCAATGATACCTGGTACACTGTCCTGGCTCTTCTTAGCCCTTCTTACCCTGCCCTGTACCCTAAACTCTGCAGACTAGGGACTTTCCTTCCCAGCCTCTGACCCATATGTGTATGCGTGTGTGTGTGCGTGTGTGTGTGTGTGTGCGCGCGCGCACGTGTGTGTGTGTGTGTGTATCTCAAATATACATATATACATGCATATATTAATAATATATGCATGATAATCCCCAGTGTGTGTTTATATCATAAAGAGACAGTAGTCTATTTAAATCAGATTAAAAATATCTTCCCAAACTAACTTTCTTTTCTATGTGGCCTTGGCTGGCCTAGAACTTACTGGGTAGACCAGGCTGGCCTCAAACTCAAAAAGAACTGTCTGCCTCTACCTTCCAAGTACTGGGATCAAAGGTAAGCAGCACCACGCATGGCCTGCTTATAATTTCTTTTTTCTAATAGATATTTTCTTTATTTTCATTTCAAATGTTATCCCCTTTCCTGGTTTCCCCTCCGAAAACCCCCATCTCATCCCCCCCTCTCCCTGCTCACCACCCACCCACTCTCACTTACTATCTTGGCATTCCCTTAAACTGGGGCATGGAGCCTTCCCAGGACCAAGGGCCTTTCCTCTCATTGATGTCTAACAAGGTCATCCTCTGCTACATATGCAGCTGGAGCCACGGGTCCCTCCAAGTGTACTCTTTGGTTGGTGGCTTAGTCCCTGGGAACTCTGGGGGTACTGGTTGGTTCATATTGTTGTTGCTCCTTACAGTGAAAACTTCCCCAATCTTTTTCTATAGCTTTTGGAATGTACAATGTATTATAGCTACTCATAGTCGCAAGCAGCAAAGACTCTTTGTTATATTCTGTACCCTAGTACCCAATGATCAGTCTCTTCTCCCCCACATGTGAAACTTTCCATGCACTGGGGGGAAGGGGGCACAGCCATCAGTAGTTCACTTGGCTATGTGCCCACAACCAAGTCACCACCCCGAGATTGAGCTTTCTCCCCCCTGAAGAGAAGAATGCCTACTTCACAGAGCTATATGGCTCTGAAAGAACCCACGTGTTGACTGGTTGGCAGCAGTGCCCGGTGGACTGCTAGTGCCCAGGGAGGGAATAATATAAACAGCCATTGTTGTCTGAGTCCTCAAGGATGCAGCAGGACTCGGTTAATAGTTTAGAATGAGCGTCTAAACTAGATTGGACTAGAGGTGGCTGCATCTCCACAGATTCTCTAGACCATGTCTCTCTTCTCTTTCTGCCAAGGATGTCTTGGGGGAACCCAGGGGTTGGGTATACTGTCAGGATTAGGTTGCAAAGTCTGGTTTGACTCAGATATCTATGGAATTCAAGGTAAATATGAATGCTCACAAAGGTAGACTTCCAGATTAATACAGTTCAAACACAGGTCCCCAAAGCCTTCTGGAGCTGGACAAGCAAGATACAAGATGCTAATGCCTAATTACGTCAGTCGTTGTATGGGACAGCAACAAGCCAAGACTCCTCTCAGGGTGAGACTTCCATGGTAAATGGCTCTGAGTGCAGATTATGGGAAACTCAAGGTCCTCCTAGCACTCGTTGCTTCAGTTTGTTTCGGAGCACACGAGCTGACTGTACACACAGAGGCTGCAAACACAGCTCTGGGTGCTTGGCAGCACAGAGGTAGCCTGTGTATGGCTGTGTATGGTACATTACAGAGATACTGATGAACGATGATACGTCCATCACAAGCAAAGACATAACACCAGCCATCACTAGGACTTCACTGTGTGTGTGTTGAGAGAAAAAGCTAAAACCGTAAGGGCGGGGGCTCAGAGTTCTGTCCTGTGCCCTTCAATATGATGCTTCTTTCTTGAAAGGGGTTGGGTTTTGGTTTTCATTCCTCCTACTTGCCTGTGGCGGGGGGAGGGGGGGATGTCTACCAGGCAAGTAGGTTTGCATGTACTTACTTGTGGGACCAGTTAACTTTCAAATCATCCAGGTAATAACAGACAAAGGAGTACAGCCGGATGCCCTCCGCTGTGCTCTGGATTTTCAGGTCTGTGGCAGACAACGCTGAGGAAGAGAGCAATACAGTTAGTGCACCTGCGGGTTCCTCCTGGAAGGGGCGTCCTGAGGCATTCGCTGCAGCAAGGGAATGGTGACTTACCTATCTTCCTGCATACTTCAGTCATCAAGTCTTGGAAGGCTGTAGATAGAGGGCCATAGCCAAAACTTTAGCATAACCATAGTCCATATAAGGTCAAATTTCAAGCTGTTAGCTCTCAAACAGTCCCTGCCTAGTGTAAGCCATTTGATAGAAGGTAAATTTGGTGACCCCCATTGATAGTGGGGTTTGTTTGTTTGCTTGTTTGTTTAGTAAAATAACTCAGTTTTTATAAGGCTTTAAAAAGATTTCTGCTTATTTTGATTGATGCTCTCCTTGACTGGTTTGTAACTAATACCGTGTGTACATCCTAGAAACGGTCACAGTGGCATCTCTAGAAAGCCTGATGGCTTTGGGATGCTCTTTCTTCTTAAGTTCCAGGAAGCCTTAGTTTGAATTACGTGAGTTTTCTTATCTGTGTCATCAATTCATAGTGAAATTAATTGTCTCTGTTAATTGTAGTCCCACCTCTACTGAGAGCTGGAAGGCGAACTACGGTCTCAGACCGATTGCAACCCTGCTGTATTGAGGGGAAAATGACATTTGGGGGTGGGGGTTAGAAGTGGCTTTTATCATGATATATTTGCCCTTAGTAAATGTCTCTGAAAAATGGGAAGGGCTGCTTTGATCTGCTAATAATTGTGAGATCTCAGATTTCACACATGAATCTTTGTTACCGCCCTAACAGTGGGCTGTTTGGGGCATTCTTCTACAGAAGGTTTTGATCCTAGAACATTTTTGCAGAGTTGAAACAAAATGATGATTTAAATTGAAAACAGAAATCTAGTGGCCTGCGGGCTATAAATTCTCTAAGGATCAAAAGTATATTTTTGATTTCTAGGAAGTCGAAAAGGAAAAAATGTTTTTGAAAAAGAACAGTACTTTGCTCTGCTGGAATTTCCATTAAATTAAAATCAGTGGACGCAAATCAACCTGTCCTCCATGGCCAGCCCAGCCCTGGTCATAATTCTGGTAGCTGTAGACCCCATTAGACAGACTGCAGCAGTTGGTAGAGTCACCTTCATCCACGAGTTTCAACCTGCTCTTATCTTTTCCTCGGTCATCTTTCAGGATAACTTCATAAAATCCAGCGTCTTTCTTGGAAAACTGAGGAGACAGTGAATATGAGCATTTACCATAGCTCGGATTTGGTTGTTAACAAGTGTGTGTGTGTGTGTGTGTGTGTGTGTGTTTGCCTGTGCATGTGTGTGTGAGTATATGTTCATGTGTGAATGCATGTGTGTCGTGTGGCTACGTATGGATGTGCATGTAACGTGAGTAGAGGCGAAGATCAACCTTGGGCATCACTCTTCAGGGGCTGGCTATCTTGTTTGTTGTTAACCTTTTACTTCTGTTGTATGTGAATGAGTGTTCTGACTGCACGTCTGTCTCTACACCACAGGCATGCAGTCATTGTGAGCAGTGACATGGCTTTCTAAAGAAATCAGTCCCTAGCTATTTTAGTTGAGAAATGAACAGAACAGCGCTGGGTTCTTTAGACTGGAGTTACAGACAGTTGTGAGCCATCCTGTGGGTGCTGGAAATCAAATCCAGGTCCTCTGGAAGAGCAGCTACTGCCCTTCACCGCTAAGCCATCTCTCCAGCTATGACCTTGTGTTTTGAGGCAGTCTCTTATAGGACCTAGAGCTCTCTAATTCAGCTACACTAGCTGACCACGAAGCTTACAGGATCCACCCTTCTCTCTGTCTCCACCACTGGGAGTATAAGTGTGTTCGTATAGCAGTTAGTTGTAAGCTGTTGTAACTCGTGGCGTGGAACGAATGATGAATCTAGTTTCTGTTGAGCAAACCTCGATACAAAGCCAGCAGCTCACATGGCCATGGCCACCCACCTCTGTGATGAGCAGGGTACAAATGCCATCCTTAAAGTCATGTTTCTCGTCCACGGAGATCTCCCGTTCATCTTTGTACCATACAATGTGAGTCTCTTTTTTAATATTTGCCACCTGTAAGAAGAGTTATGATTATCCTCCTCAAAGAAATAAATGTCATTTTTATGAAGGCAAGCAGTTCTTTCTTTTTTTTTTTTTTTTTTTTTTTCTTTTTTGGTTTTTCAAGACAGGGTTTCTCTGTGTAGCTCTGGCTGTCCTGGAACTCACTCTGTAAACCAGGCTGGCCTCGAACTCAGAAATCCGCCTGCCTCTGCCTCCCGAGTGCTCGGATTAAAGGCGTGCGCCACCACTCCCGGCGGCAAGCAGTTCTTATGCATCCAAATATTAAAGAAAAAATTACTGAATTTGGAGTCAGAGGACATAGGGTTGTAAAGAAATCGGTCTGAAATGATTTGAGTGGAGAAAGTTACAATACAGTGAACACCAGACAATAAGCTTAAATCAGTAGCATCTCTGTCTCCAGTGGTAAAAATCGTTGTCACATCCGATTTCCATGACAAATACAGAAAGTCTACATTTGTAGAACTGCTTTCTGCATGGATATACTGGAACAATTGGAATGGAATGGACACTTGCTTACAGCCAGGCTCACTCCTAAAGGAGCAGAGAGATCTGTAGTCAGGCCAGCTTGTTAATGCTATATTGTTTCAAAACCAGCTTAAAAGTGAAGCCAAAGAAGAGCATGATGCGCCCATTCAATCAAGGCATATCGAAGAAGTACTTTCCAACTTTAGAAAAACAAAACAAAACAAAAACCCACTGTATCTGTGGGGTTTTCTCTCAGATGTCTCAGTATTCATGCACAATTATTCCAAAATTCCAAACAAAACAAAATTCACCCTAATCCCCATGCATTTTTAAAAAAGATTTATTTAGTTCACTGTAGCTGTCTTCAGACACACCAGAAGAGGGCATCAGATCCCATTACAGATGGCCATGGGCCACCATGTGGTTTTGGGAATTGAACTCAGGACCTCTGGAAGAGCAGTCAGTGCTCTTAACAGCTGAGCCATCTCTTCCCATACATTTTGGGGAAGGGACCCTCAAGCTGCCCTTCTGGAGCTCAAGGGCGACAGCAGGAGCCATCACCTTCCCTCACAGTTTTCCCCTGTCTCTCGCTAACTGAAGGGCCCACAACATTCACAGAAAGGTTGTATCTGCTGTTTGGGAGATGGAGGGCTGATCTTTGTTCCACACTCAGTTTTATCTTTATTTCTCCTGAATCAAATATTAAAGACACACCCCCCTCTTACCTTGCATTTCAACAGCACGTTACATTCACCAGTCACTTCCCAGCTCAAATACTCAGCAAAATGTGGGCCTGTGAAATTTTAATGACATAAGCTGACTTTTAACGAGCTGCCAACGCAAGATCAAAGCTCATCCCTAAATCCTGAGGCGATTTATATTGAAGCCAGATTTTCGTTAAATTAACGGATCTGGTTTTAAAATATTTTAATGCCTGCATATTTAATATTTACTATTTTAAATTATTTTTCAGCAAACATGAAATGCTGCTCATTTAAATTTGCTATGGAGATAACTTTGGAATATTTTATTTTTTTAAAATAAGTATCTATTTTTTTACCTTGCTTCCTGATCCATTCTTGTCGCTGGAATTCGGCTTCTTTCTGTAGCTTCTTATAAACTTGAAATTGAAAAACAAGGAAGTGTGAATCTGAGTCGAGCAGCTCAGACCCACATGACAGTCATGGTGCTAGCGACCCACTGACCTATTTTCATTATTATGACATCAAAGATTGTGATGACACTATTTGCTCTGATTTTTATAAAGAGATAGTCTTTGAAAACTATGTAACTTTGTGTGTGTGTGAACGTGAGTGTGTGTGAGTGTATGTTTATAAGTATGCACGTGTGTTTATGTGTCTATGTGTGTGGGTGTGTATGTGAGAGTGTGTGAGTGTATGTGTGTGAGTGTGTATGTATGTGTGAGTGTCTGAGAGTGAATGTAGGTGTTAGTGACTGTGTGTGCACGTATATGTGAGTATGTGTGAGGGTGTATGTGAATGTACATATATGAGCATGTATGCATGTATATGTGTGTGAGTATATGTGTGAATGTGAGAGTGTATGAGTGCATATATGTGTGTGGGTGTGTTAGTGTGAGTATGAATGTGTGTGTGAGTATGTATGTGACCGTGTGAGTGTATGTGTGTGAGTGTGTGAGTGTATGCATATATGTATATGTATGGGGAGTGGATGTGAGTGTATGTGTGTGAGAATGTGTCTGTGTGAGTATATGTATACGAATTTGAATATGTGTGTATGAGTGCATATGTGAGTGTGTGTGAATGTGTGTGTGAGTATGAGAGTATATGTGTATGTGAATGTGAGTGTATGAGTAGAGTGTTTGTATGTGTGTGTCTATGTGTTTATATGTGAGTGTGTATATATGTGTGTGTGTCTATAAGCTGGAAATAGACATTGGATATCTTTGCTAATTGTTCTCTACCTATGCCCCCCCGAAGACAGGGTCTTACTATATGGTTTGGTTGTGCTGAAACTTATGTGTAGATTGGGCTGTCCTTGAACTCAGAGATCTGACTGCCTCTACTTCCCAAGTGCTGGGATTGAAATTTTGTGCCACCACATCCAACTCTCTCCTTATTTTTTTTAAGACCAGGTTTTGGGACTGGAGAGATGGTTCAGTGATGAAGAGCAGGTATTGCTTTTACACAGGACCCGAGTTCAAGTCTCAGTACCCACACTGGGCAATTGGTAGCCATCTATAGCTCCAGCTCACACACACTTCTGCAGAGACCCACACAGAAACACATATACTCATACTTAAGAATAAAAAACAAATCTCTCCCTTTTAAAGGTAGGATTTTAAACTAGACCTAGAGCTCACTGATTTGACTAGTCTGGCTGCCGGCAAGCCCCAGGAAGTCTTCTACCTCTGTGTTCCCAGTCCTGGGATGAGTAATGTTGCTATGCTGGGCTTTTTATGTGGGCACTGGTGGTCCAAACTCAGGTCTTATAGTTTGTACTACCAGCACTTTATTAACTAAACCATCGCCCCAACCCCAAGGTCGTCAAGCTGGGAAATGGTAAAACCATTATCAGCTATTATAAACACAGACATCTGGCAGTCTTTTCGAAGCTGGTGAAGTGCCACGTTTTAAACCATGATGATTTCCACAGACATTTATTACAGCTGACTTCTACAGTCTAGTTACTGTATAGATGATTGACGGGTTTGGCACACATACAATACTTTCACCTTTTTTTTTTTTCTCTCCGAAGTTTAATAACTTACGGTAACCACCACATGTTGTTAAAGCAGAGCCATGGTTTGTTACTGAAACTATGTCTACATAGTTCTGGCTGCCCTGAAACTTCCTAGGTTAGAGAACTTAGCAATACACACTGGTTTACATATAAGACTACTTAAGTCCAGTCATGCATCGAAGTCGGGGATGATTTTGGCATTCCTTTAAAGCAGTGTTCATTTCTAGGCAATGGAGTACTATGGGAAGTATTGACTGGACTTTTAATTTGATGCAGGAATCCAATAAACAGTTCCAGCCCAGCAGTCAAGGACCTCTCTTATGCCATGAGGTATTTGTACGGACATAAGTCGCCAGGTGTCCCACTGAATGCCCTTCAGAGGTCTTACCATCTCCAATGAGAACAAGAGTAGAATGGCCAGTTGCTTTTCCATCTTGAATTTGGAATGTGTACGTCCCTTCATCCTCATCCTGTAGCTTCTCCATGAACATTTCAATGATGCCTGTGTTTCGGTCGATGTGCATCTTGTATTTCTTCAATGTGAAAAAGCAAAGCCAGAGAAATCAGCAAGGAAAATATTTTGCTTTGAAGACAATAACCCTGATAGATACAGAAACTGTGGTACATTTACACAATGGAGTACTACTCAGCTATTAAAAACAATGAATTTATGAAATTCTTGGGCAAATGGATGTATCTGGAGAATATCATCCTGAGTGAGGTAACCCAATCACAAAAGAACTCACTAGATATGCACTCACTGATAAGTGGATATTAGCCCAGAAACTTAGAATACTCAAGACACAATTTGCAAAACATAAGAAAATTAAGAAGGAAGACCAACGTGTAGATACTTCATTCCTCCTTAGAATAGGGAACAAAATACCCATGGAAGGAGTTACAGAGACAAAGTTTGGAGCTAAGACAAAAAGATGGACCATCCAGAGACTACCCCACCCGGGGATTCATCCCATAATCAGCCACCAGACCCAGACACTATTGCACATGCCAGCAAGATTTTGCTGAAAGGACCCTGATATTGCGGACTCTTGTGAGGCTATGCCAGTGCCTGGCAAACACAGAAGTGGATGCTCACAGTCAGCTATTGGATGGAACACAGGGCCCCCAATGGAGGAGCTAGAGAAAGTACCCAAGGAGCTGAAGGGGTCTGCAACCCTATAGGTAGAACAACAATATGAACTAACCAGTACCCCCAGAGCTCATGTCTCTAGCTGCATAAGTAGCAGAAGATGGTCTAGTTGGCCATCATTGGAAAGAGAGGCCCTTTGGTCTTGTAAACTTTATATGCCCTAATACAGAGGAATGCCAGGGCCAAGAAGTGGGAGTGGGTGGGTAGGGGAGCGGGGGGGGGGAGGGTATAGGGGACTTTTGGGATAGCATTTGAAATGTAAATGAAGAAAGTATCTTATAAAAATTGGGAAAAAATAACCCCGATGAAGTAAAAAACAACCCCCCCCAAATCAGAATTTTAATATTTCTAGACAACTGAGCACGCTGTCTAAATATCTTATTCATGGAACAAGGAATGTATTATGAGGGTACATGTGTACACAGAAATGGACTACAATATGGTTACCTAAACAAGACCTTCACAGTTGACATGCTACCATAGATGGGGGAAAAATCTCACAATGCCTCATCTTTAAATGAGAGCTGAGGCTGCCAAGAGGGGGCGAGTCAGTCTTTTCCTAGGATGAGCCCCTGATAGGTTATCTAATCCCAGACGGTCTTCCGCATGCATACATACAAGCCACAATTTAAATAGATATACAGAGAGAGAGAGAGAGAGGAAGAGAGAGAGAGAGAGAGAGAGAGAGAGAGAGAGTTACAGATATGGATATATAGGTATAGATGTAGATATATTGATATATATCATATATCACTTATATGAAATTCTTTAAAATTAAATAAAAATAAAATATCAAAACTAAATATTTTTAACTGAAAGCAACAACAGCAGCAAGTGGAAAGCTCACCGGACCCTCGAAGATTTCCTTCTCGTTAAATATGTAGCTGACTTTGGCATTGCCAGACAGCTTCTCAGCCTGCATCCAAAACCGGACCTGACCTTTCTCCAAAATTTCAACTGCCAACTCAGACTTAGTTGGGACAGCTAGGAAGAATAAAAATAGACACAGTAAGCCATTGGGTAACAACAATATTGATAGAGACATTCTAACAAGTGGAAAAGACGGTCAGTACCAATAGCAATTGTAGACCCTTAGTCTACATGATCCAGAGATGGTGAGCATATTATGGGGGACCTCAGATTAACAGACATCATTACAGGGGGACCTCAGACCTTGAGTCACATACATGGGATCTCACCCCTTTTAAAGCATGGTTATCTCAATTGTCAAACCAATGGAAATGAAGTTATCTATAGGGCACATAAAGTTAACCTCTGTGACTCTCTACTGTAGCTTTAGTCAAGGTTATTCAAGGGCAGTCACAAGGTAAAATGAGAGAAATTCTCTGATAACCAGGAATGGCCAGTGTATAGCCCCAAATCTGCTAGTAAATAAAACTATCCAACAGGCAAATGTCAGGGATGCCTTTCTTTAGGTTTCCCCCTTCCACACCATAAAGTCATTTACAGATTTGTTCTCCTTCAAAACCGAAGGGACTCTTGGGTATTCTGTACTGAGGCGAAGCATCTGGGGGGGAGAAGATAGGCTTTGAGGTTGAAACATGATCTTGAACGGGTGCTCCTCACCTGTCAACGTGGACATTGTTAATTATGGGACAACAGGATACATTAATTATCAGTAGATGAAGGTAACAATACCTTAGTGATCAGTAAATTGAGGCAAGTTCTCTGTCCCCCACCACCACGTTAACTGATGAGAAAGCTGAATGGTAAGAAAGAGTGGTGACCCCGGAGACACACAGAGATGATCCCTGTGGTTATCCGTGCTATTCTGTGCTGGTTTTTGTCCCAGTTCCATTTCTATGCAGAAGGTCATGATTTTCCCAGTGTGGATAAATGTCTACAAATAAATCTTAAAAACAGAAAGCATCTTCCAGCAAAGTCTGGGGAGCCCATCCTGGAGGTCCTAATGTGTGGTACTGTGACTCATAGTAGCAATGCCAAGTAAGGGATGGCTTTCCTGGGAGCCTTTGAAGTTCTCCGTCTGCCCCCCAAGTCACATGAACATTGTCTAGAGGAACACAGGTCGCCATGAACTGCCACTGAGGGAACAAGCAAACATGACATGTGCATTCAGAGAGACAGACTCACGAGCTACATGTAACTGGTTATTACTGGTTCCACGGGTCTCGCGTGTCCTTAACCTCTAAAATCAAACCACCACACTACTTTCTGCATCAGTGCATGTTCAAATGACACATTCCAACTACATGCCCCAGGAAAGAGCCCGGCGTATAATAAACGCTCTATGAACGTTGGCTCTTCATATTTTGATATCTGCTTTTTCCTCCAGTTGCTTCAACAATATTCTATGATTATAAAATATAATGTGTTGAGAACTAGGAGCACCTAGCAGTGTGTTTATAGTTATGGATATACACTTATGTGCGTGCACACAATGCATTACTGTGTAGGTAGGACGATAGTTATGTGCGCGCACAATGCATTACCTGTGTAGGTAGGACGATAGCAAACATCTACAAATGAAGAACCTTGATTCAGGGCATTGATGCTATTGCATCTTCTACACTCAGACAAGCTGATTTGCCACACTGCAACTCAGCATTAATAATGCCAGAGCAGGCTATATTATTTTCAGTTTTTACATCTATACTTTTTTTTTTATCTTCTCCTGTCTTCAGATCCAAATCACCTTCTCTGGCAGTTTATTTTTTTTCTAGCAAAACATAATATTTGTAGATTGAAGCCATATGCTTACTGGTTTTCAAAATATTTTTGAAAATGGCATTAGAGAGGGGAGTTTTACTATGTTAAAGGATAAAGGAATAGGATTTTAAAATTTTACAGTCAGTGAGAAATGAGACATATAGAACCTTATAAATCTCAAGAAAACGACTGATGTCTTCCTTGACCAGGAGGAAGTGGGTGTGAACTGAGAAAATAGATATGCTGCTCTGACCTGCTGGCCGCTCTCTGAAGGTGTCCTTTCACAACCTCATCATTGCAACTGGTGAAAGAAAATACTGGAACTGTCCTTTTTTTAAAGTGCTATTTCGAGGGTCTCAGAACAGCTTCTCTAGGTTGAGGTATATTCACACTCAGAGTTTAAAACCTGTCCCTGGGGTCTCCCTGTGTGCTGGCCATGATGTCACATCTGGTCTGCAATAAGGAAGCCTTGAGTTTGCTCTCGTCCTCTCTCCAAGCACCAATGATTAAACCCTTAGGCATAAGCAGGATAAAGCATCTGCATAGATGCCGACCATATGAGTTGGCTACGGAGCCCTTAATTATACTGTCTCCACATCCACGTGATCATCAACCCGGGGAGGCCCAGGCAATGGGAACTTAACAGTGACACCGTCTTTTAACCCAAATATAAATGTTGGGGAGGCTGTTGCCTGGATACATGAGCAGTGTTTCCTAACTAGATTAGTGCTTCTTTCCACTCTGATCATGCTTGAGCAGAGGACGTAAACATGTACCTTAGAAACAGCTTCTGTGGGGCCTGAGAGCTGTCACGATTGCCAGTCCTAGAAAAAGATACCGAAGCCCAGGGAAATGGAAATGGTTCACGAGGTGTCATGGAGCCAAGAATGTCCAGGGAGGCCTCCGCCTTCCACGTGGCTTTCAGAATTAACTCTATCATCCACAATAACACTTTCCAGCGTTATGGTGACTAAGCACACAGAGGAAGTTAATACCATGGGCTGGGACCTCCTGAAACTCCACAGTCATAAGAAATATAAGCAAGCATTGAGGAAACTTTTAGATTCTTCATTTAAAAGAGGGAGAGCATTCACCACTCTTTAATCTGCTTTCTCAAGCATGGCAGTGTGTCCTCTGGCCAGTGGGTAAAGGATCCTTTCAGGCCAGCGGAACCTTCGAGGTGTTATTTCAAGCGTTCCTTCCTTTAGGTGTCGGCTGTAGAGTTTAATCTTTTATATGGAAGGTGCTTTGTCTAAGGGCAGGTAAATAGTTCAGAGGGTTTCTTCTTCAGAATGGGCCCTTTATCCTATTTCCCAAGAGTACAAAACATTGTGTTTAGATTGGCTTTGTTTAGTGCTTTGTCATGTGCCAACATTACAGATTTGTCTAAAACATAGAAATGAGTATGTTTAGAACATATGGGTGTGATCCCAAAACACATGTGTTAAGAATTGAAAAACATACTTACTCCTGTTACATCTGTAGACCCTCACACTGCCGTGCAGAATGAAGCACGGCGTGGGTTTTCTTCCCACCCCCTTCCCTTTCTCTTTCCTCCTGGTCCCTTCTCGTTTTCTTGTTTGTTTCTCTCTTTTTAGATGGGGTCCCTGGTAGCCCAGGCTGGCCTCTAACTTCCTGTTTTGCTATATGGCCCAGGATGAGCTTGACCTTGTGATGTTGGGACAGTAGGTGTGCACCGTCACCTCTGGTTTTAGGCAATGCTGGGGGTCAAATCCAGGGGTCTCTCTGTGCCAGAGAAGCACACAGCCTGTGGGGTACTTTTTCTGTGGTAGTATCTTGGCACTTCTTGGGGGGAAATGGCAAAGAAAAGTGTCATTTCTATAAAGTGTTTTTCTGGCTGCTGGTTTGTGATGTATAGCCTAACGCCTCTCCCCATCTCTCTTTTTCTTTCCTTTCTCCCTCCCTCATTCCTCCTTTCTTTCCTTTGCCAGGTTTCATGATGTAGCCAGACCAGACAGTGAACTTAGGACTCCCGTGCCTCTACTCCCAGCTCGTTTTTTTTTTTTTGTTTTTTTTTTTTTTAAAAAAAAAAAACCACAAAACTCTTAGGTCTAAATAGTCTTGAGGTTGTCTAGTTTGGCCTTGAACTTGAACTCTGTAGCCCAGGCAGGCTTTGAACTTACCTTTTTCCTGTCTCTGCCAAGTAACTAAGATTACAGCCCGGTGCCATCGGGTAAGGCTTTAAACTTTTTTCTTAATTCCATCTGAGTTGTCATTTGTTCTATTGCAGAAGCTGAACCCTGGCAAAACCACTAAAATTTGCAACCGTACCAAGCAAGATACGTACTCGGGAACTTGTGCTCCTGGCTGAGGGCAAGCAGACGTTTCATTTCTGTATAGAAAAATGGAAGACAAACCTTTACTTACTAAAGCAAACGCCACTTGATAACAACTGGAAAATGAAAGCAACATTCGGCTCAGGGAGAAATGGTTTACACTCACCCTCCTCGTCTATCAGGTAGCTTGACGCTATCCCATCCGTGTCTGTCACATCACAAGAATAGGTACCCAAGTCATCTGTCCCGAGGTCTTTAAAGGTCATTTTTGTCCTTCAAAACAAAATGTGTTTCCTAGAAAGGAGCCTGTGCGTGGTGGTCTGTGCGCCTGTCACTCTCTCGTTTCTGAACCCCTATACATGATAGTCCTGTCACTAGGACTATCCCTAATGTCACTTATCATAGCCCTGCCTACCCCCACCCCACTGAGCTAAAGCTCACTAGCTCTTGGTGTCTTGGGTTGCACATGCTTTCCACTAGGAAGACTTTCTTGGTTTCTTGTAGGATGATGAGGACGCAGGTATGACTGTCCCATCTCCAAGCTCTGCTACATATTAAGTGCACATCCTACAAAGAGACAGTCTCCTGATTCGCCCTTTCTGAGGAGCCTGTGTTTCTCCTATAGGGTAGAACATGTGGCAGGTGACTCTGGGCGTTTCTATGCCAATCCTATATTTCTCTTGTCAGAACTGATGGTAAACGGGGACTCTGCTCCTGTATAGTGCCTGCGCCTTCAGAGAGAGACAGGCCTCTGCTTGGCTTTCTGTTGCTTCTCTGGCACCCAGCACTTTGCCTGGAATACACGAGTTAATTAATGAACAGATCAATATTCTAGTTCGCCACGCTTCCTCATTTTCTCAAGCTCCATCACCAGCCATGCTACCATCTAAGATCAACTGAACATTTTCATGTTACCAGAAGAGAAGTTTATAGTTTGATTGTCTTTTCTTTAACCAAATGTGTTCTACTCCAAGAACTGTGCATGGGTAGGATTATTTTAAGGCTTATACTGGTTGTGGGGGGTTTTATAATACCAGATGTAGAATAGTAATGACTTCATCTTCTTATGGCACAGAGGTTAAGTAGGGGCAGGAGCTTATCTTACATTCTCCTAGTGAAGAGGTAATGTGTTACTGGGTTAGAGGTATTCCTTACTTATTGCCTTTGTTTTCGACTTCTAATCGTGGAGAGTCTTCAGTGGGTACATAATCTTTGGACCAGACGAATTCTGACTTGGGAGTCATCTGATCACATTCAAAGTTCAAGGAAATGACTCCATCATCATCCACATTCACAACAACCTCTTTGGTGCCTAGAAGATCATAAAGAAGGCAGTTGGGATTTGTGATAAAAACCAGCCAGCTAAGAGTTCTTGTGTTCAGATGCCCTCCTTTATTCAGCCTTAGAGCAAGGCTGGACTGGGCCAGGAATTCTCTGCAGTTCAGCTTCCATCCTGTGACATGGAATTAAGTGAATCTGTCATGTTTCTTATGTAGAGGCAGCACCCGAGCCAGCTTTGTCTGCCTGGAACTGAGGAAAAAAAATGATTGAAATGGATACCACAGTTGGGAATAGACTTGACTGTCATTGAGGACAAAGAAGTCTTGAGCAAAGGGAAACTGGATTCATGACTTTTGCTTCAATAGATCCCACATCTACTAGGTTACCAGAAAAGCATAGAAAGGTATTATTAAATTAACAAGAAATTTCCAAGAGAAACTAGAAAGAATAAACACCACCTACGTTTTCTTAATCAAAGTCTTAAGTCATTTCTAAAGGAAGACTATATGGGAACTTTCTCTACTCACCCCATAACCTTATCAATTTGAAGATGTCTCTCTAGATTGGAAATGACAGCTAGAGAAGATTACTATTGAGCCATATGAAAATTTAAATGGAGATGAATTTCAAGAGATTCAATGTGTTTCAAGTGGATTGATTTCTGGGTTTTAAAAGAAAATAATTTAGAGTTATTTTATTTTTAAACTACACTGGCTTTCAACAGCAATTTAAAATTTGTACAACAGCACATCTATTGCCAAATCCAGTTTGGAAGAACCAAAATGTGCTCAATTCATGCAAATTTACACAAATTCAATCATCAGCCTAAACTTGGTTTGTTTCAGTATATTAGGAAAATTATTACGTTTAGTCTCAGAATGATATACTTTTGTTCTTTTTCAAAGTGTCAGTAAACTTTCCTATAGATGCTTCCCAGAAAAATGTTATTTTGTTTCTAGATAGTATCATTAAAATCCATCATTCTGGGTATTGTCCAGTATAACCATCAGTGAGGTAGGGGGAGAACCCAAGTCTTGTTAGGAGATGTATGAGAGGAGACTAAATCCAGACAATGAGGATCCTGAACCTTGATACTGGTAGTTGATAGTCTTTGTGTTCTTCCCATCAACAACGCAAGCTTTCACTTCTGTATTTATGTATACATCCAAATAGTAATTGTTAACACACATAAAGAGCAGAGAGAGAGGGGCAGAGACAGCAATAGGTCTAGCAGCCTTTCTCAGGCTTAGTTTTCACAAATAGCTGTCATCATATTTGACTCATTGCTGATCTAAAATAACAATCAATTAAATGTCTAATTGTTCCTTAAGTGAAGCATCTGCCACATGGTCCTTGTAAAGTTAAGGCCCTGTTTTTTGTTGTTGTTGTTGTTGCTGCTGCTGTTCCTAACAGCACGTGACTAGCCCAGACACCTATCGTTATAAAGTACTGAACCAATGTGCTTTTTGGAATTTTGGTAAAGACTGGTGCTGAAGAATGTTTAGACCCAGCTAGTACAACAAGGGTTTGCAAGAGTCACTGTGAGAATATAAACTCAGCATATTTGTATACCTGTATTACTACGAAGGACAGAAGTGATGTTCTCCTTATATGGGAGTTGACTGAATCTTTTTCCCTTTTTGCATAGTGCCGGCTTTGGAAGCATGACCAGTTATTCATATCAATCATTATCTTACCTATAACCCTTTCCCCGAGACAATGAATCACCCTGTTTTCTCTTTATTATAGTAAAGACATGTCTTAAGTTTATAAAAGATGTTTGGTCTAAAATCTTAATTTCCCCCCACTAACGCTAAAGACGAGACTTCAATGCAAAGAAATCCCAGAACTGAAAGGGTACGGCAGGTCCGTTGGCTCCACCTCTCTCATTTCAGTAGATACCTTTGTACTGTAAAGCCTCACTCACCTGGAGCCTGGCTCCAAACCAACAATTAAAGAACACCATTCTCTACGTGCCAGAGCTCATGTGCGAAAGTCCGCCTTAGGGTCCTGCTCACCGGGAATTCCAGACTGTCACACTGAATCTATTTATACTTTACTAGTGATGGCGCTGACAACTCTAACTAAGTAGCCATACTTCCTTAGCCGATTAAGCTTAATAAATAGAGATGAACGTACTACTGATAAACATGTTAGGAACAGAAAACAACCAGAAAGAAGATAGAAAAAAAAAAAAAAAAAAACAAATACCTTCTGTCCAGTAAAGGCATCTCTACATTGCAATCCTGTGCTACAAATAAAGTTTGTAACTATGGCTCTGAGCCATATACAGAAAGTAAATAATAAGGTTCAGTACATTGCATCAAAAAGCATTTATTGAAACACATAATCTTTTCAAACAATTTCGTAGAGTCTTAAAGTGAAAATTAACTGATTAATTAACTTTGGCAGTGGGTTCTCAGATAAATAGAACAGTTAGATACTTAAAACTGAACTTTAATTACTTATTCATGAATTCATATTTTGATAAACAGGTGAGTGAGAAAAAAAAAAAAAAAAAGCACTGTGCTGGTGGCAGTAGCTTTTCTATATCATTTTATACTTAGGAGCCTAAGCGAGATCAAGTCTGTTGCTCTGCTGTCAAAAGGAAGGGCTCCCTAGGACCAGTCTCATCTAGGTGAGAGGGCAAGACACTGTCCTTAATGCTGGCTTGGAAAGGGGATCCAAAGTCTGCAGTGACATGGAATTTTCCAGGAACTACTTCTGAATCTGTTTAAGAACATGAAAATTCACTTCCTACACCAGGAGATTTGAGGAGAGGAGAGGAGAGAGAGAGAGAGAGAGAGAGAGAGAGAGAGAGAGAGAGAGAGAGAGAGAGAGATACTACTTTGTCCTGACAAGGTGTTAAAAGTTGTCCTGGGGCTACAGAGACGGCTCAGTGGCTATGTTTTATAGAGGATCTGAGTTTGGTTCCCAACACTCACAAAAGGCAGGTCACAACTGACTGTAACTCCAGCTCCAGGAGGTCCAACACCTTCTCTAGACTTCACAAACACCTGCACTCATGTGCACAAAGCCCCATTCCCCATCTCCCTCTCCCTCTCCCTCTCCCTCTCCTGCTTCCCCCCCTCTCTTCTCCCTCTCCCTCTCTCTCTTCCTCTTCCCATATGCATGCGTTCACAAACACAGTTAAAAATAAATCCTTAAGAAAAAGAAAAGTTGTCTCCAGTCAGCTCTTCAACCTCAAATGTCTCAAATATTAAGGATAAAATCCTTAATGTAGACATGGGAAATGTGATCCCACAGATGATATTGCAATGCCCCCCCCCCGCCCCCCAGACACTGGGAACTCTCGGTATGAGAATGGGCTAAGGAATGGTCAGAGATAACATGAACTACTTAAAAATGAACTGATCCTATCCCATTTTTCTCTTTCTTAAAACTAAAAGTAAACAGATGAACAACTCAAAAGATTAAAACTCGGTGAGCTGTTTATTTTTCTGCCCATCTCATAACAAGATATAATTTTAAAGTCTTTTACATGGGCAGTATTCTCAGCTTTATTGTCCTGCTCCGTGTATAGATGTGCACAAGGATGGCATATGCATGACTTTTAAACCCTCAAAAGAGGAGCAGATAACTCAAACGACGGTGAGCAACTGTCACCAGTGGCTTGCATCTCTGAGCTGTCATAGTTGTCACACTCAACTGGCCTACCATCTTGGTACCTATCCTGTGGCCTCCACTAGACCCGGCTTTCCCAGCTCATCCTTCACAACCACATGGACCACAAGATGCCTAGGATGCAGGGCACACTCTGATGCTATGGGAGTCATGCTGCTCGAACACGGTAGGTGTTATTGTTCAAATGTGAAATGTCCCCCAGAGGCTCGTGTGGTGACGCCTGGCGGTAGCGGTGTTGGTTGTGGCAATTCTTGTGGTACTACTTTGGGAAGCCCAGGGCCCTCAGGAAGTGGGGCCTGTGTCGAGGAAGGACTCCAGTCACTGAAGTCACTAAAGATGGTCTCCAGCCCCTTTCTTACTCTCTGCTTCCTGTCTGCTATGACATTAGCTGCTCCGCCATGTCTTCCTTGCATGGTAAAACCTCTCAGACCGTGAGGTCAGTGAATCTTTCCTCCTTTGGAGATTATGTCAGACAGTTGCCACCACTGAGAACTGTGTGCTGGGGTCCAAGGAACAGTTAGGAAGCAGGTATGAGAGCAGTTTTCTTAATTAGCCACTACTGCTCATCTTGCAGAGGAAGCCAGCCTCCTGCCTCAGAATCCCTTAAGAGTCCACCATGAGGCCACTTGTCCACCTTTGCTTTCTCAGGGCCTTACTAGGTGCTGGGTCAACCAAATTTTAGACATTCGGCTGTTAATTAAATCCCAAGTCATTTTTCTTTGGGAGAAGGCATTCTCCTAGCCTGCTCTGCTGCTTGTGTCCAGCTCCTACTTGAGGCCCTGCTTGGTGTCTGGGGGTGGGGGTGGGGTGTCTCCTGCCCATCATGTGACTTTCCCACCTCCTACTCTGTTTCTCTGGCAAGAATAACTACAAGCTGCACCTCCAACCCATTAACCTCCAGATCACCCGCCAGGCCAGGTCTCTCTTATCCCCTATCTGATCTGGCACACCTGGCCTCCACTGCCATTGCTGCTGTGATACAATCAACCACAGATACTGTTTAAAAGTATCAAGCATCAAGAAAAAAAAAAACATGTCTTTTTAGGCACCACCAAATTTACACTGAATAGTTCTAACCTCTTCTGTCTGAGGGTTTCTTTAGCTAACAGCTGTCTTGGGAAATCACCCCAGGCACACTTGGTCTGTTGTCTGGCTTCTCATTACCAGCACAATTGGACTTTGCAACAGGGCTGGACAATATCTCCTTGGAGCTTCTTTGACTTCAAAGGGAGGCTGGTGATCTTACCGACTCCAGTGGATTAAGTGAACTTTCAGCTGAAATCCAATTACAACCGAGGTATCTTGTTCAGTGTACTTTGGGTGTGCTGTGACTTGATAAGCCTTATTTTTTACCCGAGATTTTAATAATGTATTGCAAATGAAGGTGTTTTTCTCAAATAAAGGCAAAGGGTTTCAATGATCTAAACAGAATCCAGAGTATTTTTCTCACTCAAGTTGCAAATTTCACACCCAAAGTCTTGACATTGATAAGATTTCTCTACTTCTTCCTTCTATTTGTTCTAACATAAAGTGGCCAAAATAATACACTTAACACTTAGAAACGTAATGAGTATAGTCAATTTTAGTCTGCATTTAAGTTTTGTTAGCCAGCAACTTACAAAACCTTGAGTTCCTAGCCTATTTGGCTTTGCAGGTTTGTACAAAGGTCTACCTTGGCTCTCACCGTACCAAGCTGTAAACCCTGCTGACCCAACGTGATCATAAGCCTACTGAGCCTCTCCCAAGGCACATAAAGGACCTGCCACGTAGTATCCTGTTGCAAGAAACTCATGTTGCAAGAGTGACCATGCCTGCTGACTAGAAACTGATTCCAAACATCACAGGGAAGCATTTTGGCTTGGTGTGCCCGAGGATTCTTTCCTAAGCTGTGAGTGGCTAAATGTACAGCTGTTAACTTGAGTTACATTCCAAGAATGGAATGGCCATAGATATGACTCTTGGTGCCTTTTCCAAATTGGGGACACGGAGCTTGTGCTCAAGAGGTCCACAGCCAGCCGCCAATGACAGTCATGCTAACACCGCATCTGGCTGGCAGCCTGCCATTATGAAGGTACTGACTCATTTGGGAACCTATAGCCTAAAAGGTGCTTTGTTCTAGACGGACAGTCCCCTTATACAGTAATCTAAATGTTCTCTGAGGGGTAGATACTGCACATGAAACCATATAAATGTCTGTTTGACACCACTGATATTCACAGCTGAGGAGTCTGACCCCAAGACACATGTACATGTGTACACTTATGCATGCCCTGATGTCTTAGTGTGTCTGGTCGTAGCATTTTCATCTTTCTTTGGAATTTTGCAAAGGTGACTATGAAGTGTAGAATTATCTGCCTCATCCTGTAAAGATCACTTTTGCTAAATATATACCTACCAACGGGTTTAGGAGGAGACAAAAACCAGTCATGAGGAAACCGGAAGCTGTGGGCAGACTTGGAGAGTGCACTGTTGATGCTTTCCAAGTAACAGGAGTTTCAAGGAGTAGAAATTTCCTGTTTACATTTTTCTCATCGGGAAAATAAATATGACTTTCTCTATTTGCCCTGTGTTTGTTTCATTTCTGAAAATGGGCACACAAAGACAAAGGCCCTTTATGCTAGAATGGTTTTTTTTTTTTTTAAGTAACTGGATAATAATTTTTACCCCTTACTGTTACTCATACTTCAGTGAACAGAAATAAAACTTTTAAAGCAGAACAAATTGAACAGGAAAGGGATCATCCTTGTCGTGTTGTTGGATGATGGAACACATGGTGAAAAAAAAAATCAAAAGAAGATTAATATTTCAAGGTATGAGAGCATAACATGAAACTCAAATTTTATAGTGGGCAGACTATATGTTATTATGTATGTAATATGCAGAATGCATGATATTATACGCTGCATTTATGTGGTGCACATGAAAAGGCTTTGTTAGAGCACAGCCACATCTGACTTCCCCATGCTAAGGGTATATTTATTAACTACTCAGACAGCACCTACAGAGAATAAAGAAAGGTAGGCTAAAGTGGCTTCAGTACCTTACTTACACAGGTAACATATTTTCCCCCCTTTGGTACTTGGTAAACCCTGGTTCCTGTGTACCATAGTTAAATACGCTATTGCCAAGTGGTACCCCAAGCCAGAGATGATTATTAATGAAAAAGTAAGGACCCACCTGGACGTGTTTCAGCCACAACGGGTCCAGCAAGGTCTGAAGGCTTTCCAACGCCTGCCTGGTTGACAGCGCGTACACGGAACACGTAGCTGACACCCTCTTTGAGGCCTTGAACCTGGAATAAGCAGGTTTAGAAATCATGAGCATCTTATGTCATGCATGCATGTGTGTTCTTTCTCTGTAGGTACCTTTAATCACACAACCCCACGGAAACAGGGATGGTGCTCTAGAACTGCCTCTGCACCAGCTCCGTGGCTTAGACTTTGGTATCTTCTCTGTGGACCAGCTGTCACTGGATGGGTTGCTAAAGTCCCTTCCAAGCCTGTCATTGTCACAGTCTCTGCCTCTCTCTCTCAAATAATTTAAGCACCTCCCAAATCAGAAACATGTTGTATGGTTGTATGTTGCATGGAATTGAACCCTATTTCAATTCCAACCACCACATAGCAGCTCTCATCTGTCCGTAACTCCACTTCCAGGAGATCTGACACACTCTTCTGGCCTCCAGGGGCACTAGGTACACACACACACACACACACACACACACACACACACACACACACACACAGTACACCAACGTACATGCAATCAAAACACTCATTCACATATAATAAAATAAAAATAATTTTTAAAATATATTCCAGTACTAAGACATAAACACCATCCTTGTACAGTTATCACCTATTTCTCACTAACTAGACAGGATACTGATATAATTGTGAAATTATATTTACATGTAAGTTCTCCCCTAATGCTGTGGTAGAGACCAATATTCAAAAATCTGACTTAAACCACGGTGCTGGTGAACATTTGTGACTATGAATTTAGACTATTCATGCTTGAACTAACTGCTAGGTTTAAGTCTAACTATTGGATTATACTCTGATGATATCTGACTATTATTATACAGTAATAGTTCTCTCTGGAACTAATGAATTGGGCTGTTTTGTTTTGTTTCGATTTGTTCTATGAAACAGAACCTGGAACTTACTGCATTGTGATGGCTGGCCCTGAACTGCTGACCTTCTTGCTTGTCCCTCCAGTGCTAGAATTACAGGCTTGCCACCACTCAGCCGAGCGGATGGATTTTCAAAAATAATTTCAAAATTGAAATAACTTCAATCTGTCAATGAACTTGAACTAGGGCACAGGCTAACTGCATAGAGTTTAATATATTTCAACATTCCACATTGAAAAATAATGCTAAGAAAGGAACAGAAACATTTCCTCGTGATAAAAATAGATCAGTCACCAGGTATCTGACACATCTGCAGTGACATGTAGGGGTGAGTGGCTGTGAGTATGAGTTTCTGTCCACACACAAGGAAGTGATCCACATTCCAGAGTCCAGTCCTGTTGTGACAGGAAGACATCCACTCTCCCATCACCCCAGCTCAAGGAAAACATCATGACAAATTCATAATCTATACATACGTATTCTTGGGTTTCTTTTCTTCTCCTATGATCTTTGTTTTAATTGATTAATTTATTTATTTACATTTCAAATGTTATCCTCCCTCCCCGTTTCCCCTCTTCAAACCCCAATCCCATTCTTCCTCCCCTTTGCCTCTATGAGGGTGCTCACCCACCCACCCACCCACTCACCCACTCGCCCACTCCCGCCTCACTGCCCTAGCATCCCTCTACACTGAGGCATCAAGTCTTCACAGGACTAAGGACCTCCCCTCCCATTGATGCCCAACAAGGCCATCCTCTGCTACATATGTATCTGGAGCCATGGGATCTTCTTTGTGTATTCTTTGGTTGAATGGTTTAGTCCCTGGGAGCTTCGGTGGGGGGGGGGGTCTGGTTGGTTGATACTGTTGGTCTTCCTATGGGGTTGTCCTATCCACTCCTCATTTCACATGCTCAAATTACCAACACAGGTGTGAAACGATTGGTTCAAATGCCGTATGCAAATCTCAGTGGCTACAGTAAAGTCTTCAGGCATTCTGTCTGTCTCCATCCCGGGCTGGGGAACAGCCTTCTTTGGCTCACAAAACACAGCCCACACAAGTGAGAGAACCTGGTGCTTACGAGCAGCACCTGTGTGTGAGTTAGGCGCAGGTTCAGTGAGCACACTCAGGGGATCTAGAGTAAGGGTGAGGTGAAGGTCAAGGGTCGGTGAACCCAGTCCAGTACGCTCTCCATGTTCATGCAAGCATAAAGAATTTGGGTGAAAGGTCACCCATGTTTCAAGAGTCAAAAAACAAACAAACAAACAAAAAAACAAACAAAAAATCCTTCTCTAATGACTGCCAAGAGGATGGAATCTTACCAGGAGCCCAAAATATGAAACTGGGTCTGACTCGGTCAGCTTAGTATTAGTAGTTTTCCTGCTTAGGGAGAGGAAGCATGCTCTAAATCACAGGGCCTCTCACCCTCAGGTACTTGTTCACAATGGCCGCCTCATTAAGTCCTCGCCATTGGTCATCTTTGGCACTGGCTTCCTTCAGGTCCACGAAGTAACCCGTGACTGGAGTCCGGCCTGAGTAGACGGGAGGCTTCCACTGGAGAACCAGGGAGTTCTTCCTGACTTCACTGAGCTTCACGCTGTGTGGTGGTCCTGCGTCAGGGAGAGAGAGCAGCAGAAGTCTGTGTACGTGAGGAGACTCGCTCTGAGTACACTCATACGTCACCCTTAGGGTCTCTGAGCCGACCCTCAGGATGGCTTTCTCTTTAGGAACCTATCAGTCTCCTGAAAGTAGGCATACTGCAGCCACTGCAAGTGTCCGTGGCTGCTATACAGCAACTTAATGAGCAAAGGCTGTTTTAGGGTAGACACAATCCTCGCTTATTTCGGTCACTCTGAGGGTAACTAGCACACATCCTCAGAAGCCTTGACAACTTTCTGAAGAAAAGATGTGTGCTGTGTGTATGTGGCTGCATTTTTTCCACTCTAAACTATGATGTCACCATGTGTATCTTTGTGTTACCACTGGCTGTTATCCAAGTGCATATCTTTTTTTTTTCTTTCAAAATAAACCAATTCTGTCGAACCCACTAATCAGAGTCACCTGACGTGACTCACAGTGACTCGACACCAACTGCAAACACTGATGCTGCCTTGCTAGGCTTCAGCCTTGCCCAACTGGCAGTTCAATGTTTGCCTTCTCATTTACTTTGGTTTAGCAATTTCAAGTATGTACTGTTCTTGTTTTCACATGCTTTCTATGGATATATATTTAAATGTTAGCATCAAATCGTATGGCATGTTCTGCTCAGCAAAGGGCTCTGGTGACCGTGAACTTGGGTCATCCTTGCAGCCAGTGGGGCAGTCAGCCTTCTCTCTACAGGTGGACTAGGCGCTGCTCTGTCACCTCAGGGAAGAGGGAGGTCACAGTTCAAGTCCTGACCCCGCCACTTACTTGTTCCCCTTGTGACTCTCCATGTGTCATTGAAGTCGCACCTGCGGTTAGTCACCTTCACAGCGGAAGGAAGGCAAAGCGCTGTGTTCTAGAACAGCTTCTGACAGCTGCTTGCCCAACGCTCCTCACTAAGTCAGGGGTGCGTCAGGGAGGTTGGTGGGTGCTTTCCTACTGAGCCCACCCTGCAACTGTTTCACCAGCACGGTTCCTGTGTGGGTGCTAAGTCTGTCGACAGTCACATTTAAACTTTAAGAACTGTAAGAATCTGGAAACAGGTCTACCTGTGTGACAGTGGCAGAAAGGACCTTTTAACACCTGACTCAAAGGCAGGTGTTGGCCTCTGCGTATCTGCTGGTGTTGAACAAGGCTTGAACCTCTTGTTTCGTTTTTGCTAACTTTGTATTCACATTTGGAAGAAGGAAAGCAGAAAGGTATTTGCTGAGGAGGGGCAACATGGTAGTGCTTCAGGTACACGGGGTTTCAGGGTTTCAAACAGAGGAATTTGCAGAAGAATGGATGGAGTGGGCAGGGTGGCTGCCCACACAGGTTGCCTTTGTGTGATCTGAAGTGTTCATAACAACTTACGATGCTAACAGACAGCTGTTAGATATGTTGATTATAAAACCAAGCAGTTCTCTGTGTTTGGGTCAGAAATCAATAGCAAAATTAAATCATCTACCATGGGCCATTACTAGTTGGGACCTTAATGACTTAGTAAGTCTGTTAATATTTAACCTTTATATGTGTTTGGTTTTATGGCACCATATGAGGCATAAACATTCTTACCTCTTCCTTTTCTTCCTCTTGTATCCAGCCACCCCCATGACGACCTCCAAAGCAGACTGTTTGCTAATCAGAATCCATGACTGTTGAGGGAAGGGTGTGGTATATGGACATATAGACACTAGGGCTTAGTAGAGAGAAGCCAGGCTCACAGCCCACTCTGGCATGATAAGCCAATGTAGGCAACTTAGTGGAGAGCTAGGAAGAAGAGGGAAGGCAGATAACTGGGAGAAGCCACCATCTCTGCCTGACCTCTAGGGGGGGATTTGGGTGCTGGTAGGTGTGTGCTTCAGAGAAGGGGAGAGCAGCTTTGAAGGATGCGGTGAATGGTCCTGGAAGTAAATCTGCAATGCTCTTAATTGGCCTTTAAGAGACAAATGGAAAGTTCCCAAGTGCTCACTTGGCTCAAAGTGTGTATTTTGGTCTCCCAAACAGGGGCTGAGCAATGGCAGCTATGGGTTTTAGTTGAAATAGGAGCATGAGGAATTTATTTTCAAGTTTACATTGCTAACTACCATTTAATGTTATCGTAAAACATTTTAGGTTAAGCACAGCAAGTGGATTCCTGTCTCTCAAGTGCCACCTAGAGAGCACCTCAGGTCATTCCAACTTGCCGGAGGAAAGGCACAGTCCCTGGCTTACCTGGAACAGCAATGGTCCATTCTTCACACTTGAAGCACTCGCTCACCATGGAGGGCGCTCCCAGCCCTGCAATGTTCATTGCTGACACTTGGAACTGGTACAGTGTGTTTTCCTTCAAGTTGCTGATCTATAACATGGATAACATCGCAAGCAGTTGTCAGCATTTTACCTATTTAATTTGATGTGGCAACAAATCCTACGGTGATCTAGTGTTTAACATGTAATCTATTGACTTCTTCTATTGGATACATCCTAGGTTGTAGCCTGTAAGCCACACCCTTTCATAATCACATCCCTGCTGTAATCTAAAGAGCATCTGCCCGTAACTTCAGCTCCAGGGAATCTGATGCCCCCTTTTGGCCTGTAAGGGTACCTGCATGCACACATTGCATATGCAGACAAGCAGGTCTGCATACATAGACACATAAATAAAAATAAAATTCAGGAAACAGTAACTGTGCCAGGTGTGGTGTTGTGCAACTTTAATCTCAGTACTTGGGAGGCAGAGATACGTGAGTCTCTGTGAGTCTGAGGCCTGCCTGGGCTGGATAGCAAGTTCCAGGTCTGTGGGGCTACATAGTATAGCCAAAAACAAAACAACAATAACAACAACAACAACAAAACCCCACAACAACAACCAGAACAATAAAACAAGACAAAACCGAAATAGACAAAAGACTCAAGTAATTCATAATCTTAAACACGTAAGTCAATAATAAACAGAAGCACATGAGCTAGAAAGGGGATAAATGGACTAAAATATTATAAGGTTTTATGTTTCCGAGATGAGAAAAAAACAAGTAGAATGATACCAGATTCTAAAACGTGTTTAACCACCCATAAAAATTCAACCCCAAACCACACGATGTGTCTTTCTCTCAAGGTTAAGTAGGAGGAGAGGAAATCTACTCAGGGTCAGTGTGATAGCTCAATGCATAAAGACGCCGCCGAGCCTGATGCCCAGTCAGACATCAATCCCCAGTACCCACAGAATGGGAAGAGACCTGACTCCTGCAAGTTGTCTGTCCTCTGACCTCCATGTAGGTGGGTGCACATTAACAAATGTGCACAAATGTTTTACATATTCAAAAGCAGTCAATGGATAACAGAAAAATACGGGCCACAAAAAGACCCAGCGGAAAGTACATAATATGGTGGTTAGCTTTAAAAAAAAGAAATCAGAAATAAGGTTAAATATTCCTAAGTGATACAAAATATAAGCTGTCAGGCCACAGAAACTAGTGTAATTCTATAATTCTATGGTTTGGTTTTGTTTGTTTGTTTGTTTTTTTGGAAGCAGAGTCTCAGCTAGCTCAGGCTAGCCTTGAATTCCTGTCCCCCTTACCTTCTCCTCTACAGTCCCAGGATTGTACACTTACACCACATGAATTAATTCTGTGCTATTTCTAAAACACATGAAAACATAAAGATACAGAAAGGTTGAAAATCAAATGATAAAAAGCTACATGCCGTGTAAACACCAACTAAAAGAAAAAAAACAAAAACAAAAACAAAAAAACTGCTCACTCTCACCAATAACTGAAACAGTGCCTTTAAGGCAAAACTTACCATTTGCACAAAAAGACTCACTTTGTCTTCCTGTAATCTTGCCATCTCGAAATATGTAAAGCAACATTTAAAAATGAGCAGCTTTTCTAGTGAGGTGATCTCACGGGTTTCTCTTCCTGTACTGTTCATACCACTCATTGGTATGAAATTATAGCTACTCTCAGGATAATCTCATTCAGTAACACTGCGGCAGGAAGCTTAGACGACAATTAGCAACAAAATCTAGGACGCGTATATATTTCCAAAAGTCTACGGGTTGTTTCTAGTCAATTAGTTGACTATACTAAGGAGAGACCACTAAGTGACCACTCTGACTCATTTTTTAAAAATAATTCAAATTCATTTTTAACAAACAAGGACTTTCCTTTCTCTGGTAATGCTGGGTACAAAGTGACTATAGCACATGGAATCCTGATGTTGGAATGCTTTTACTGTAAGATAAAGACCGACGACTGATGCTGTGGGCCAGCAGTAAAGAACTTATCAGTGGTGCATGAGGCCCTGGCTTCCAGCCTTAGCACTTCAAAAAAAAACCAAACAAGGTTGTGTGGTGACATATGCCTATGTGCCTATAACCCCAGTACTCAGATGTGAGGCAGGAGGATTGCTGCAAGTTCTAGGTTTGCCTGAGTTACATAGTAAGACCTCATATCAAAAAATAAAACAAGCATGCAAACAAACAAACCAAAACCCCAAAGGATCGTGTCTATAATGATCACATTGCCATTCCTGTTTCAGGTCACAGGTAGAAAGTAACACAGGAAAACGAAGCATAAACTATAAGATTTGGATGTGGAGAAATAAGTACATTATTTGCATTTAATAGGGCTATTTCTAGGAGATTCCCAAAGAACTTATAAATGCATTTTTAAATTAACAAAACTAAAACAGCTATATGTAAAATCAGTATATGTTACTTGTATTTATTTTTTTATTTCTGTGACTTGTCCTTTGACCTCCGCAAGCATGCTCCCCCACAAAACCAAAACCAAATGGAGAAAATTACTAATGCTCAATGGTTAGAAGAATCAATATGTTTAATATGTAATTACTCTTCAACATGCAGATAAATTCTATTCACCTTCCATCAGAATTCTAACAGGTTTTCGTTTAACATATTAATTTTCCTCATACTTTGTCTTGTGTGTGTGTGTAACTTAGTAGAAACCTAATTCTGTAATTTATACCCAAGGACAAAGAGCTAAGAGTGACCCTGAAAGAACAAGAAAACAGGAGAGTAGGTCACTTGCCATGAAACTGTGATGCAGAGATGGTCAAACTGACCAATGCAGAAGACAGAGCCCAGGACAGACACGAGTGAGAGGGATCATGGGAAGCGAGGAGTCTCACTAGGTGCTTCTGGCCAGCTGTGCCTCCATTAGGAGAAATCAATTCTGACCATCAGCTCACAACACATTCAAACTGCAAAGGTGAATTAGCAACTGAAATATGAGAATCGACAAGGCTTCTAGAACATAACCAAGTGCAGAATCTCTGTGACCGTGGCATAAGGGAGACCTTTCTGCTAAGAGTCACATGGTCATCGATTGTGTTAACAACACTAAAGGTTGCTGCAAGTCAGGAGGAAAACCATGAGGAAAATGAACAAGACTTTGAATGGGCATATTAGAGAAGAGTGTATAAAATGCAGCTTGTGTACAGGAGTCGATCCTGGAACTCATTTGACACTCAAATTATTCAAACTGAGAATGTTTGAATAGCCAAATGTGGGCAAGGATGCAGGCAGGCCAAGGATCCCACACGCTTCAGGAAGCAGTAGAGAGCTGTGCAGAAAACAGGAAGACTGAAACAGAGGCTCTAACTCAACAAGGCTAGTTGCCTAGAAGCTAACGCCTATGTGTATTAGTATACATGTGTGACATCATTGCTATAATGCTTGATGTAGCTAAAACTGCAACGGTAACTTTTATTCTGTTTAGTTGTCATCTCTGAGGCTCACTGCGTCAGTCTGATAACCTAGGGCTTAGTCCTGAAATCTTCTAGGCTCTGTACAATCTAATGTAGGCCTAGAAGGTTTTCAGCCTTTGAGACTTACTGCTGTGTAAACTCACCCTTCTGATCTCTGGCTGGTTAATTCAACTCAGCTGTTACGACTCAAACTCTTTTTTTTTTTTTTTTTTTTTTTTGGTTTTTCGATACAGGGTTTCTCTGTATAGCCCTGGCTGTCCTGGAACTCACTTTGTAGACCAGGCTGGCCTCGAACTCAAAAATCCACCTGCCTCTGCCTCCCGAGTCCTGGGATTAAAGGCGTGCACCACCACGCCCGGCTTCAAACTCCTCTTAAAGCTGACTGGTCTAATCTGGCCACAGAGGGACGTGCCTGCTTACCTTGTATGCTGCATCGCTGACGGCCTTGATGTTGGCTTCCCTCCATTTTCCTGGCACCTCACCAACCACCTCACGATAGTTCACATAATAGCCTGTAATCTCTGCCCCTCCGGTGGTATCTGGCTGCTTCCATCCAAGAACCATTGAGTCCCGAAAACTTTCAAGACAAGTGATGTCATAGGGTGCAGATGGCACGGCTGTCGCGAGACAGATAGCTCATGAGTAAGAGAGAGGCATTTCTGAGTCTGAAGACATTCACCATCCCCGCCTGGCACCACGGAAGAAGGCGCTAGACATAGGACGCAATGAAAATGGGAGGTGGATCTGAAACTTGGTACCTGGCTTGGCGTACAAGGAAAAAAAAAAAATAGACACTGAGAAAGTATTCTGAAGTAATCAAACTATGATTTTTTTAAAAACCTGTCTGGCAAAATGGCATGTCCTCCACAAAGTGTTCTTTTCCTCATAAGGCAAAATATTCCCCTCAGGAATCTACACTTTTGTTGTCTTGAGGTTTGTTTTTATTTGGCCTCTGGTGACAACAGAATTTGTACATATCTTGGTTTCTATCTCATTTGCTTATTTATCATCTCCATACAGTTCCAAATGGTTTGTATTCAAATATACTCATTCTGATAAATTTTGTGTATACTCCAGCCAAGAAAATATCCTGGAGCGCTTGTTAAATACACCTGTAAGGTTTTTGTTTGTTTGTTTGTTTTTGTTTTTTTACAGCACATGGCACCATTTGCCATAAGTCTCTCTCTTGGCGGATACATGTTTGTCACAGTATTTTTAACTCCTGTGCTTTTAAACCCCATGTAAGGCTAGGTAGCTATTGCTGCCTTTGCCAGTGCCCAGATAGAAAAAAATATCTGAAGGACATTTCAAAACTCCTTGTATATTTACATGGCTCTGCTGGTCTCCTTTCCATCCGACCACTGAAATGATAGTTTTCAATGACGAAAGAAGGATGCGGTGACAACAAGAAGTCCTTCTAGCTGTACAGCACAGCACAATGCTTTCAGGTATTTGTTTGAATTATAAGATTTACATAAATTATCCCATTCCTATTCAAAGCAACTTCAGGGAACAAAGAAGACCTTTGGAATAAAGTCATTGCATGTGTGTATGTGTGTGTATGTATGTGTGTACGTATGTGTGTATGTGTGTGTGTATGTATGTGTGTGTATGTGTATGTGTGTGTGTATGTATGTGTGTATGTGTGTGTGTGTGTATGTGTGTGTGTATGTATGTGTGTGTGTGTCCTATTTCAGAGCACTTATGAAGACTATCCCACTTATTCTTAATTAATGGCAAAAATAAGGGTTAAAAACAAGAAAGTAGAGAAATTATGAAAGTTGAGATGAGGTAGAGATTGGGAATGGACAGGAGACACTTAAAATTTATCAGTGCTTTGTGTGATATATTGTCTCCTAGAACACACTAACCCAAAGCACCCACTCAGCTCATAATTAGCTTTCTAACAATCTCCCATGAGTCCCTTCTGGGAAGGGGAATTATGGAATGTAGGTCTCCATGACTATAATACTATACCAAGCTTTTCACATCTGCCAAGAACTAGTGACTTGAATGAAATATGAACAGTTGCTTAAAAGCCTGAGGTTGGAAAATAGAAATTAGTAACTCTGGCCTTGGCACACTGTCACTTCATCATGAAATATTTTCCTGTGCATGTCCTGAGCATGAACATGTCAAAGAGCTCCACACGACCTGGTTGATCATCAAGCCCTTCCTACCCTCATGTCGAGGGTGTACAGCATCTTCCTGACTCACTCCCCCTCCTCCAAAAGGTCCTGTAAACATTTTGTCATGGCTAAGCCCAAGAAATGATGCATAAATGCGAACCCCACAAGGTGACTCTGATAGCGTATCAGGTCAAATCGTGTTGAATGACTGACAGAAACATCAAATCCAGAAGCGGCATGAGGCACGGACACAGAGGAAGCGTGTGATCGGACAATGAGAGGTGAAGGCAGTGATGGAGACGGATGGATGAAGAGCTGGACTTGCCGGTTCTCACCTACTGGATCTTCCTTCTTTTTCGGGGGCTCAGATTGACTTTGCTCCTCGGGAGCTGCCTCCTGGGGTGGCAGGCTGAGCTTCTCCTGCACTGATTGATTCACTTTACTTACTTCTGTCTGGCCCCGGCTGGAAGGGCTACTGGGTGGTGAAGGCTTATTAGGTTTGCTACTGAGCAATGCATCTTTCTGAGAGGTTGGTGGGGAGGCTCCATTCATGCCCCCCCTGGAGTCTGTTAGTCCACCAGGCGTATCACTCAGTTGAGGCCACACATCTGGAGACACTCCTCCCCCTACAGTCACCAGACAACAACAGAAACGACATGAGCCAGACCCTGTACACGTTACTCTTGGAGCAAAACAAACATTGACATTTAGGACAGCAAGCAGAGCGAAAATCAATCTTGCTTTAACAATTTGCACTGGGGAACACTTCAACTTCCCCGTAGATTGGAAGAGGAAGAAGAAGAAGAAGAAATAAGAGCAGAAACAAACCGCAGACAGAACGGGAACCATTTCTATTTGCAGAACCCAAAGGATTTTTAGCTTATACAGGAAAAAGCAAATCTCAGACATCTCTTGGGAGATAGATGTTCTAATATTCAACAGAACAGAGAAACGACCACAAAGTGCACAGACACAAAATTAAAGACACTAACTGTATAACAGTTATATAAATCATGACTGTTAGTGCAACAGTAATGTTGTACCTCCCAACCCATAAAACAATATGGCTGCTATTGTACACCTTACAGTAAGGCCAAAGAAGAAAGCTGGTATTAAATCTTGTTGTTATTGTATCTGTTGCTCTATATCTTGAGACAGTATCTTGCTATGTAGCCTAGGATCTTGAGTACATAACTCTCCTGCTTCAGCTACCCCAGTTGCTAGGATTAGAGGTGTATACCATTCCATCCACCTAATCTCTTTTTCAGTGGTATTGGTGCTTTACATGTCATAACTATGTGCTCTATGACTGAGAGCCATATTTAATCAAATATTTCTGTTGATATGTTAGCATACTGCACATTTTCTTTCTGTTTTTCTGAACTACCTGGATCCCTTACCCACTCTATCCGGGATTGGTAGGTACAACCCATATATACATACAATTACCTTTTAATGATGCTACTCTGTTGGTTAGTTTGCAAACAGAGATGAAATGTGTGCTTAAGCAACCACGTGTGTGTCAGCGACATGGTAATAGGATGTTAGGAAGAAGCCAGGCTCTGTCGCAGATGAAATGGCTTTTAGAAACAATTCGCTACAAGTTACAGTGATGTACCACTTCATGGATGCAGGGTGGCCTGCCAGGTCCCAGGATGAACATGAAGTTAGGATGGAGTTTCATACACTGGGGAATGCCTGAGGAAACTGGGATGCGAAGATGGAAACACTACAGATGTAGACACTGGTAAGTGATGGAGATCTGTAAAAGGTCAGCTATGGTAGGTTAGTGTCAGCTGGAGTCAAAGAAAATGACCGTTTAATGATGAGATCATGGAGTGACATTAGAAACTTTAAACTGCTTATGAAAATGATGGAAAGTTAGAAAACCTCAGTATTTTCCTTGACCAAACTGCATAAAAGGAACTTACCGATAGCTGCTTTGACTTCAATAGCTTCCGAATCCTGTGAATATTCGCTAAGTCCAGCTGCGTTCACTGCTCTGACCCGGAAAATATAGCTCTGAGCAGTTGTCAGTCCGTGACAAGTAAATCTAAAGATGAAAGAAAGCTTTTAACCCTGTCCTAGGAGGAATATTAGGGGAAGTGATTGGCAGCTTTACTGAATAATCCGAACAGCCTGGATCATTCTGAAAAGATTCATTTTTCAAAAAGGAGGAAAAAAAAAAAAAACACCGAGACCTTCCAGTAATACATGCACCTTAAACAAGAAGGCTATGTAGGCAATTTATAATTCTTATCAGTCAGAGAGAGAGACAGACAGAGAGAGACAGACACGGAGAAAGACAGAGGGATAGAGACAGACAGAGAGACAGAGACAACGAGACAGAGAAATCCTGGCTTCTCCTTTCTCCTTTTTTTATTTTTTTGTTTGTTTGTTTTTGTTTTTTGTTTTTCAAGATATGGTTTCTCTGTGTAGCCCTGGCTGTCCTGGAACTCACTCTGTAGACCAGGCTGGTCTCGAACTCAGAAATCCACCTGCTTCTGCCTCCCAAGTGCTGGGATTAAAGACGTGTACCACTACTGCCCGGCGAATCCTGGCTTCTCCTGAACGTTCATCAGAAGATGTTCAAGAGGGAAATAATAAGGCTAACTCATATTAATTCTGCATAAAAATAAACTAGATAGTATTTAAAATATCATTAGTGGGTCTAGCACAAATGAGGCACTTAATAAATAACAGGTCTGTTGACAACATTATAGGTATCCAGATATATACTTAAAATGTAAGGTACTGATAAATCCTGTCACATAAACCCAAGTACTACCTCCTTTATGCCAGGGAAGGAAACGTCACTTGAGAAGTCGCACTGGAATCTGGATCTAGAACTGCCATTTAGATACAAAGCTCCAATGACAAGGTATGGATCCGTGGTAGTTTCACATTTAAAACCACCATACTCCTCAACAGCTGCTATAGCTATAAGGAGCATTCCATGAATCACTGTAACATGAAAATCAGCCCTGAACACTGTTACCCAAAGGAAATAACAGTTCTGCTAAAGACACTATTACCACTCAATGTGCCAATGTTCAATAAAGGAAGTGGTATCTTTCAGTCTAGGTAGGGTTGAGCTGGTTTAGTGAATATTTATTGAGCATTTCGGGGGTCACGGCCTTGGACTAGTTATAGATATGAAGATGAGTAACACAGTGTCTGCCTTTCACTGGCTCTTGATTTTGTTGTTAAAGGTAGATGCTGGGCTCTGGGGCTTCTAAATGCCCCAGGATAGAGATGGAACGCCTGACTTTCCAGTCTAAGAAATAAATGCCGTGTGAGACATCCTGCCCTCTCCCTTTAACCTGTAGCCTCCAGTCTCCCAGGCTCTGGGAGTCTGTAGCCTTGGGAAAGGGCCAAGTAGAAGCTGCCCAAAAAGCCCATCAGATGCTGTCTAGGGACTCGTCTCAGACTGGTCCAAAACTAAAGCAGGCTTGCCTGGTTGAGAAAATAATTAAAAGCAAGGAAAAAACAAAACAAAACAACAACAACAAAAACCAACTTTTCTCACATCGAAAACAGATACAAAGAGAGGTGGAGAACCATCTGAACGTCCTTGTTTTGATGGGATTTTCTGACTGCTTGGTCCTGGGTTTAATCACGTTGATGTTCAGAATTTATAAAGGGCTGATAGTCTGTTCTTTTAAAATACCAAGGTATACACATGTAGTAGAGCATGTTAGGTCCTTAGAGTCTAATATTACTTTGCATATGAAAGGCCCTCGAGTATCATTGGAAAAAAATAATCGAAAGAATTAGGGAAGAACCATTAAAAAAAACTTTTAGGTGGTATTTTATGTTTCTTTTAAGTGTTTGACATTTTAAGTCCTTTTTCCCAAATATATTACGCCAGCCGTATTCATACTTAAATTCATTTGACTAGTTAAACTAAATGTGTATATGTCTTAATTGTCTTTAAATTGTATCTATATGTTTGGGAATGTGCCTGTCTATGGAGATGCCCATAGAGGTCAGAAGAAACTGTCAGATCCCCTGAAGCTGGAGTTATGGGAGGGGGGGGTGAATCTCCCAATGTGGGTGCTGGGAATTGAACTGAAGGTCTCTGCAAGAGTAGGATATGCTTTGACAGCCGTGTGTGTGTGTGTGTGTGTGTGTGTGTGTGTGTGTGTGTTTATTCTTCCACTAGATGTGTATACTACAGGTAGATACAGTGATCCTGGAATACGCATGTACACATACAAGTGAACAGGTACATGAACACACACATGTGCAAGTACACAACACACACATGTGCAAGTGCACACACAAACACACGTTACCGTGAGCCCTTCACCGGGTTGTTGTTGCAGGGCTCCCACTTGCCAGAGCCAACAACACTGGCCTCGATGTAGTACCCAACCAGTTCTTTGGCATCTTTGGACTCCTCCCAAGAAACAACCACTGAGGTATCTGTATTTCTACTTGGGATGATTTTGCCAGGGGCTCTGGGGATATCTGCATAAAGAAGAAAAGGGTGATCAAACTCAAGGTCGTTGAATACATTTCATCTCCATCACATATGCGGAAACACACAGTCATAATTATTTCTTGCAATCATATAATACATATAGTTGCTCTGTTTTATAATGAATTGTGCTGAAGAAGTGTCATTTAGGAAGCATTTTAGTAAATGAAATACCTGTGGATGCTGAAAACTGTATCTGCTGTTGAAACCTGTGATGTTTGCTTGGCACGAGCAAAGCCACACTATGTATTTTTGGTTTGGAATTTTCTCTCTTGACCCACAAGGTCACAGTTTCCTGGTCTGACCCTATACTTACCTAGTTTGTCCCCTACGACGGTCACTTCAGTTGTTTCTGAGGGCTCACCAACTCCTGCCGAATTTGAGCAGCGGACACGGAAGTGGTAAGACTTCCCCTCCACCAGGTCAAACAGAGCAAAGCGGGGAGACTTCACTGGGAGTTCTGTGTTGACCCGCTGCCAGTTTTCTGCTCCCACATCACACTGCAACAGGAACGCTGACATTACTGCAAGCCCCCGGAGCATGCAGAGGGCCTGTGCTTATTTACTGCCAACAATCTACCCTGTTTTCTAGAGCTGGTCTAGAGAAGAGGTACGGGGGGGGGGGGGAGGACATCTGAAAGCCACAGAACGCAGATGCACCGAATGCAGCTTTCTAGTGTGTTTGATAAACTATTTTTACACTTCGCTTCATGTGAATATAAACAAGCTATTTATCCACCTATAGAAGTCTTTACTTCAAGGATAGGGTTGATGGATTCGATAAATTATCTTCAATACTTACATTTCTGAAACATTGCTTCTGGCCGGCACTCAGCGGCCACCTCCTCTAAAACGCCTCTTTAGGTTCCCTCCCTTCACCATTTTGGAAGAATTCAGGGCCTTCTCTTGCCACCTTGCCTTGCTTTATTTAGTGATCAAAACATTTGTCACTAGTAGAAATGCATTTATTTATTGTGTCCTCTACCAGAAGGTGCATTCCACGAGCTCGGGGACCTCCTTGCTCGCTGTGCTACCTCAGCCTAGAGTGGCACTCGGAGTTTCTTCTCGGAATAAATGAACAAACGTGTAAGGTTACAGAAATCAAAAGATGCTCCTTTATGAAACGGCGCCCGAATTTTAGAATAAATCATAAAGTGCTTTTTAAAAAGACAAATTGAAAGATATTGAAATGTGTGGTGGCACATGTATGTTACCTCAGCCGTCAAGGGGCTGAAGCAAGAGGAAAGTCATGAGTTTGAAGACACAAAGGCTACAGTGGCTTCCAGGCCAGCCGGGACGCAGAACAGACTCTGTCTCAAAAAAAAAAAAAAAAAAAAAAAAAAAAATCAATAAAAAATGAAGCAATGAATAAATGAATAAATTCAATTCCTACAGTGACCTGGAAACCCCTGAATGTAGATGTAAGTTTACACGTTGACAGGACATAGCATAGTCAGACAGTCCAACCAGGCAGGGCAGTCTGAAGACAAGTCAAAGACTTATTACCAACCTTGCTCATGGTCAGCAAAAGCACAAACTCTGTTGCTCTTGCCTGAGTTTGTTACAGGATAAAAAAAAATAATTTTCAACATAATCTTCCAGAAATCTATATTTTTGTGAGGTAGGCTAGCTGTCAAAGATGACACAGAAGTTCCCAGTACTCTATTCAGCATGACCTCTGTTGACTTGACATGATGATTCGGTGGCATGGCAGAAGGGACTCAAAGGGTCTGGTCCCAGCTCGTAATGATCTGGATGACCTTGGAAGAAGAAATGGGTGCTCCTGGCCTCAACATCATCATCTGTATAACAGGTAAATTTAACAAGGTGGAACTCTGGTGTTCCTCTAGTATACTTCATGGTAAAGTGTCATTTGTATGTGTGATGTGCTCCTGTGAGTGTTGAGGCTCTCCCACATCTTTATATTCTTGGCATGCCTCCTCGGGGAAATACAGAAAGCGATTATTAATAATTTTTACTTTCATAATAAAAAACAATACCTGCTTTCTGCTGTGCTGTGGATGATATAACCCCATTATAATTTGAACCCCCTCAGCGGCACTACCACCATTATTGAGAGGAACAGATGTAAGCCTGGAAGCAGCCCAGCACAACGCAGGAGGATTCTCCCTGATTTCAAAGGCTCAGAACTAAAAGTGTATACAATTTTAGAATTGTGCATGCATGAATATGTGAGTGTGTGTGTGCATGCGTGTGTAAAATCTACATAGACTTCACTGTTTAAATATCCCCAACCTAAAATCTAAAACATTTTGTGTGTGTTGGATTGGATCATGAATTCAGATTTTTGTACTAGAGATGTTCATCCTCTAGCTGAATTTATGGATCCGTGCCAAGATTACCCATGTTCAAATCCTGCCTCTGCTTTGTATCTGCTGTGTGATTTGGGACAAATGATAAAAAATCTACCAATGACTCAGTTTCCTTATTTATAAAATGGGTACCATGAAAATAAAAATATGACCCTCACAGGGTTGCTTTTAAGAATTAAGAAGGTTAACTAACAAGCGTATTCATCACTCGGTCTCTGGCAAACACGGCTTATTTTCATTCCTAAAGATAAAAGAAGTGTGAACCAGAGTGACATTGACAGAACTGGGTTTCTGAAAGAGAAATGAGAGGAAATACCCACGACATGAGCTATCTGAGGCCAAGTTTGAGGCTGGAAAGAACACAGCAGGGTAGGGTAGTCTAAAGGAAGCCCTGGTTCGCCTAGTTCTCTTGATACTGAAGCCCTCAGTCTCCACCGTCTTAGCAATCCCGGGCACAGCTTCAGTGTGATTTACTATGGGACTGTGGCCCAACAGACCAGCGCACAGTTCATGTGCACACAAATCCCCAGGGCAAGTTCCAAATCAAGCGCAAGCAGGGGGTAGCTTAGGCGATCGCCTGGGCTGTCTGAGCATTCTAGGTTGGTGAAAACCATGTCAGGAGATCAGTAACCAAACCTGTCCAGAGGCCAACACCTCCCTCCTAAATGGCTCACCAGGAATAATTAGGCTACTAGCACAGTGGCTTGACATTTAGAAAATTCCGTAAAATGCATCCTAGGTCTCTGGACATCCTGGGTCTGTGTCCTAACTCCTCTGGCATCCCAGATGCTGAAAGAGTGGGCCATCCAACTGAGCATGCTGGGTTTTTTTTTTAAAAAAGTATTTAATTATTTAATAGCAGGCGATATGTATTTTGATCTGGGAAAGTTACAGACTCTCATGGAAAAATTCAGATTGACGTGACCAAAGGAAAAGGTCAACAGAAGCCAGTGCCGACTCGTGTGATTAACCATGTCTCAGGGTGGGTTGTTGTGAGTCATTGGCTCAGCAATGTGGCCATTATAGTCCCAGGGCTAATTCAGAACCTCTTCCTGTGGAGTGTGTCAAAGAAATGCAGTGAACGTGGGTGTGTGTGGAATACACCAGGAGGCACCCATTTAGCTATTGCTCTATCGTTGCTTCTATTAAAGTGGAAAACGCTTAGGGTACCTCGCAAGGTATATTTTATTTGCGGATAACATTTATAAAATATGAAGTTATACGCATACGTTTAGATTTCATAACTGCACTCGTGGAAGATGCCTATGCCGTACGGGAAAGTGTCACAAGTTTATTGTTAGCAATTTGCTGGAAATGAGAAGGGGGCCATCCCACCTCAGGGACCTCTGAAAAGTTCACTGCAAGAAAAGTAATGAATAATAAAGAAAAGCCACAGGCCCTGACATGTGTTACTCTGGTGAAATTAGTAAGAGCCACCAATTTGAGGTAAATAAAAGGCTATTAAGATGTTTACATGTCTTATTAGTGAAAAGGCTCAGTGTGGATAAAGGTCACTGTCATCCTGAGACCCACATGGAGGATGGAGAAAATTAACTTCTATAGTTTGATATCTGGTACATGTGATGCCCATGGGCAAACACTATATATGTATGAGTGTGTGTGTGTGTGTGTGTGTGTGTGTGTGTGTGTGTAACATAATTTATATGCATATTTAAATTTCGTATATTGAAAGATCTGTACATCATTGGGCTGGCTAACACCCTATCATGGGGTAGGCAGTACTCATTAGTTAGTGGTTGGTAGTGAATGGGGTGACATTTTCTTTAGTTGAATAGCCACTGGTAAGGCACCTATGTTCTTATAAACAATCCCCAAACCATGCTCCTGTAAGCAACCCTAATGAAACCCATTGGGTTACCCAAAAACCCAAACAACAACAACAGCAACAAAACCTCTAAAAACAAAACAAGACAATAGGACAGAGAAAGAGGAGGGTGAGGGTGAGAAGAAAGGGAAGAGAGAAAGATATGAAATTGCATGAAAATGCAATAATGGAACTCCTTTTCTTTTCTTTTCTTTTTTCTTTTTTTCTTTCTTTCTTTCTTTCTTTTTTTTTTTTTTTTTTTTTTTTGAGACAGGAAATCGTGTTAAGTCTGTATATGACCAGCC
>NC_034607.1:37411735-37424283 GCF_900095145.1 Mus pahari | reverse complement strand
CCTCCCGAGTGCTGGGATTAAAGGCGTGCACCACCACTGTCCGGCTGGAACTCATTTATAAATTTATAAACATTTATAAATAACAAATAACTCATTTATGTATAAATGATCAGAGTAGCAATCCAGATCAAACAGGAAAATTGAGTTCCAGATTTGGGGGGAGGAGGGAGCTCCTTTTTATATAATTTTACAAAGATGAAATTTTAAATCATAAACATTAGACTCATTTTTTGGTTGATAACAGTGCATTACTCTGAATAAATAAATACGTGCGTTTACATGTCAGACAAAATAAATAAATAAAAGCAACATCAAACAAAACAAAAACAAAAAACCTTGCCAATTAGATCCTAACCTTGTTTTTGTGGCAGAGAGAACTGAACCAGGGGCATCACAAATGACCTACAGCCCTTACGCTCCAATCAAAACCTCATCAACAATGGACTTGGAGCTTTGCATCAAATTCTTCTTAAATCTCCTCCCGGGAGCCATGCTATCATGCGGCCCTGTGCCCTTTGTCTGCTGATCCTCGTGCATTTAGTGCTGGTTGCTGTCCTGAGTAATGCCCTGGCCTGCCCCTGCCCTTGTATCACATGCTCATCAGAACTCCTTGGGTATGGCACGATCGATCGGATGGGCTCTCACCTCCTCCTCACCCAGCTGCTTCGTTGTGTGCTGCCCTTCGGTGTTCGGATCCCCAACGTGATCGTACGATGTTTGGGGGAAAGAACGGGCATCTCAAATTGTCCTGTTTTGTTGGCTGCTTACACAGCGGCGCACGAAGGCTCACTGTCCTCACCGCTCCCTACTATCTCAAGTAGTACAGAGTTCTCTTATCATCTACCCTCGTCATGTCACACAACCCTCATCACGACATGAGAACCAGTAGCCAAAGAGTCAACTCTGGAGTGAGGAGCCTGCTCTAGAAAACACCGCCCTGCAGGCAATCCGTAGTTTCAGGGACATGAGCGACTCTCGGGATAAAGATCTGTGTGGCATATACACTTTCAACAGAGACCGTTGATAATCTGTAAGGGCTTAAACCACCTAGAGTATGCCGAGTGCTGCCCTCCTTCCCTTGCCCGTCATTGGAAATGGCGCGGCTTAAGAAGACCCTTGGGAAGTGGTGTGGCTAACAGTGCTGGGATCTTACCTTTTCTACAAAGTACATAATGCCCTCATGGCCTCGCTGCCCAGGGGGTTTCCAGCTCAGCACTACATAGCTCCGGGTGGCCTCAGTGACAGAGAGGTCTGTGGGGGGGCCAGGAACGACACCCTCTGAAAAACAAGATAAAGTGAGCTGCACATATTCAGGGGAGCCAGGGACACGTACGTGGAGAACCACAGATGCTTCTCTCTTGGTGACTCCACCGTGTGAAGAGCCTCTCTCTCTCTCTCTCTCTCTCTCTCTCTCTCTCTCTCTCTCTCTCTCTCTGTGTGTGTGTGTGTGTGTGTGTGTGTGTGTGTGTGTGTGTGAGAGAGAGAGAGAGAGAGAGAGAGAGAGAGAGAGAGAGAAGGATTCTAAGCCCTTCTGTGATACTGCAAATCCTGTCAGGGATGGGACATGCAAAAGAATTTATTGAAGTTTTATTGATTAAAATTAGTCGAATATAGTTGTCTATTTCATTTCCTAAAACACTCTAATTGTTATATAAATATAGGTAACTATGAAAACCATATACAGTATCATGGAGAGTGGCAATTTCCTTAAAAAGCTAGAATTTCTTTATAGTAACCCCAAGTCATTTTGTTACATTTGGTTCATTTATCTCGGATGACTGATTTCAAATGTCTTGATAAGAACACAGAGAGATATCCTGTCACTAAAAAGGAACTACATGGTTATTTGCTTGCTACAGTGTCCTGGGAACATGGGCTACCTTCTGTGGAGGGCTGTCAGAAACTGTTTCTTTTTGACCAGTTTAATATTTGAATGCCTAAACATCAATTTAATCCAGTAATTTGTATCAAGTTCTGGCGTTTCCCATGGGATGAAAACTCACCAACTTGTCAAGACAAAGCCCGTTTTGAGTAGCTTTGTTATGGTCAAATATACACCACTAGGAAAGAAGAGGGAACTGGCTATACCTCCCTACGTCAGCATCTGTGTCACTGAATAAGGCCGTCACCCCCAAGTCCGTTAACGTCAAGCCACACTCTACAGGTCTCAGGAGTGCTCTCTTCATGGGGTATTAAATTATGAAGCTGCTCCGGGATTC
This sequence comes from Mus pahari, assembly GCF_900095145.1. NCBI lineage: Eukaryota > Metazoa > Chordata > Mammalia > Rodentia > Muridae > Mus > Mus pahari. The sequence goes on along the minus strand of NC_034607.1, from coordinate 37,422,064 downwards.
ATTCATTTTCAACAAACCAACTCAAGAAATACGTGTACATTTCTAGGACTTTTGCCAGAGTTTTAAGTTTAGAGTTACAATATGCAGTGGCTTGTTTCATCTTACAAGATTTACTGCTTCTGACTTGGAGCATCAGGATACGCCATATGTTCTAGAAACTTCTTCTGGGGACCTGTTTCAGTGCGTCGTGCTCAGAGTGACTCTTACGGTGTAGGACTTCTGAGCAACAGCTTGACGCCAGCTGTTCTCGCCCGCTCTGCTGCTTTCTTAGGCTAAGTGTCACTTTCACTACCTTTTCGCTTTCATTCAACTTTCCTCTGGCTGCTCTGGGATCATTCTTTAAAGCTTGTTGTCTGGTGTACACGATTTTTTTTTTCTTCAAGACAAGGTTTCTCTGTGTAGCCCTGGCTGTCCTGGAACTCACTCTGTAGACCAGGCTGGCCTTGAACTCAGAAATCCGCCTGTCCCTGCCTCCCAAGTGCTGGGATTAAAGGTGTGCACCAAAACCCTCCATGCACTCAAGGGACATAAGAGCTCCCCGTGGAGCCTGGCAACTGTCTCTCGGCTCCCCACACCATCATCGCTGCCTCTAACTGGACTAAACTCTCCAAAGTTCTGCATGGAAACTGTCAAACTGGAACTCTACATTCATTGAAGATATATTAAAGAACAAATGTTAAACAAAGACCTTTTCAGACATGCAAAGGTAAGTTGATAACCGGAAAAACTCCATGCTAAGTCCGTGCTAAGAGAAAACTTAAGGGATGTGCCTCCGCCGAAAGAAAATCTGGTCAGATAGAACTCTGGAATCTAGACACTGAAAAGAAAAGAAAAGTGAAGGATGCGGTCGCACAGGCTTGTGGGAGATCTTGTTTTAAATGAAGGAGAGAAGGATGAAGGAGAAGATTAAGATGTGAGTAAACACAGAAACGTTCTTCAGGAGCTGGAGAGACGGTTGCCCCTCCTCCACAGCTCTGGGGCAGGAGAAACGACTCTGCTCCATGGTTAATAACAGGAGCTGCTCCTTTAGAGGAGCAGGGTTTGGTTCTCAGCACCCACAGAGTGGCTCTCAACCATGTCTAACTCCAGTTCCAGAGCATCCAATGCCCTCTCTGTCTGGGGGGACGGGGGGGGGGGGCGTACCAGGCACACGCTGAGTGCGCTTACATGAAGCAGGCGAAACACTCATACACATAAAACAAATATGAAGAGATCTTTAAAATAATGGATTTTAAAAAAACAAACAAACAAACAAAACAAAAACAAAAAACCCCTCTTTCCTAACTTTTAAATTCTCTCTGAAGAACAGATGACTACTTAAAGCCAATACAATGTATTAACATTTATGATCTATACACAAATACAATGTATACCAATGGCACCAAGGAATGGAAAAGGTGGGCTGAGAAATTAAGCATATCAAAAATATCAAATGTTAAAGCCTAAAATAAAGAATGACATAATGTATGCTGGGTGTAGTGGTGCACGCCTTTAATCCTAGCACTCGGGAAGCAGAGGCCAGCCTGGTCTACAAAGTGAGTTCCAGGACAGCCAGGGCTAAACAGAGAAACCCTGTCTCAGAAAAAAGAAAAAGAAAAAGAGAATGACATAATGTAGATGAGAGAGAATAATTAAAGCATGTCCAAATCCAAAGAAAAGAGAATATGGGAAAAAGAAAACTGATGCCATCAATAAACATATGATGATAGATGATAGACTGAAATTCAATCATGTCAAATAATCACACATGGGCCAGTGAGATGGCTCAGCAGGTACAGACTTCCTGCTAAGCCTCAGAGCCCATAGAAGAGCCAGGCAGGTGTGGTGTCTGCCTGCTGTCCCAGGGCCCGAGACAGAGAGACACAGGATTCCCAGGGCAACCTTGTGAGATGTGCTAGCTGGAACCTGTGAGCTCTCACTCCATGAGACCCTGTCTCATTAGGTAGAGAACACCCAAGAAAGACACTCCACATGCCTGTGCATGTATGTGTACCTATGCACATACAAACATGAGTGAACCACACACGAACATAGGTATATGCAGATAAGAGTGTAAAGTGGAAAAATCATCGTGGTAAACAGCAATTTCTTTGAAAATAAAACATGCACCTGCCACACGGGCCACCAATCCCTTTCCTAAGCAGTCACCCTAGAGAAGTGACAAACACAATCTCTACAAACACAGACGGCTCACAGAAACCTCTAGCAGGGCACAGGTACACTGGAAATGACTGACGGCTACATCTGCATGATAAATCCCAAAGTAAGTATGCTAGTGAGAGAAAATAAAGATGAGTGTGATCTTATTTATGCAAAATGTGGCCAGTACAAACTATGGTGTCAGGAAGCAGGGCTGTGGTGAGAGGAAGGAGGAACCACGAAAGAACACGATAGGGTAGAAGTGCTGGGCATGTCATGACGATGTGCACACACATAAGGCTTATCAAATTGAACTCTGAAATGTGCACAGTTCATCGTATGACCACTGCTTCGCAATATGTCGTATAAAACGAAACATGATCCTTTGGGGCCTGGAACTTTAGCTCAAAGGGTGAAGTATGTCCTTGGCCTGTCTGTGGTCCTGGGTTCGATCCTCAGCCACGTCACCCAACACCTCACCAATCCTCCTTCTCAGGACGTTCTTTCAAAAGCTTCACGGACAATGATATATTTTTATGAGCAGAGCTAAATCACACACACAACAGTGGCGTCTAGAGAGGACAGAGTTTTTACCTGTAGGTTCCTCTTCGGTGACAATGATCTGTCCAGTCCAGGGTGCTGAAGGATGACCTGAATGGAACAAGTGTAAAAGTCATATGTTCACATATGCTGTTGTCTCTTTGATAAACCAATAAACTGGCTGGGTGAGTCAAATGGGTTCTAGTTCTCTTGTGTAAATTCCTAATGCATCTTTATCAACACATGTAAAGTACTGGGTGAAGCATGGCCCTGACAGTGTCTGGAGTCTCTCTGGACTGCGCTAAATTGTGCTCCCATAACTGCTCAGTACACAGCCCCTGAGGCAAACAGGCGTTCCCACGCCTTCTTTGGAGACAGCACATTTGGAAGAAACACCACTAGGACAGTCATAAACCTGACAGCTCTCTATCTTTCGAGGAGGCAGGATAAGGCGGGAGAGCTGAATGGGAGCAAGCCCTTCCTATTGTCTTTGAAAAGTATTGTCCATGGGAAGTCAGCCTGAATCCTTTCTGAGTGAGGAAGAAGAAAGAGTGTAAAGTTAAAAACCAACACTTCCTACTGGGTTGTCGCACCCAGCCTTAAGATTAGGGGATGCGCCTAGTCTCATTCCAGCATGCTATGTCATACTTCATCGATATCCTTGGGAAGCCTGCCCTTTTCTGAAGGTAAACAGAGGCTCTGGGTGAGAGAGGAGGAAGGGGTGGATGGGGGATTAGGAGGAGAGGAAGGAGGGGAAACTGTGGTCAGGATGTAATATACTAGAGAAGAATAAAATTTTTTTAAAAGGGGGTGGGATCCATCCTGTGACCCTGAAAGCATGGAAAAGAGAATGGCAGGTGGAAGAGAGGGCTAAGCAGGTAAAGGGGCTTGCTGCCAAGCCTAATGACGTGAGTTCAGTCCCAGGGACCCACCTGGAAGAAGGAAAGAACTGGTTCCTGATAGTTGTTTGTCCTCTGAACACTGTTGGCATATATATATATATATATATATATATATATATATATATATATATACCCACACAGATAGGTAGATGACAGATAGATGGGTAGATAGAAAGACAGATGATAGATAGATAGATAGATAGATAGATAGATAGATAGATGATAGATGAGCAGATGGATAGATGGATAGATAGAGGATAGATAGATAAATGATAAAAGATAAAGAGATAGATGATAGATAAATGATAGAAGATAGATAGAGGATAATCAGATAAAGGATAGAAGATAGATAGATGATAGATAAATGATAGAAGATAGATAGATAGATGATAGATGGTGATAGATAGATGATAGATAGATAGATAGATAGATGATAGATGGTGATAGATAGATGATAGAAGATACATACATAGAAGATAGAAGACGCAAGCATACATACAGCTCAATCTTGCCTTACTAGGGGGAATTTCCACCCAAGTCTGCACAGGAGACAGGAAGGTACAGAGATGACAGGGTTCCTTACTCACAAACGTCTTGTTTTACCGGCATTCATAAAGGAGCAGAGGAAAGGGTGAGGTGGAATTGCCTAACTTAACAGCAGAGCCTACAGGTGACGGTGTCTTTCTTGGAGTTTTGTGATATCACTAGAAGGAACTGAGGCAAAGAGTGGACCCTTAGGTGCGGCACGGACCTGTGACCCCTCCCCCCAAGGGTTATCCCCTAGCCACTGGGGTATTCGGTAGCATCTGGAAACTCTCTGGATTAACAGGCAAATAATACCGTCGCCGTGTCACAAGGGCTATCCGTAAGCATCCCACACGCACATCCCTTCACAACTGCTGGCCCCCTGTGACGAGGGCCGCTGGACAGAATGAAATGTTGCTATCTAGAGATGCTTACGATGTTATTACAGACCCTGGTACTGGGGATACCATAGAGGTTCCCGTAGAAGGCAGAATTTATGTACATGGCTTTGGCATTCAGACTTGGAAGATAAATAGATGTAAATATGTAAAATAATCATCTTTATAGATTTTAATATTGTATTTTAATTGTGTATACGTGTGCGCGTGTATGTCTTTGTACGTGTGGGTGCATGTGATTACATATGTACCACAGAGCACCTATGGAAGTCACAGTACACCTTGCAGGAGTCAGAACTCTCCTCCTTCCACCAAGGAGGTACTGGGCACTGAACTCAGAGAGTCAGGCTTGGCAGCAGGCACCTTTACCGGCTGAGCCATCCTGACAGCCCAAGATTATTTTATATTACCTAAATGGAAACTCAAAAAAAAAAAATTTTTTTTAATCAACACAGAGACGCTCACAGGGGTTCAATATTAGTGCTTTGACGAAGACGTCATGGTCAAGAAATTCACTTTGAACCGTAAATGCTGTTATATCTGGAATACACTAATAATGTGGATAAAAATGATCTTCGAGCTATTTGTTCCCATATTTCATTCCGCACCTCATGCTTATTATACAGATTGGCAAGGTACACTTTCCTGAGTGATGTTTTTAAAAAGATAAAATGAGGGTTTTTAAAAAAAAAAACACTCAAAAGAAAAAAATGAATCAAAAACAAATTATTTTTTATCCTCTTGGGCTCCAATCACGGGATTTTTCTGATCAGAAAAGGATTTCTTGTTCTTGTCTCCCTCTAGTGGACAGGAGAGGAATTACTTGTAGTGACACCACAGGTTCCTTGGTTTTGTTTTGGATTTTTTTTGGGGGGGGAGTGTTTGTTTTGTTTTGTTGTTTTGTTTTTGTTTTTCAAGAAAGATGCAGAGAAATTAAAAGGACTTACTTTTAAGTCTAGCTTTCTCAGCTGGATCCAAAGCAGCCACGGGCTCAGAAACTCGAGACGGCAGGCCTATTCCAGTTTTATTCACAGCTCGGACTCTGAATATGTAGGAACGGCCTTCTATCAAGCCAGTGACTGGGAAGCGAGCAAACTTCACGGGTGTGTCATTGCACTGAGACCAGGTGTCTGTGCCCACCTCACACCTGAGGGAAAGAAGAATTAGCGGGATGTCAGACGGACTATGGCTAAGGTGCAAATTCACCGTCTCGCTTCAGACCTTACCCGTGTCAAAACATGGAACTCCTGCCTGGCTTCCCAGTCCTAGACTTCACTCAATTCCTCTCACGTTCAATATGTCTCTTTAAATTTTTTCTTTTAAAAAACTCAAGTATGTGTGTGTGTGTGTGTGTGTGTGTGTGTGTGTCTGTATGTGTGTATGTGTGTGTATATGGTATGTGACTCTGTATGTGTGTGTGAGTGTGCATATGTGTACGTCTGTGCCTTATGTGTGTCTGTGTATGTGTGCATGTATGTGTGAGTGGTGTGTGACTCTGTGTGTGTGAGTGTGGTGTGTGACTGTATGTGTGGGTGTGTGTGTGTGTGTGCGCGCGCACAAGTGCCATAAATCATGTGTGGAAGTCAAAGGACAACTTGAAGGAGGTTTTTCTTCCTCTGTCAGGTGGGGTATGGGCATCCGTCCACCTGTACTCACTACGTCTCACCGGCCAGCAACTAGTCACGTTTTAACATGAAGATCAAAGCCTCAGACCTTTCTAAACAAGCAGCTGACTTGTCTTGTGTGTCAAGAAGATGAGTGAGAAAACCACACAGGTATCCAGAATCCTTTTTATTTTGTTTTTTTAAATGTGTATGCGTGTTTTGCCCATAGGTGTACCTGTGCCCCACTTGTACACAGTGCCTGCCAAGGACAGACCATGTTGGATCCCTTGGAACCGGAGATGCAGGCAGGTGTGAGCTGCCATGTGGGTGGTGGGACTTGAACCCAGGTCCTCTGAAGAGCAGCCAGGGCTTTAACCACTGAGCTGACTCTCCAGGATCTTTATGCAGGAGAGGTTTAGGAAAAGGACCCCCTCATCCCGGCCCCACTGACACCTTCGACTGCCCTGCTCGTAATCTCTCTGCCTTCCTTAGGCACTTTCTTGTAAAAGGAGAACTACTGTAGGATAAGTTGGGACCTAAGAAGATAACTGGACAGCTGGGCGTGGTGGCACACACCTATGATCCCAGCATTTGGGAACCTGAGGTAGAAGGATCGTAACCCTGAGGCTCGTCTAGGCTGTACAGGGAGACGCTCCAAAAGGTGAGCGAACCATCCAAGGCAGAAGGGAAAACTCTCCCAACTGCAGTTTGGAAAGCCGCTCACTGTCTCCCTACTTGGTGATCACTGTTTTCCGTGTGAGTATGAGGGTCGGGAGGTTATCGTAACATTTTTGTTTCTTCTCTGTCCTCATCCTCTACTCTGTTCTCTCTCCCAAGCTGGTTTCGAACTCACAACCCCTGTGCCTCTAACCTCCTAAGGACTGGGACTGCACACCCTGCCCAGTCGTGCTTGTTTATTTAACAACGAGGTTCGTGATTTCCACAGGGAAATGGGGTGCTTGGAAAATGCTTTCCAGATGCCGGCTAAGGTAGCGGCTGGGACCCGAGAACGGAGTCAGAGAGCTGCTCAGAAGATTGCAAGAGTTCACATGACGGTACTGAGCCAGTCAACACAGCCTCAGGGACAGCACTGGAGTGAACTCTGCAGCATTAAAATACAGCAACTCCTTGCTCCTTTCACAAGTCGTGCACGATGCTTTCCACTTGAAATGCATCCCCAATACGGCGCTAGGCTCAAAACGTATAATTCCCAACTAGTTCTCATGGGAGGGCTATGCCAAAAACTTGGGAAATGGTTGGGGAAGGAGGATCTTCCCTCCCTCAGTATCATTTACATTCTTTGATATGGATAACGACTGCTTTATCTAACATTATGTAAATTCCTATGAAATAGATATGCAATTCATGTCTTCCATCCACTCTCCCTAAACGTCTGCCTTGTAGAGTTTCTGGAGTTGCTGTATGTGGGGAATGGCAGGGAGACGAGGAGACTACAGCAGTTCTGCTAGACGTGTCTCCCAAGGTCTGTCTATCTGTCCAGACATTACCGCTGTGACTCAGTGACACTGAAGTGTGCCTCTTAGCCTTCCTTTGCGCAGGCGTGGGTGTCTTCTCTAGGGGCTTCTGCAACACGTTGGAGCAGAAAGAGAACTGGCCAACAGCTGAGCTATGTTTGAATCCTAGCTCTGGGCTTTCTATCCACGTGACCTTAGGCAAGGTAACGTATCTCAGCTGGCATGTGGCTTGGGCCAGCTCTTTCTTTCCTACCTGTAATAACAAGGTCTGTCCAGGATGGTTGTGGGTTAGGGGTAAATACATGAAGTGTTTTTGAACGGTGCTTAGCAAACAGTTGATATTAGCCAATGCAGTGCTCATTTATAATGGCCAAGAGAAGAACAGGCTGCCCTGCTTGCCCTGTCTATAAAGTGTGCAGACCCCTTGGCTGTTTGTCAAAGACAACAGAGCAGAGACCGACAGTAGAAAAGAGTTTATGTAAGCCTCCACATTCACCAAGTAGGTGAAGCTTCCTTCCTATTTTACACTGATGGCTAAAATAGAACCGACTACAAACATTCCTCTGTCAGGTACTGAGCACAGTAAATATAGTTTGTTTGATTCCAACAGCAGTATGGAAATGTAAGCTGAATAAACCCTTTCCTCCCCAACTTGCTTCTTGGTCATGATGTTTGTGCAGGAATAGAAACCCTGACTAAGACATATATATTATACACACATCACACACACACACACACACACACACAGAAAGAAAGGTAGAGGAGGAAGAAGTCAGAGACAGCATTTCACTTAGAAATAACGGGAGAAATCAAGTGCACATCTGGACACCTACAGAACTATGACTGAGGTCAGACCAAGCACTAACTTATCAATAAAGTATCCCAGGATAGGGCTCCCTCCATCCACAGCTGGCTGCTTCCAAGAGATGATGATGTAATCCTTGTTAGCATCCAAAGCCACCACATCCAAGGGTGCTGCCGGGGCTCCTTCGATATCTGCATCAGCATCTGTAGAGACAGAGGGATCCCATTAACTGCTCAGCCAGGCTCTGCCAGCTCCGCAGACTGAGTTCATGGTGCACACATTTCTCACCCATCACAGTAGCTACATAGTTGGCTTCACAGAGCAAGCTCCAAATCTTATAATTTGTTTAGCAATATAACAAGGTGTGCTTTTCACTTTCGGTAGAAGAATATTATATGAGAGAATACAGGGGGCTCTGAAAAGAACCCATGAACTTTTTCTTCTTGGTTCTCAAAATGTACCCCCAAAATCAGTAGGGAGATGTCAGGTAGGTGACTCATGCCAGAAAGTCCATTCTTAAGACACTCTTGGGCAATGGTACTTTAATCTCTGACAGGCTCCCGAAGGGACGAACAGCCCCTCATGTTACTTAAATGTAAATAGGAATATAAAAACCAGGGAACTTTGCCCACCATTAAACGGGTGTTGCCATTTTGAAGAAGAAAAACATCTGCTTTAACCAAATGTGATGGTTATTGATGTCTATTTGCTTGAACTGAGAGTCATTAAAGCACACCTCTGAGTGTGTTGTGAACGTGTGTCTCTGGTCTGGTCAGTGGTTTAACCCAGTGATGGTTTGGCAACAGAATACACTATTGGTAAGTGGTGAGACTGTGGAAGGCAGGGCTTGGCCGGATGATGAAGGTCAGTGGGACATGTGTTTAAAGGGTATGGCCTGCCTGGTTCCTTCTTTCTACCTCCCTCTTCTTCTGAGTTCAACTGGTCTGATCCACGAGGTGGGTCTGATACACACAGTGTCTCACTACAGGCCCTGAAATATGGAACCAGGCTAGCCTAGCATGGCCTGAAACATCTCTGATCCTGTGAACTAATATAAATCCTGTGACAGAACCTGGCAGATAAAAGACCACTTTAAAAAAAAAAAAAAAAAAAGTCAGCACACACAATGACTGGTCCCAAACTGAAGATACTTAGGAAAAAGAACTGTGACACAAAACCCACACCTGAGTATAATGAAGTCTACGATAATACAGAAAACAGGGGACACGGACTGTACAGTCAGATCCCCACATTGTGAGCCCTCCCCCATTTCCCCAGGTGCAGATGAACAAATGAATCAGAAGGAAGGAAAATAAAAATATACCGCCAGCAACCCTTCACATGAGAATGCTTAAGGCCGCGGTCAGCATGGGGAAGGGGCCCACAATGACAGTTCCTCCTTGCATGTGAACAACTCTTTTTTAAAAAGAATTAGTCAGGAGGGCCTGGGACACGTGAGAGCCACTTACCCAGAAGAAAACACTCCTCCAAACTGAACAATCTTTCCCTACGAGCTACACCTCTGTCTGCAACGCTTGTGAGCTACAAAGGTGTTTGATAGGATGGCAGGAACCTTTGCAGACTTCTGGGTTTAATGTTAATAGGTTGGCTTTACTTGTGAAGAGCTCAGGTTACTTGGGGTTTGGACATTCTGTTTCACGTCCTATAAACCATCAGGGCATGTTCTCTGGGAAAATGTCTCCTGCAGACACACAAAATGAGAAGGACACCAAGAAACCACAGCCAAGGCTGAACGGAGAACCCCTGCATGCCAAGCAACAGGAAACAGTGCTTTCCTGGGCTCTTCCGTCTCTTTCCAGGCTTTGCAAGCAGGGCAGAGACAGAAGGAAGAGCAGAGCAAGAACGCAGTGGTGATGCTGGTGCTGATGTTGGTAAAGCCCAAGTACCAGTGATGCTGATGCTGGTAAGCCCAAGTACCAG
>NC_034607.1:37410322-37411545 GCF_900095145.1 Mus pahari | reverse complement strand
GCCCAAGTACCAGAGATGCTGATGCTGGTAAGCCCAAGTACCAGTGATGCTGATGCTGGTAAGCCCAAGTACCAGAGATGCTGATGCTGGTAAGCAAAAGTACCTGTGATGCTGGTGCTGGTAAGCAAAAGTACCAGAGGAGGCACTCAGAGGAGGTCACTCTCTAGGGGAACAGCTAGAAACAACACAGACACATCCTTGTCTTAAAGACCGCGTACTGATGGAGTAATTCCCATGTTAACAGAGCAGAGTCTAGTTAGCTGAGCAGTTGGTGAATCTGGGTTGTAATAGAAAGCAGGGGCACAGGGTAACAGACCATGGAAGACAGGAGGTATCCAGAGAGCCACAGACCAGCATTTCTATAACACAGTGTGCAAGATGCCATTCAGGGGGTGAGCTTGATGCTCTATTAAGTTACTTAGGCATTCATCCGCATATGGCCACCTCTGGACCACAGCTTCCTTGTGCTGGCCCTGAGGAAACATGTCCCAGAAAATTCTGCCTCAAGGATACGTCTTCATCAGCTGATGTTTCAACTCCAACTGACAAGCACTCATTGTTCCAGGAAAGCAAAGGTTTCATTTTAGTGGCTCTTAATTTAAAATACCACAAGAATAACCACAATTTAGCTGTGTCTGGGGAATGGCAGCCCCACTGTCTGGTGATGATGTTACTTCATAAACAATCAAGTCTTCTGTTTCCTGTATTATCTTAGACTTCTACTAACCTTGGCCATGGATGTTTGTCAGAGGTGCTTTCCTAAGTTCATTGAACACTCTTCTAGGTGCTAGTCCTGGCTAGTTTTATGTCTGCTTGATATAAGCTGGAGTCATTTGGGAAGAAGGAGTCTGAATTAAGAAAACGTCTCTACAAGATTTGCCAGTAGGCAAGTCTGTCATGCATTTTCTTAGCCTTGGCGAAGATTGATGGGAGGGCCCAGGCCACTGTGGGTGGTGTCATCCTTGGGCTGGTGGTTCTATAAGAAAGCAGGCTGAGCAAGCCACAAGGGACAGGCCTGTAGCCAGCATTCCTCTGTGGCCTCTGCATCAGCCCCCCCTTTGTGCTCCTGCCTCAGCTTCCCTCAGTGATGGATTGGTGTGCTGTAAGATGAACTAAACTCGGGCTGGAGAGATGGCTCAGCAGTTAAGAGCACTGACTGCTCTTCCGGAGGTCCTGAGTTCAATTCCCAGCAACCACATGGTGGCTCACAACCATCTGTAATG
>NC_034607.1:37396640-37409805 GCF_900095145.1 Mus pahari | reverse complement strand
AAAAACCCAAAACTTTTTTCAAAATGTTATCTTATTGTTTATATTTATTATAGAGGTAGTTCATGATCATGAGTTAGATGATAACCAAGAAGGTTAAAATCGCCTTTAAATCTGTAACTCAGAATAATGACTACTGACATATTGCATATTGGCCTAAGCTAAAAGATGAGAAAAATTTCGAGATGGGTCTTGCTATATAGCTCAGGCTGACCTTGAACTGGACATCATCCCGCCTTGGTCTTCTGAGTGCTAGGATTGTAGCTGTGTGCCAACACATCTAGCAAAAATGATAATGATTATTACTATTTGCAGCCCAGGCATGAACTTTTTCTATTTATTCATATATATTTATACCTCTTTATTAAAATATATGTATAGATAAAGACATTTTAATTTACAACTCTCATTGATGAAACAACTCTGGTTTTATGTAATATTTGTCTTCATCTTTGTCCATTTTGTCCTGGAACTGGAGAAGTTGGACTGTGTGCTTTAAATACACAGTTGTAAAACACCCTCACAGACTTTGAACCAATTCATAACCACAGCCTCGTACAGGAGGACCTGCTTCTGCATTCCCCTACCCTGGAAGAGTTGTTTTTATTATGTGTATTATATGTGTGTATGTACATGTGTATATGCGTAGGCATGTGTATGTGCATGCATGCATGTTGACCAGAGTTCAAGGAATGATGTCTTCCTCAGTTGTTCGTCACCTTGCTTTTTGAGACAGTCTCTCACTAAACCAGGAGTTTGTAGAGTCAGCTAAACTGCTGGGGTCCACCTGTCTCTGAAGCTAGAATTCCAGGGGTCCCCCTGCCTCTGCCCAACCCTACACCCTCCAGTGTGAGGTTATAGGTGTATGCTACTGTATCTTGCTTTTACAGGGGTCTGGGGGCTTAATGTGTATGTGGCAAGCACTGAGCTCTCTCTCCAGCCCCCACAAGGGAGTTGTAAATCATACTATCCTTTCAGTACAGCAGGTAAAAAGGGTCACCTGCCTGCAATTCAGAATGCTACAGTTGCTAATGACACTTTCCATGCACTCATTTGCCTGCCCCCCTCCTTCCCTTCCTCCTTCCCTCCCTCCCTCTCCCTGCTCCCAGTGTGTGTGTGTGTGTGTGTGTGTGTGTGTGTGTGTGTGTGTGTGTGTATAAGTGTGTAGCCCAGGCTGGCCTTGAACTCCTGATCCTCCTGCCTCTGCCTCCTTCAGCAAATCCTACCAGTATTCACCACCACATGTGTGAGGTCCCAGGTTCATTCCCCAGCATCTCCAGGCAGCCATAAATTCACTCCACCTCCCATCCCCCAGAGCTCCCAGGGACTAAACCACCAACCAAAGAGTACACACAGAGGGATTCGTGGCTCCAGCTGCACATGTAGCAGAGGATGGCCTTATCTGGCATCAATGGAGGGGGGGGGGGGTTGATCCTGTGAAGGCTGGATGCCCCAACATAAAGGAATGCTAGGACATTGGGGCGGGAGTGGGTGGGTGGGTGAGGGAGCACCCTCATAGAAACAGTGGGAGGGGGGATGGAATAGGGGGTTTGCAGAGGGGAAACCAGGAAAGGGGATAACATGTGAAGTGTAAATAAACAAAATAACCAATAAAAAATTTAAAAAAACGAAAAAGTCTCTCTGATGGCAACTTATAAGTGGTCCTTCTCTTTTTACTGTTTGTTTATAGTATTTTCATGATACAAATTAACTGTACCATAAAAGCCTGTCCCAATGTGCTCAGCTCTGAAATGTTTCTATCGAATAGTGTGCTTTACATACTGATAGTGCTGATGTGGAAGCTGCTTTGTAAACAGCAAAAACACCAGGACCCCAAAAAAGTGTGCCTTTGAGTAGCTTCACAGGCCACCACGGAACAAGTGTGAAGACACATATCACTTGAAATGCTTTGTAGTTCTGAAAAAAAGAAAATGAATATGAATCCTATGATCCAGCAACTCAACACAGGGGTATGTATTGAAAAGAGATGAAAAAACTGTCCCATAAATATGAATATTGATAGTGCCAGCACCCTTAACAGCACTGAACAGTAGGGACAATCTTGCTGCCTATCAACAGACAGCATGAGGCAATCTAGACGTTGAAGTACTAATCTAGCCAAAGAAAGGAACAGGTTGCCATATGTGTTATGACAGAAGTGAATTGCAAACACTGAGGGAGGGGAGGCAGACTCAGAAGGACACTGCTGTCCAAAGGTTTCCTGAAAGAAAGTGTGGATACGGAAAGGAAGCCCTGGCTGCAGACGCCTGAGTGGACATGGGGGTGGGTGGGGGGAGCTCCAGGGAACCTGGAGTGACAGAAATACTGACAAAGGAAGTCATGGGTGATGACCTGCTAACTCTGCTCATGTATTTAAAAAACACTCAGTGTACAGTTAATGTGGGGGGAACGTTATGTGTGTTTATACCTAAATAAAGATGTTTTTTTTAAAGACTCTAAAAATACATCCTTTCAAATGAATAAGTGAAAGGATGAAGCTGAATGATAGAGTGTTTGCTCCGCACTTACAGGTTCCTTAGCTTTACAATGCTGTGATAGTTACAGTTGTCGTCATCACAGTAATATAAAAAAAATAAGCTTTCTCTAGAAGTTGTTAAACTCATATACAATTGCTGAAATCGTCCCACTTTTTTCTTTCCAGTTATTTACACAATCCTTTCATATTAACATCTGATAAATTTTAGCATGTTTCCACTTTCTTAATGTGTAGATTATAAAAATTGATGTGTGAAACTGAACCACCGGCCCCTTCTCTGCGTCCGGCAGAGGCACAGTTCTAAGTGGGGCCTGAGAAATGCAGAGAACCTGGTCAGGCCAGAGTTCCCAGAACAAGGCCTTCAAGGGTTTTGTTTCTACTTCTGTTGCTGTTTGGAATAACTAGAGGTGGTCTCCAGACAGGGGGAGAAAGGAAAGGCTTTGCATGTTCTTTCAGAAGCTAGTCTCTTCTATCCAGGTGGTGTGGCTAACCTAATTTCCTGATGAGTCCCAGGGAGCTTGTCTCCATGGCAACCTTTATGAAGGTTGCCTCTTCCATTTCCTCAGCAATACCTGGCTTTGCCAAGGATGCTTCTGTGGAGGAGAGACATCCTGCCGCATTTCCCGAGTTACAGATGTTGACGTATCTTTTATCAGTTGCTAGTGATTGCTTGTCAATGTTCAGTTGGATATGACACAGCACGTTGAGTCCCCAGGACTCAGTCTTCCTCCTTCCTTTAGCTGTTATGACCTGTAAGTGTTGGCAGGGAATACTCGGCCATTGAGTGTTGTACGAGGAACATACAAGAGATTTGTTCACTAGACAGAAGTGATGTGAGCAGCCCCAGCGGCCGTGGTGCTGGTGAACTGAACTGGGTTCACCTGGTTACTTGGCAACCAGTTTACCCACTGAGCTATCTCTCAAACGCACTAAAAATAGTGACTTAAAAATATTGAAATTTAACTACAATATGAACTAACCAGTACCCCCCCCCCCAGAGCTCCCAGGGACTAAACCACCAACCAAAGAGTACACATAGAGGGACCCATGACTCCAGCTGCATATGTAGCAGAGGATGGCCTAGTCGGTCATCAATGGGAGGAGAGGCCCTTGGTCCTGTGAAGGATCTATGCCCCAGTATAGGGGAATGTCAGGGCCAGGAAGCAAGAGTGGGTGGGTTGGGGAGCAGGGGGAGGGGAGCAGGGATAGAGGGTTTTTGGAGGGGAGACCAGGAAAGGGGATAACATTTGAAATGTAAATAAAGAAAATATCTAATTAAAAAATTAAAAATTTGAAATTATTGAAAGTTTAAAATTATGAAATGTTATAAAAGGCATTTCAGAAGAACTCAATTATATTAATAAAAGGCTCTAATCATGGAGCTGTTGGTAGCCTTTGGTCTTATTTCAAAGGCATCTACAGTTCCATCTTGATCAAAATGCCTGTGAGTTAATTTTTCTATTTAGTACATGAGAGATACGAATTAATAAATCTGCAGAGGCCACAGCCAAACACTGGACGGAGCTCAGGGAGTATTGTGGAAGAGTTGAGAGAAAGATTGAGGGACCTGGAGGGGCTAGGACTCCACAGGAAGAGCAACAGAGTCTACAAACCTGGACCCCTAGGAGCTCTCGGAGACTGAGCCACCTACAGAGAACAGGCACAGCTGGACCTAGGCCCCCAGCACACACAGCAGATGCAGCCTGGCCTTCCTGTGGGTCCTGAACAACTGGAGCGTGGGTTATCCCTAAAGCCACT
This sequence comes from Mus pahari, assembly GCF_900095145.1. Classification (NCBI taxonomy): domain Eukaryota; kingdom Metazoa; phylum Chordata; class Mammalia; order Rodentia; family Muridae; genus Mus; species Mus pahari. Next base: position 37,405,553 of record NC_034607.1, on the reverse strand, counting down.
GCCTGTCTGAAATCTGTCCCCCTAACTGGGCTGCCTTGTCTGACCTCAGTGGGAGAGGATATACCTGGCCCTTCAGAGACTTGATGTGTCCAGGAGGGCCCACTCTCTCAGAGGAGAAGGGGAGGGGAGAATGTGGGGAAGGATTGTGTGAGCAGGGACTGGGATGAGGGGGGCAGTGATGGAGTTGTAAAGTGAATAAACAAACAAATAAATCAATACATGGAAAAATCAGTCAATCATTGGTATTGTTTACACTTAGAATTGTGTGTGTGTTCTCCATTCTTTCTGGATGAAAGAGTAGAAGCTTATAGACAACCTTTCTATACATCAGGGCTTGGACATTCAGGCTGAACATCCTGCAAGTACATCTCTTCCACGCCACTCAGTAGGCAATACTTCTTAATCATCCTCTCACAGCCGTACTGTCCTCTACCCATGACCAGGCACTTATAGGGACCTCCACAGAGACAGAGCCCCCAGAGTCAATCTAACCAAGCCTACACCCCGCCCTTTCGGGACAACGCCAATGAAGGTCACAGTCCAAGTCCTCCCTTTGGTCCTGACCTTTGGACTCGAGCCATCGACCCCTGGTGCTTTCCCACATGGCCTCCAGGAGCCTCCTGTTTCTGAGCCCTGTGAGCAGAATACACTATGTTTTTTTTGAGACTATCCATGTCTCCTCCATGGCTGTACCTGAGTGACTGTTACATGAAAGAACATAGAGCACAGCCTGAAGGTGCTAGGATCCCATGGAGAGCGACACGACACTGCACATATGGAGAGCAACAGGCCACTGTACATATGGAGAGTGACAGGCCACTGCATGCATGGAAAGCAACATGACACTGCATGTATAGAGAGCAACATACCACTGCACATATGGAGAACAATGTGGCACTGCACATACCAAGAGTGACATAACCCCGCACATATGGAGAGTGACATGCCACTGCACATATGGAGAGCAACATAACCCTGCACATATGGAGAGTGACATGATAATGCACATATGGAGAGTGACATGCCACTGCACATGTGGAGAGTGACATGCCACTGCACATATGGAGAGCAACATAACCCTGCACATATGGAGAGTGATATGCCACTGCACATATGGAAAGTGACATGCCACTGCACATACCCAGCTCATTTAAGACAATAGTGGAAAAAGAAAGCCTAAAACCAATTATTGTAGTCTGCCCTAAGAATTAAGTTCCCCCACCCATTTCTTTCTTTATCAACCCAAAGTCATGAAAAGGAGGAGTCTGGAATGAAATAATACATTTGCACTCTAAGATGCTTGTTAAAGATGAAGCCTCCAGAGAGGGCAGCCTTTCTGTTCATGGCAGCATCCATGAACTAAGACAGCTTTCCAGATCACAAGAATCTGGACGCTCCACTCTGCACTAGAGACAAATCCTACTGTTAGTGACAGGCAGGGGTTGCAAACCAATTCCCTTTGTCTTGGTGCCTCGGGTCATCTAACATTCCTGTCCTGGGTGATCTGGGAGGATTTTTACCTGACTCTTATCATTACCAAAACCTGTTCATGCTGACTGGTTTGGCCTCGGTGTTTTAAATGTGCGGCTGTGCGTGGTCTTGTGCGGTCGTGTGCGGTCGTGTGCAGTCGTGTGCTTTTCCCAGGTCCTACCTCGAACAAAGACGTAAGCACTGTACTGTTCGTAATACTCTCCCATTCGAACACGGATTGTGTAGAGACCTTCATCTTCTTTGTTGAGGTGGGAGAACGTAAGTGTCGCCCGGTCTCCACTCCAGTGCGGCTGCACCCATTTAGATGGAGAAACAGGTGCTCCTAGAAAAGTAAAAAGAGCAGCGGGTTCATTGATTTATCCCATCTCCACCCCTCCCTCTTTCCTGTCTTCACTGAAAGTTATGTAACTCTTAGACCTCCCTAGATCTTTAAGCCATTCTGATGTGTTCAATATCAGGGAGAATATTAAGCAGAAGCGAGGGGCTCCAGGACAGACATGTCATTTGTAACACCTGACAGAATTAAAATGTAAAGCTCTTTTTTTCAAAGAGCAGAGAAGTTCCAAGTGTTGAGTTTTGCCTCTGTGCCGGCTGATTTATGTCAACCTGACACAGGCTACGGTTCTCTGACAGGAGGGAGGCTCAATTGAGAAAATGTTTCCACAAGCTCTGGCTGTAAGACATTTTCTTAATTGGTGATTGATGTGAGAGAGCCCAGCTCATTGTGGGCGCTGCCACCCCAGGCAGGTGGTCCCGGGTTCTAGAAGAAAGCAGGCTAAGCAAGCCAGAACAAGCCATACGCATCCTCCTCCACGGCCTCTGCTTCAGTACAGGCCTCCAGGATCCTGCCCTGTTTGAGCAGCTGGCCTGATCTATCATCGGCCTCAATGATAGATGGTGATGTGAAAATATAAGCAAAATAAATCCCTCCTCCTATGGTGTTTCATCACAGCAAGGGTAACCCTAACTAAACCTCTTTTTATTTAAATATCTTGTTACTTATAACAGGGGTCATACAGACTACAAAAAAAAAGTGTTTTGGTTACCATAACTTATGTGTAACAGATAAATATAAATTTTAATATTCTAGAATTGGGAGTTGTTGAGGAAGAATTTTTCTAACAGACTCGGCTGTAGAAATTATTTTTTGTACTGTGTGAATTTAATTTTAAATGTAAATTTATATAATTGTATTTTAATGTTTATTCTGGTATGTCCCTTAACTTTTAGAAGTTACAATTCATATACAATCTAAAATACCTGCTTATACAATCTCATCACTGTGTTTTCTTTCAGCTATAAGGAAAAATTAATTCCTTTTGTTAATAATGGGCCTACTCAGAGTTTTATGTGAAAAGCATGTTCTTTCCACTAAATACTAAAATCCCTAAAGTTCATTTTTAAGACTCAGAGCCGCCAGGCATTGATGGCACACGCCTTTAATCCCAGCACTCAGGAGGCAAAGGCAGGTGGATTTCTGAGTTCGAGGCCAGCATGGTCTACAAAGTGAATTCCAGGACAGCCAGAGCTACACAGAGAAATCCTATCTCGAAAAAACCATTTAACAAAAAGTCATAAATCCTCAGAATGCCTATCTACTCATCAGCAATTCTTATTAAATCATATCAGAAAGTTGAGAACAAAAATGGGTCTAAGAAATCAATCATCAGCCAACAAGAGCTTGCTGACAGGAGCCTGATATAGCTGTCTCCTGAGAGGCTCTGCCAGTGCCTCACAAATACAGAGGTGAATGCCCACAGCCATCCATTGAACTGAGCACAGGGTCCCCAATGAAGGAGCTAGAGAAAGGAGCTGAAGGGGTTTGCAGCCCCATAGGAGGAACAACAAGATGAACTAACCACTAGCCCCAGAGCTCCCAGGGACTAAACCACCAACCAAAGAGTACACATGGAGGGACCCATGGCTCCAGATGCTTATGCAGCAGAGGATGGCCTTGTTGGACATCAATGAGAGGAGAGGCCCTTGGTCCTAAGAAGGCTCCATGCCCCAGTGTAAGGGAATGCCAAGACAGGAAGCAGGAGTGGGTGGGTGGTGAGAAGGGAGAGGGGGGATGAGATAGGGGTTTTTGGAGGGGAAACCAGGAAAGGGGATAACATTTGAAATGCAAATAAAGAAAATATCTAATAAAAAAAAAATCAGTCATCACCAGTCTAGCCTCAGCCAGTCACGTCAGCCAATGCTGCCATTGTTCTTGTTCCCTGACCATAAACAGTCCCTAGCTTAACTATTAAGTGTGTGCCTTTCTGAACTTCAAATTGTTTCCTAAGATTTTCTACGTCAGAGTCAGTAGTAAAAACATCTCTACCTAGCTTCACTAACAATTTTATTTTTCCAAATGTTTTCTAAGGGTGGTGGCCATTGCTGACAATCTACATCTCTAAGTTCTTCTCTAGGGTGGTGGTTGAATCATCAATCTGCTCCAGCAGCAATGCCTGAAAGCGATTAAGCATTATGATTATGAATGCCAGAGATACCGCCCAGTGAGGGACTGGAAACCCCTTAGAGTTTTCATATAACTCTTAGATGAAGAGCGATGTGAGGGCAGCAGGCAGAGCAGAGCTCCTTAACAGCAGGAAGGCACGTGGTCTTTGGGGCCATCCTACACCAAGGGTCACTCCTGTGGTTGTGTCAACAGGTGGACGGAATTCCATGAGTCCTAAAGTAATTTGTCGTTCCTCCTGCATGGCCCTCGGCAAGTGGGCAAGCTTCCTCCTACTGTGGGTCCCCATACTGCTTCCCTAAAGAATCTGTCCTGACCTCTGGGGTCAGAGTCACCACTTCGATGCTGCCACCGCCACTGCTGCTGCTGCTGCTGCTGCTGGGACCACTGTCTTGCTAATTCCAATCTGGGCAAGGTCATGGTCCAAACCACCATGTTGGAAACCTAGGGGCCCCAGACTGTCCCAGGTTTTCCTATGTACAGCTGACAGCCAGGCCCTAAGCTTAGTAGGCACATTGGCCACACGGCATCACTAGCTTGAGCCTGTATTTTCTGGTTGACCAGTTGGCTTGTCTTCTCTGCTATGTTCATGTTCTCTAGTCCCATGGGATTTCCCATATAAAATGTAAGTTCATAGATAAAATGAGGGCTGGAGAGATGGCTCAGTGATTAAGAACACTAGCTGCCTTGCCTGAGGACCTGAATTCCATTCCCAGCACCCACCTGGTGGCTCACAACTATTTCTAACTCCAGTCCCTGGAGAAACTTAATGGCCTCCTCTGTCAGGGCATGCAGTGTATGCACAGACATACATCCAGGCAAAACATCCATACACATAATTAAATTCTTTAAAAAGGATAAAATGATATGAATGTCAAGCCAGCGGCTACATAGCATTAAACCCAGCTCAGCTGGCCTTCCAGGGCAGTCCTGTGTGCTGGCATTGTTTACAGCCTCCAAGAGTCAGTCGGACAAAAACAAAACGAACAAACATTATAACTTTTTATCTCTTTTGTATCCATTTTTGTACTAGCTTACATATTTCATATGAAGAATATATTTATTATAAACTTTTAAAATATAAACACACTATCACATTAAAGTAAGATTACTGTCTGAATTGCTTCTAAAATTTTACTCTGCTGATTAATAATATTAGTACTTAATTATTTCATGAGATTATGTTTTTAAGGTTTTATACATATAACTGATATCTATAAGTAAAAATACCTTATCTAATAACCTAGCTTATAAAGTTTTTATAAGCTAGCTGTATATATGTGTGTTTTATGTATATGTGTGTGTGTGTACACATATACCATATATACATGCATATATGTAACACACACAATGGTTGTGCTGTTTAATCTCTGAGACAGGGTTTCTCTGTATAGCCCTGGCTGTCCTGGAACTCACTCTGTAGACCAGGCTGGCCTCGAACTCACAGAGATTTGTCAGACTCTGCCTCCCCAGTGCTGGGATTAAAAGTGTGTGCCACCATACCTAGCTAAAATATAATTTTGAAAGTAAGATTTCCTTGTCACCAAGAAATATGTGTAACAAATTACCAAAAAAAAAAAAAAAAAACCCTGTATAAGCTAGGGTTAAAATGTAAGTTCATAGATAAAATGAGGGGCTGGAGAGATGGCTCAATGACGCATATATACAAATATACTTTATTTTGAAATGTATGTTAAAAACTTAGTACAGCACTGTGTTATCTTTAGTTTACAGGTTCTGTTGGCCCNAAAATATCTAATAAAAAAAAAATCAGTCATCACCAGTCTAGCCTCAGCCAGTCACGTCAGCCAATGCTGCCATTGTTCTTGTTCCCTGACCATAAACAGTCCCTAGCTTAACTATTAAGTGTGTGCCTTTCTGAACTTCAAATTGTTTCCTAAGATTTTCTACGTCAGAGTCAGTAGTAAAAACATCTCTACCTAGCTTCACTAACAATTTTATTTTTCCAAATGTTTTCTAAGGGTGGTGGCCATTGCTGACAATCTACATCTCTAAGTTCTTCTCTAGGGTGGTGGTTGAATCATCAATCTGCTCCAGCAGCAATGCCTGAAAGCGATTAAGCATTATGATTATGAATGCCAGAGATACCGCCCAGTGAGGGACTGGAAACCCCTTAGAGTTTTCATATAACTCTTAGATGAAGAGCGATGTGAGGGCAGCAGGCAGAGCAGAGCTCCTTAACAGCAGGAAGGCACGTGGTCTTTGGGGCCATCCTACACCAAGGGTCACTCCTGTGGTTGTGTCAACAGGTGGACGGAATTCCATGAGTCCTAAAGTAATTTGTCGTTCCTCCTGCATGGCCCTCGGCAAGTGGGCAAGCTTCCTCCTACTGTGGGTCCCCATACTGCTTCCCTAAAGAATCTGTCCTGACCTCTGGGGTCAGAGTCACCACTTCGATGCTGCCACCGCCACTGCTGCTGCTGCTGCTGCTGCTGGGACCACTGTCTTGCTAATTCCAATCTGGGCAAGGTCATGGTCCAAACCACCATGTTGGAAACCTAGGGGCCCCAGACTGTCCCAGGTTTTCCTATGTACAGCTGACAGCCAGGCCCTAAGCTTAGTAGGCACATTGGCCACACGGCATCACTAGCTTGAGCCTGTATTTTCTGGTTGACCAGTTGGCTTGTCTTCTCTGCTATGTTCATGTTCTCTAGTCCCATGGGATTTCCCATATAAAATGTAAGTTCATAGATAAAATGAGGGCTGGAGAGATGGCTCAGTGATTAAGAACACTAGCTGCCTTGCCTGAGGACCTGAATTCCATTCCCAGCACCCACCTGGTGGCTCACAACTATTTCTAACTCCAGTCCCTGGAGAAACTTAATGGCCTCCTCTGTCAGGGCATGCAGTGTATGCACAGACATACATCCAGGCAAAACATCCATACACATAATTAAATTCTTTAAAAAGGATAAAATGATATGAATGTCAAGCCAGCGGCTACATAGCATTAAACCCAGCTCAGCTGGCCTTCCAGGGCAGTCCTGTGTGCTGGCATTGTTTACAGCCTCCAAGAGTCAGTCGGACAAAAACAAAACGAACAAACATTATAACTTTTTATCTCTTTTGTATCCATTTTTGTACTAGCTTACATATTTCATATGAAGAATATATTTATTATAAACTTTTAAAATATAAACACACTATCACATTAAAGTAAGATTACTGTCTGAATTGCTTCTAAAATTTTACTCTGCTGATTAATAATATTAGTACTTAATTATTTCATGAGATTATGTTTTTAAGGTTTTATACATATAACTGATATCTATAAGTAAAAATACCTTATCTAATAACCTAGCTTATAAAGTTTTTATAAGCTAGCTGTATATATGTGTGTTTTATGTATATGTGTGTGTGTGTACACATATACCATATATACATGCATATATGTAACACACACAATGGTTGTGCTGTTTAATCTCTGAGACAGGGTTTCTCTGTATAGCCCTGGCTGTCCTGGAACTCACTCTGTAGACCAGGCTGGCCTCGAACTCACAGAGATTTGTCAGACTCTGCCTCCCCAGTGCTGGGATTAAAAGTGTGTGCCACCATACCTAGCTAAAATATAATTTTGAAAGTAAGATTTCCTTGTCACCAAGAAATATGTGTAACAAATTACCAAAAAAAAAAAAAAAAAACCCTGTATAAGCTAGGGTTAAAATGTAAGTTCATAGATAAAATGAGGGGCTGGAGAGATGGCTCAATGACGCATATATACAAATATACTTTATTTTGAAATGTATGTTAAAAACTTAGTACAGCACTGTGTTATCTTTAGTTTACAGGTTCTGTTGGCCCGAGAAACAGATCTGCAACTGGGCTCACATGCAGAGCTCACCAAAGACTCACCATTTCTATACCACTGGACCTCGGGCTGAAAGTGCTTTATCTCAGGAGTGATGACTACGCGACAGCCCAGACTCATGGTCTCTCCTTCTCTCCCAAAAGACACATCAAACTTGTCATCGAAGTGGATCTCAAACTTGGACGCATAACCGTAAGGGGTCACAGCAACTGAGTACAACAGAAATAAATACCAGTAAAGTGTATTCGCTTTCTCATTGAAGAGATACAGTATTATAATAAACTTAGGCAGAAAGCAACTGAGATAAAAAAAAAAAAAAGACCAAATTATTTATGTGGACAAAAATCAAGTTCCATATAGGAAGTACATAGAACATATGCCTAGCTCATTTGCATAAAATTCCTAACTCATTTATCATATAAGATAAATGTCTATATTTATTATTATAAGGAACAAAATTTAAAGGGTCACATTTAATTCTCGAATATAAATTAAAACCACATTTAACCTAGACTTTTTTACCTATAGATTAGGAGCTTTTTAATCTTAGATTTTGAGGTGAATTCTACTGCTTAAGTAAAGGTGCTTTGTCCCCAGGTTGTTAGCGCCGACGTGTCACTGAATCCCAAGGCAGTCTCTGACGGTGAAGCTCAATTCCAGATACAGAGAAGTTAGAGACTGCGCGCACTTGCACTTGGCTTTGGATCCTTAGGACTGATAGAGAACTTTCTTATAACTCTCCTCTCACCCCCAAGTCAGCTCGGGAGCCAACCCAGCCCCTGAAGCCTGTGCGGGATAGGATCCAGTCAAATCTCTCAGATTTCCTTGGAATATTAGCACATAGAAATTAGGTAGATGGCAGATGTTCTTCAAAGAGAAGCTATGTCCCCGTTGACTAGTGGTTGCCTGGTAACACAAGTTGGAGGCAGTACAATGTATTAGTGGAACATCAAAGTTCTGGAAATTTCTGTGGGTGAGTGTGGGCAGTCATTTATCCATACTCTGAGTCCCACACAAAAGTTTCTCTGTGGAGAACATCATGGTACTTAGCTGAAAGGATTATTGTGAGCTTAACTGAATTGATAGCTATTAAATACGTAGAATACATGACAAGATTGAACTTAATGAAGGA
>NC_034607.1:37392068-37396538 GCF_900095145.1 Mus pahari | reverse complement strand
GGAACTCACTCTGTAGACCAGGCTGGCCTCAAACTCAGAAATCTGCCTGCCTCTGCCTCCCAAGTGCTGGGATTAAAGGCGTGTGCCACCACTGCCCAGCCAGGTTGTATTTTCAATATAATATTTCAAGGCCTTGGGAAAAGAGACAAAACACAAGAAGAAAGGACTCTAGAACTAGACTTTGGCAGTTATGGTCTATGAAGTCATGGCACTGGCTGGCTACCACAGTGAGTTCCAGTACCCCATCCGAAAGGAGAAAGACCAATGCCTCTGTTCTCAGGCTGTTGCAGGTATACACCCATGTAAGGGGCCTGGCCTAGTAAGCAACTTGTCTCTATATAGCAATTTCTTTCCTAGCACAGAAGAGTTGATGGTGATTTTTAGACATTTGCTCAACCTATAAGTATTTCTAAGAATAATCTTCAGGGAGTTATGCCCCTTTCCCCTCTAACCTTCTTTCTCTCCTACCTAGTGTTGGGGTTGGAAGGGATTGGGGTGGAGAAGGGTGATAGGTATAAGAATCTGATAAAGTAGTAAAAATATGGTTACCTGCACTCACTGTTCATTATTTAATGTGCAGAAAATAAGTGTGAGCTTGACTGTCTAAGCATATGATCAGTTCAACAAATATAAACAGGCTAATTTTATATAATATAATACTTTATATTTTATATCTTTATAAAATATAAAGAACAAATCAATTAACCTCAGAAACAGACGAGTAACCAAAGAACTTAAAACAGCAAACTAACCATGAGTGGGTAGTGCACAGTATATCCAACCTAGCATGTACTAATACATAAATATTGTGAATTTATTTCATTATTTTAAAAGTCATGTCGCTTCCTTAAACTCCAGGATTCAGAACACTGTTTAGAATTTGAGCGTTACTGTGGTACACTTTGCATAAAGATGGCGCTTAGCCAATGTCCTGTTAAACTTACAGCTGAGAGGCGTGGAAACCCCACCACGGAGGAGAGACCCGTCCAAGTCTCCCTTATATCCTAGAGAAGAGAGAGGAGAGGAGACATATGAGCTATTTTGTATTGCCGGAGTTTCAGTGTAGGCAGGGGTTATAAATCTACTTTGAACAAAGCAAAGGCAAACCTACTCTTTACTACGACTGAGGCATATGCTGAGAGCTCTCCCTGAACATTCATCGCCGAGGCCCGGTACTGAGCCGTGTCTTCAAAGTCACATCTGCAAAAAACACACGAAGATCAGTGACCGTGGGGGCGACCCCTTGTAACAGTTGGCTGTTTTCTCAAGGAACGCTTTGCTAACAGAGCAGATTGGAAATGAATGGTTCACGTGTGGCTCTCTAGGGCTCCTGATGCAGGAATTGTCTCTGTTCCCGGGGTTATCTACTGATTTTCACCCTGCTGTGGGGTGGCGAGAGAATATCTGTGATCCAGTGTGAGCCTAACCTTGGTTCATTTAAAATGCCAAAGAGTTAACAAAGTACTGAGGATATCAACTGCACCCAGGAACTGCTTTGTACTGCTGAAGGGAAAAAATGCCCAGCCACGCATGTACTGTTGGAGCAGGTAATGACCGTGAACATGTGAGCTCCATGCTATCCTGCTTCAGGAACGAGGTTTGGGTCTAGCATTGGGATGACAGGGAAGAGAAAGAATTAACTTCTCATGATGGCTTCCCACAGCCTCCCTGAGCCACAAGCCTGCACCAGGCTGGTCTTTTATACCATTCCATCCTGTAGTTTCAAAACGTAAGAAACTTAATTGATTCTACTGATGTCTGGGCTCCAACTGGAGTTCCAGCTCATGGCATCACACAAGTGCCTTCCGCGTGCTCCTTTATGTTGTAGTATAGGAATAGGAAAGTCTTACAAAGATGGATGGGGGACAAGGCCTTCCCAGAGATTCCAAGTGGACTGTTCTGTGTCTAATCACTCTAGTTCTCCTGTTCTTCCTTGGTTCTCTGGGTTTGCTTAGTATCATTTGTGATTCACTGGGTCTTATGGTGATGCATACACACACTGGTGTGCTTTTGGAGTGTCTGGTTGTCATACACACATACACACATACACATACACACACTGGTGTGCTCTTGGAGTGTCTGGTGATCTCTCTCTCACACACACACACACACACACACACAGGTGTGCCTTTGGAGTGTCTGGTTGTCTCTCACACACACACACACACTGGTGTGCTCTTGGAGTGTCTGATGATCACACACACACACATACACATACACATACACACACTGGTGTGCCTTTGGAGTATCTGGTTGTCTCACACACATACACACACACACACACACACACAGGTGTGCTCTTGGAGTGTCTGATGATCACACTTACACACACACTGGTGTGCTCTTAGAGTGTCTGATGATCATACATACACACACACACACATACACACACTGGTGTGCTTTTGGAGTGTCTGGTTGTCACACACACACTGGTGTGCTCTTGGAATGTCTGGTGATCACATACACACATATACACTGGTGTGCTCTTGGAGTGTCTGGCTGTCTCACACACACACACACACACACACACACACACACACACACTGGTGTGCTCTTGGAGTGTCTGGTGGTGGCATACACAGACACTGGTGTGTTCTTACTTGCTGATCTCAAGAGTATGCATTCCATATCGGCTTTCAATGATGTACTTTCCCGGGTTTGCATGGACATTTATAGGCACCTGGTTCTTATACCTGAAAGATAATGGAAACAAGATGAACAGATTAAAGAATAATTAACTGTATAATCTTTGTGTGTGTGTGTGTGTGTGTGTGTGTGTGTGTGTGTTTGGGGGAGGAGAAAGACATACACACTTAAAAGAATTATTGCATTTCACTTACAGGTGTATCTACATATCCTATAGATATACGCGTAAGTGAAACGCAATAATTCCATCTATTGAAAAGAGAAAAATGCAAATTACCCTAGCTTTACTAAATTCACCAGCACCACAATAAAACTTCTCAAAATGCTTTCTCCTCTTCATTAAAGTTTATATGAAAAATGTGAACCAGTCACAATATGTATGCATCTCATGTAATGAAAAGCTACAGCTATGAAATAGCAAATAGGATAGTGATTATTTATATAAAATAGGAAAACATTAAACCACCAACCAAAGAGCGGGCACTGGGTGGACCTAGGCCTCCTACATATTTGTAGCAGATGTGCAGCTTGGTCTTCATGTGGGTCCCCTAACTAAGGTCTGCCTCTGACTCCATCGCCTGCCTTTGTATCCCCCGGCTGGGCCGCCTTGTCTGGTCACAGTGGGAAAGGATGCGCTTAGTGCTGCTACATCTCAGCCTGCCAGGGCGGTCCCCATGTTCCCAACAGTCAGTGCTGTGGTGCCACATGAAGCTTATCTACTGGAACCTTATTTTTTATTATTGTTTGAAGAGAAGAGGAGGAGGAGAGTCAGTGGCAACCCATGGGCAGGCTTCTCCTTCTCTAGAAGGGGTAAGGGGGGGGAGAGGAGGAAGGAGGGCTGAAATTAGAATGCAAAGTGAATGAATGAATGAATGAATACATAAATAAATGATAGGAAAACAGAATGGCTCATTGACATCGTTCAAAGTCAAGATGGTGACTTCCTGAGGTGGGCACATGGCTTGAAAGAGGTGTCTTGGGTGCTAAATATATATACTTGGGCTCCAGTTAGGTACTGGTATGCATATGGGTATGTACAGTTGAAAATAAAGTTGCCTAGACTCTTCCTTTATATATAACATACATTTCTTTGTATAAATAGTATATTCAACAACAACAACAATAACGCCAGTTGACTGTAGTAAAACAGAATGAGAGCTTTGTGTTGGCTTTTTGTTGGTGGCGCTCCCTGTGGGAGGAAAGCACAATCCTCCTCCTCCTGGCAAGCTTGCATGTAATTCTTAAGAACAATGTTGCTGCATAGAAAGGCCATTATACTCAAGTGACTTGAGTTTTGTCGTAATAAGAAAGACTTTTGCCACAGGATAACTTCAGATCATGACAGGCGACTTCCAACCGTTCCAGTCCTGTTTGCAGCTTGCTGCCCTCACAGAAGGTAAGCCAGGCAGAAGGGGCTTCTCTGTGAGACACTGACTTCCATTTCGTAAGTGGTACCTGACCTTCTACAGTCCCCACGTTCTCAATAGCCAGTGCCACATAAGGTTTATCTACTTAAACCTTTTTTTTTTTAACTCTTAAAGGGGGGGGGCACTGGAGAGATGGTTCAGAGGATAAGAGCACTGTCTACTCTTATAGAGGTCCTGAGTTCAATTCCCAGCAACAACATGGTGGCTCATAACCATGTATAATGAGATCTGGTGCCCTCTTCTGTCCTTCAGTGTATATGCAGGCAGAAAGCTGTATGCTGTATACATACATACATACATACGTCTTAGAGAGAGGGAGAGAGAGAGAGAGAGAGAGAGAGAGAGAGAGAGAGAGAGAGAGAGAACAGCACTATCTATAATGAAAAACTAGAACTAC
>NC_034607.1:37382934-37392013 GCF_900095145.1 Mus pahari | reverse complement strand
GAAGAAGAAGAAGAAGAAGAAGAAGAAGAAGAAGAAGAAGAAGAAGAAGAAGAAGAAGAAGAAGAAGAAGAAGAAGAAAAGAGGAGGAGGAGGAAGAAGAAGAGAAGGAAGAAGAGGAGGAAGAGGAAGAGGAAGAGGAGGAGGAGGAGGAAGAGGAAGAGGAGGAGGAGTAGGAAAAGTAGTAGCAAGGGATCCTTTGTTTCCCTTTCAGATAAACTACCTCATGTGTGCAAGTAAAACTAATAATATAATTAATAATAAAATTAATAAGCACGGATGGCAAAGAGTCCCCTGCGCTGTGTATACACAGCATCAGGAAATCCAGCCCTCACAACCACCAAATGAGAGGACTGTATGCAGCCTCACTTCCCAGTGAAGACACTAGTTCATGGAGAGATCAAGGAGCTCCCCCTGGTCACCAAGGCAGGCGCAGCAGAGCTGGGATTTGAACCAGGACTGCCTGGCTCCTGACTCGTGTGTCACTTTCATGTTTTAGTTGCTCTCTATGTGGCTGCCTTTCGTTTCTTTAGACTTTTGAAATGGAGCTCCAGAAGGTTGGGAGGAGGAAAGTGGTGCAAAGGAAGAGAAAAATATCAGTTTCAGTTAACTCTTTCGCCCTAACTTCTTCCTCCAAAGATTCACGTTTTGGAAGTTTAGTCCCCAGTGTTATAGCGCTCTGAGGTAGTGAAATGTTTACTGGGGAGGGTCTTCGATCATTTGGGGCCTTGTGTCTCATTAGTTCTAAGATACTGAGCTGCTGTAAAAGAGCAAGCTTTCTCTGTTTTCTGGATCAGTGTGTTATTTTTCCCTCTGGCAATGCTCTCTTACTGTGATCCCATTTGCCACAGTGTGGCACCGCCCAGCAGTACCTCGTAAGAGTTGGCATGCTATTCAAAACTGTTAAAATACACCTTTGTGTAGGTAGCCTTACGTATTCTGATGTAAAAATAGAAATCTAATGTAATTCCTAATATAAGTCACACAGTTCGATTTTCTTCTTTTTATGTGCGCGTGTGCATGGTGTATGTGCAAGTCTCCATATGTTCACATAGATGTGTGTTCTGGTGCATATTCATGTAGAAACCTGAAGTTGAAGTCAGCAATTTTCCTCAGTTGTTTTTCCATCCTTTTTCTTGGAGCAGGGTCTCTCAGTCACAGCCAGAAGTCAATGATATGGTTAGTCTAGAAACCAGCTTGCTCTAGGGGACCCTGTCTCTGCTGTCCAAGGCTGAAATTTCCCGTGAGCTACCATGGTGACCAGGCACTTACACAGGTTCTGGGGGATGAAAACCCTGGTCCTCTTGCTCCCATGGTACACACCATTTCCCAAGCCCCTCCAATTTGCTGTTGCTCTATGATCCTTATTTCCCACGTAGCTAAATTGCAACCCGGATGTCAAGACTCACGAGATGCCAAGTCTTCAACACTCCTCTTTACATTACGAACTGTTTTCATCTCTTCGAATCCTGGTTACTCCCAAGTGCCTTAAAGGCACTCACCAACAAACCTGATGATGACTAGAATTTGATCCCTAGGCCCTACATGTTAGAAGGAGAGGAACCAACCCCCTCAAGTTGTTCTCTTCCCCACACATGTCATGGCCTGTACATGCACACACATGCATACGCATGCATGCATATACACACACACTAAAGGAATATAATTTTAAAGTTATGGTTGGGTCTGCATCTCTCCTACTAAGTTGCTAGGCCTTTGATGATGGGGAACTATCTGCATGTGATATACATGTATGTGATATACATTCCCTTCTGTTCCCACTCCTGAGGGAGTCATGGGTGTATAGCAAATGCTCAGTGTTGGTTAAACTGAATTGAATTGAACTGTTATATGATAAAAATAGCTAAATTGTAGCTTCCTCTTTTTCACAAAAGAAATCAAGTTCTGGAAAACCCACAGCTCCTGCTACAGATGATTTTGAACGAGTGCACATGAAAAGAGTAAGTTTCCCTCAGCTCTGAAATGAAGAGGATTGTTTTAGCTTGAGGGTCGCAGCTGGATGGCAGGCATGCTGTGAGATTCTCTCCCTACTCCGCACACATTTGCTGCCTTTCTGCTTCCTGAAAGCCTGGAAGTGGCTTCAGACAGTGATCTCAATACAGAGCTCTCAGCAGTCGGGACATGCTGTCAGGGACAACTATCAGCAGCTCTTAATCTCAAAGGCTCCCTTTTTCGTGAGCAAAGGGGGTAAGCTTTCTGATGAGATAGCTTTGGGTCAACCAAGGCTCAGCTGCGCATCTCCTGCCTCCTTGGGTTTCGTGGTGGCGGTGTCTGTGGCTGTGGTGGCTGGGTGGTTGGTTGGGTTTGGTTTCCACGTGCTGAAGGGTTTTCAGTAGCTCTTCCCAGTGCAAGGGAATCGATGTGACACTAAATATTGTGACATGTGCTGCCTGACCAAATGACTGAGCGGCACTCAGTTCGGCTTCAAGTCAACAGTGCTGTTCATATCTCTATAAAGTTTGCGATAAAGCGCTGCTTTGCAGCTCCCACCCGCTGGCAGTACTCGGCTTAGCACCTTTCTGCTCTTCCAGCTAAATAGTCACAGTTCTTCCCGTGTGACCACCTGGCAAAGGAAACCGGTTTAAAATACACAACACTTGTCTGTGGAATGCCATAGGGCCTCAAGAAAGGAACTCCTGCTTAAAGCTGGAAGGACTAAACCAGAGAGCGCTTTTGTTCTACTCTGCAGGGTTTGGGTCACTTGAGACTGTCTGTTTTTGGCATTAGGTCAGCAGGGAAAGAAGGGGTTTGGCCTGCCCCCCACCCCCACACTTCACAGCTTGAAGTTTCTGAAAAGTGGAATTCCAAATTAGCCATTCAGCTGGCTATAGAGAGTAATCTGCCCTCCCCCCTGGGATTGCTTCCCAGAGGCGTTAAATGCTTTGTGTGGACAGCACTTCCCTAACCTTCTCTGTCCCTGAAGCACTAACTAATGAGGGTCGAGGACTTCTGGAATAACACTCTACTGTCCCGTGACTTTGTTGAATGTGTTATGCACATTTCATCCTTATATACAAACGTCTGCCTTGTTGCAGAGCTCATGTCGACGGTGAGGAGAAGGTGGGGAGAGCTCTTCGGTAGAGTGAAATTCAGTGAAACAAATATGCCCTATGATCTCTCCCCGCCCCCCCCCGCCCCCCGCGTCATGATGTCATGCAAGTTGAGATGACCATACACAAGGTAAAGCTCACAGCAAATGGGAATGCTGGTGAGAACCCAACTTAAAAAAGCAGCCATCATCCACTGTAAAAACCAAGTATGTGGAACTACAGAGTTGGCTCAGTGGTTAAGAGGGGACATACAGTTAAATCGAGCTTTAAAAGGAAAAAAAAAAAAAAATCCCACAACCGAACAATTTTCTCTTTTTACAAATAACAATGTTTTGAGACAGGGTCTCATGGCTCCCAGCCTGGCCTTGAACTCCTTATATAACTGAGGTTGACTTTGAACTTCCTATCCTCCGGTTTCCATCTCTTGAGTGGTGGGGGTTACAGGCGCTTGCCACCTTGCTTAGTTTATGCAGTTGTGGGGATAGACCCCCATGCTAGGTGGGCACTCTGCCAACTGAGAGGCCCTCCCGTCCATACAGAGCATGCGTTTTCTTCATTCTCTATGTCTTATCATTCCATGGGAAGCAAGACAGAGGTACAGCTGTCCACTCTGATTGCAAGGGGGTGTAAGGCTGCTCATCACACCCTGGGGGCAGTCGCTCTCCTCGGGTTCGAACATAACCTTCCAGAATGAGTGCAAATACGACAACATAAATCCTGTCTCCCACCTTTAAACCAATAGGTGTTAGACAGGTTATTGTATTAAATGGCCTATTAAACATTAACATTTCATTTTTTTTCCCACAATAGAAATATCTCCTTCGTGTTGACTATAGAAATATCTCCCTTAGCCGGGTGTGGTGGCGCACGCCTTTAATCCCAGCACTCGGGAGGCAGAGGCAGGTGGATTTCTGAGTCCGAGGCCAGCCTGGTCCACAGAGTGAGTTCCAGGACAGCCAGGGATACACAGAGAAACCCTGTCTCGAAAAACCAAAAAAAAAAAAGAAAAGAAAAGAAAAGAAAAGAAAGAAAGAAAGAAAGAAAGAAAGAAAGAAAGAAAGAAAGAAAGAAAGAAAGAAAGAAAGAAATGAAAGAAATATCTCCCTTACGACAGCTTGCTTTACCACCCTGGTGTGTTGGTGTTCTCTGCGAACAACCTTTCTACTGAACAAGAACACCCAAGTAAGACACTTTCTACTTTCAGTGTGATCTGGAATGCACCACGTTCTGTACCTGGCCTTGCTGAGTGCTGCATTTCTGCTGTGCAGCGTTCTCTGGGTAACCTCTAAGTTCCACTTAAATAGACATGACCAGTAATACGAGACTGACCAGGAGAACAGCTGCCTCTGAGTTTCACTTAAATAGACATGGCCAGTGATATGAGATTAGCCAGGAGAACAGCTGCTGCCTGCTCGCCTGTGTTAGACCTCAGACTCTCATGACCTAACAGCAGCCAGTGGAAACTTGGAGCCAAACTGTCTTTGGTGAGCACGCTTCTGCGAGTCATGGCCCAGGACTTAGCTGCTATCCATGAGGCAGCTCGCCTGTGCCAAGCCCCCTCACAAATGCATTCCCTTAACCACCACCCCCTATCTAGGGCCCCAGAGTTCTCTCACATTTATATTTGGTGCCAGTGCTAGGAAGCTGCAGCCGGGCACCAAAGAATCCTGAATGTCAACAACATGATCACTAGCCACTCTGGGTCTCACCTTGTAATGAGTTCTCTGCTCTGTGCAGAAGAAGATGCCCGTGAAAAATACACAGCTTGCACCCGCATTGTGACGGAGATCAGAATTCTAGCAGATGCTTCTTAGAAAAGGCGCCATGTCCAAGAAGAGACACAAACCCCATAAAGTACCTGTTCCCTGAGGTGGGTTTACCTGGGAATAAACTGGACTTAAGCTCCAGGGATCCTCTCTGGGAGACCCTTAAAACCACTTCAGACTATGAGTCTAGTGTTTCTCTTGGTAATGGGGCCTCCAAATGGTAGATCTTCTTGCTCCACACCCCTGGGTTTGGCCCTGTTATCAACTGTCAGTGTGTGGACACTGATTCGAAACCTTCCTATTTGCCCAGAGACAGCTCTTGCTCTCAGGGTCATGGACAGGACTCTCCCACCAAGCCATCCTGCAGCCACTCGGAAACAGAAGAACCATTTCTTTGTTGCTCCCCATTCTCCTGTTCTGAATGGCATTTTCCCCTGAGTATGAAAGAGGAGACTTCCGCTGGAGGGCCCAGCTTTTCCCTCCTGGGAGAACTGGTGTAAAGATCAAGTCTCAGTGAGTGGTGCCCTCTGTCAAGTGAAGGAAGGATTCTTTTAAAGGTTGAATGGTGCAGCTCTATAGTCATAAGGAAGGGTGGAGCAAAAGCAATGAAGTTTTTTGTTTTTGTTGTTGTTGTTGTTTTGTTTTGTTTTTTCGAGACAGGGTTTCTCTGTGTATTCCTGACTGTCCTGGAACTCACTCTGTAGACCAGATTGGCCTCGAACTCAGAAATCCACCTGCCTTTGCCTCCCAAGTGCTGGGATTAAAGGCGTGCGCCACCACCGCCCAGCAGCAATGAAGTTTTAATTTACTTTTATATTTCAAAATTTGTAAGAAAAAATTTTTTTTAAAAAATCCATTTTCACTGGAATATTATAAACATTTTGTGGCATTTCTCATCTTTGTTATACAATCATTTGCCATCATAATTCATAATTCATCATAATTCATAATTCATCATAATTCATCTTTGGCATTTGGCTCTTGTTGCTTTCGTCTTTGATTTTGAGACAAGAGAAAAGAGATGGACACTCTCTTGAGTTTTAACTTTTTGGGTACAAATACATATTCATGTGTGCATGTGTGTACAAATGTGTGTGTGTATTATACACAAGTGTGTACAAATGTGTGTGTGTGTGTGCGCGTGTGAAGGGCAGCTCAACATCAAGTGTCTTCTTCGATTACTATCCGCCATGCTTTTGAGACAAGGTCTTTCACTGAACCTAGAGCTTCATGATTTGTCTAGACTAGGCTCAGGGCTCCTCCTACCACCACCTGTTTGGCTCTGGGATTACAGGAGCACCCAGTTTCCTACGTGGGTGCAGGGACCCAAACCCAGGCTGTTGTGATAGCACGGCAAACACTTAGCCGACTCTCCCACTGCTGTGACTATAAAGCATTAAGATATGGAATCTGTACGCAAGCACCATTTGTCCTTCGCATGCCTAAGACTGTGTCGACACTTTAACTCTTTTGTACAGACTTACACTGCTAACCCAGCACGCTTTCTCTAGATGTAAACGTAAGTACGTTGGCAATCAATTCTACTCGCTTCCACGAAGAAAACATACCATGTGAGACGAGGTTCTGGCCAGCCGGCTACGGAGCAGTGCAATTTCACATTCTCCTTCTCCCAAACGGTGTGAGAACGAGGTTTAATGATAAACTCGGGAGCGTGAAGGAAATGGTCTTCATTTAGCTTCCCATGATATGCTTGGGTCTCTTCTAACTGAAAAAGCAAGCACAGAAACAAGGAAACATCTTTAAAATGCTACCAAATGAAAGTTCCTTCTAGTGCTCACGTAACGAGGAGAAGCCAAAACTGTACTTTTGCTTTGTTTTTTGTTTTGTTTTGTTTTTGAGATAGATTTTTATGTAGTCTAGACTGGCCACAAACTCACTTTATAGTCAAAGATGACTTAAATTTCTGATCTTTATGATTTTACATCTTAGGTTCAAGAATTACAGGCACCCGTTATCATGTCCGAGTTCATGGCTTGGTGGGGATTCAACCTGTGGCTTTATGCGTTATGCAAGCAGTATCAACTTACTACATTCTCAGAGCTAATTTTTGCATTTTGATCCTTGTTTTTACAGTTGGGTGAAGCAATTTCTGATTTTAAAAAATGGGTTTGGTTATTTAAAGCCCTAAGATTGAGCAATGGCCCTAGGGTGGATTTCTAGAGTGGCTTCAGAAATGTACTTAAATCTTTCAGATCTGAAATGCCATGAAGTTCAAGGTTCCAAAGTGTGCTTTTATTTGACCTACATATACCAACATCTTTTCTCCTTGCTTCTGTTAGCTTTGTTTCCCGACGCCACATAGTTCTGCCCTTGAGACAAACTAATCTATTTATACACATGTGCTCTCACACACAGCCCATGAAACACATTTCCCCTCATCTAAATAGCCTGAAATTAGCTCCTTACTGTTTTCTTCAGTGACAGCTCTTCCGCCTTTTCTCGAATTGCAATGTTCCTCGACTTCTTTTCAAATGTTTCCTCTCGCTGAAGGGTGGACGTGGTCTGTTTGGAGGCTGTGGTCTGTTTGGAGGCTGTCGACTGTTTGGAGGCTGTGGTCTGTTTGGAGGCCGCAATTGCTTCCTCACTTGCAAGAAGAGTCTTCTGAGCTATATAAGCAGCGGCCTCTTTAATTCTTTCTTCTTCTGAGTCTCTGATCCCACCGATGTGCACTTGCCTGAAACAGTGGAGCTGAATGTAGAAACAGCATGATAATGACACACTCACCTAGCTTCGCTGAGCCCGGGCAGGGGCGACCATGCCCAGAGACAACCCTGGAATGATGGCGGAGCAGTTAAGAGCATGTGCAGAGGGCCCCGGTTCAGTTCCCAGCTTCCACGTGTCCCACAAACACCCTTCTGTAGCTCCAGTTCCCTAGGGGGCCATGCTCTCTCTTGACCTCCATGAGCAAGGCATGAAGGTGTTGCACTCACATACAAGCAAGCAAAAGATTCATACACATAAAACGAAATAAATAAATCTTTAATAACATCCTAGTAAGTCAGAGTCTCTTTATTATAGAAGAAAGTGTCTTCCTTTAACATTAAGAATGACAAGAGCGGGCTGGAGAGATGGCTCAGAGGTTAGGAGCACTGACTGCTCTTCCAGAGGTCCTGAGTTCAATTCCCAGCAACCACATGGTGGCTCACGACCATCTGTAATGGGATCTGATGCCCTCTTCTGGTGTGTATGAAGATAGCTACAGTGTACTCACATACATGAAATAAATAATTCTTTGTTTGTTTGTTTTTGTTTTTTGTTTGTTTGTTTGTTTTTGAGACAGGGTTTCTCTGTATAGCCCTGGCTGTCCTGGAACTCACTTTGTAGACCAGGCTGGCCTCGAACTCAGAAATCTGTCTGCCTCTGCCTCCCAAGTGCTGGGATTAAAGGATTAAAGGCGTGCGCCACCACGCCCGGCAAGAAATAAATAATTCTTAAAAAAAAAAAAAATGACAAGAGTAAGATTCCTGGCCTGGTTCTGGTGCCTTTCATATGATGCTTCATTCCATCCAGACAAAAGCCCACAAGGGAAACCCTGTCACTGCTACTTCAGATGCACGGTAGCAAGACTTAAAGAAGCTAAGTGAACTGCCTGAGGAGTGTCACCGCTCAACTCAGTGTATTTACAATAAAAGATGAAGTTATACATTTTTTTCCAGAAAAGATGACAGCGTACAATGAAATGGAGACAAGACGTCTGAAATCTGATATCTAACTGTGTGCACTCGGCTGCCTTGTATGTAAACATGTCCTAACCCACCTAAGGCTCTGGTGCATAGTAGGTCTCTCCAGGACATTGCATAGTTTGGGATTTTAACAAACATAACTTTAAAAATTATTATCAGTGTATACTAATTCTGAAAGGTAATTTGGTTTTGACATTGTATTCATATACTACACATTGTATGCATTTTGATCATATTCGCACCTCTAGCTCCTTTTCTTACTCTCCTCCCTTCGCCCTTCCACATCCTTACCTTCTTTATACTTTATAGCTTTGAATCTCTTTTACTTTATATGAATTAATTTTAAATAGTATTTAATCACTCATACCTATTGCTCTACTTCCCATATCAACTGGCCAGATAAACAATGTTATGTCCTAACCACTCTCTGCTGTCATGTATCCTATGTATATGTATATGTATATGTATATGTATATGTATATGTATATGTATATCTATATCTATATCTATATCTATATCTATATCTATATCTATATCTATA
>NC_034607.1:37378237-37382804 GCF_900095145.1 Mus pahari | reverse complement strand
TATATCTATATCTATATCTATATCTATATCTATATCTATATCTATACATGTCCTAACCGCTCTCTGCTGTCATGTATCCTACATATATGTATGTCCTAACTGCTCTCTGCTGTCATGTATCCTACATATATGTATGTCCTAACTACTCTCTGCTGTCATGTATCCTATGACAAAAGCATCTGAGAATGCATTGCCTTGATTTCACTTAGCCCATCTTCCTCAGTGTGGGCTCCAGTCTTCCTATGTCCTTTGTAAACCAATATATAGTGAATCCTCAGTAAATGTTGGCTACTATTGCCTCCTCGCTTATCAGAATTACATGCAGGAAGAGAAAGTGCACACACCGTCCAGAGTAAATAGGCACCAGGTAGTTGCCTGGCAGGTTTCCAGTCTCCTCTCCAGACAGAAGGCTCCGCTTGGCTCTCTTTGTTTGGGGGCTCAACTTGGATGAATAATCTTCTAAAAGCAGACTGGAATCTGTAAGTCTGAAATAAGATGTCTAACATTAGATAGAACACAAACTGCATTTAAGATATCCCAAGGACTGACAAGGCAGGGGGTAAGAGTCATAACCTAGGGAACCTTGGATCTCTGACATTATTATCTTTTCCAGTTAGAAGTGAATGAAAGTTAGAAGGATTACAGCTATGTAGATATACTCTAGCCAGACACTCGGGAAAAACAGTAATAGAGATTTCACAACTTTTTCCCTCAAAATTTCAAGGGAAAAGAGATGCTGATATTTTCAAATAGCCTTTTGGGTTAAGACAGTGTTTGAATTTTAGGCAATCTGCGGTAATTTGATGTGCGGGGGATGGGGGTGGGGGTGAGGGGGTGGGGGGAGGGCAATACTCAGAGTGCTGCTCCCTCTTTTCAAAGAAGTGGAGGGAGGAGTGGGGGAGGATCTGTATGAGGGGGACTGGGAGAAGAGGGGAAATTGATATTGGGATACAAAGTGAATAAATGAATAATTTTTAAAAACTATATACATACACATATGCACATATTTATACACCTATATGTACATATATATGAAATATAAAGGGACAGGGATATTTTTCAAATATCATAAATGTAAGTATTTTTTAAAAGACATTTAGGCAGTCTATATAAATGTGTTTCTTTCTTTTTGTATTGTTAGGAATCAAACCCATGACCTTGAGCATATAGGCAAGCATATAAATGGTTTTGATACATTTTATATTCAAGTCCTCTTAGAATACAACGGGAAATGGACAATTCCGCACACAGGGTCTGAGCTCATCTGACCCAGACCCCCATGCTCTCACTGTGAGAACTTCTCAGACTTACTTCAGGCAGATCCCAGCAGGTGAGAGGAGCCCGACCTCATCTGCTAAGTCTCATTATGTGACACTTGGTGTTGAGTGATAAAGTATGATGACAAACCTGGGGTCGGTTCTATTGGACTGTGCACACTGAGGCAAATGTGTATACCGAGGAAGTCCATGCTTGAATAAATGAAAAACTTCACTAGGGAAATGGGCAACAATAGAAAACAAATAAAAAATATGGCCTTAAGTTACTCAATCATTGAATTAAATAAAATGTGTTTCTCATACAGACAATTTGATGAACTCAAGTACGTAGATCCCAGGAGTCAATGTGTAAAAAGACTGAACACTCCCTGTTGATGACAGTGATGAAGGATGTCAACAACAGGGAGCTGTGTGGGGATTCTCGACACTTGGCTTTCTCCTGTGGACTTCAACTCTAAAAGAAAAGAAAAAACTTTTAAAGCTCCTGGTCTGGAGAATTCTTGAATGGAAGGTGAAGCCTGTGAGTGTTTATCTCTCAGGAAATATCCAGCTGCCCAGTAAAAATTATTCAAGCTTTGGCCATTGCTTAATGTTTAAAAAAAACGTTTGGAGATGCTGGAGAGAAGGCTGAGCCATTAAGAGCACCTATTGCAAGCCAGGTGGTGGTGATGCATGTCTTTAATCTCGGCACTCAGAAGGCAGAGGCAGGAGAATCTCTGAGTTTGAGAACCAGTCTGTTCTACAGAGCCAATACAAGGACAACCAGGGCTACTCAGAGAAACCCTGTCTTGAGAAATGAAAGGGGGGAGAAAGAGGGAGGGAGAGAATGAGCAGGCACTTACTGCTCTTGCAGAGGGCTGGGGTTCATCTGTCAACACTCAGATGGTGGCCCACGGCCATTTGTACCTCTAGTTCAGGAGATCTAATGCCCTCTGACCTTTGAGAGCATTTGTGTAAGCATGGTTCACTTAGACTTATGGAGGCACACACACACACACACACACACACACACACACACACACGAGTGCACAAAGAATAAATCATTGTTTTTAACATTTATAAAAGCAAAAAGGGTTACCTATATCAAACGCAGGAACACAGGCCAAACATGCACACAGTATCAAATGGGTAACACGAAAAGCATACAGCACCATACAAAACTATAAGGATCAAGGATTTACGCGGTGCATAGGGCCCCAGTTTCTGAGCTGACATTAAACACAAACCCATGAATGAGTGGTGTGCAGGGTGGGCTACTGTCATTGATCCCCTCGTGAGATCACGGGCAAGTATCACACACATAGGTGGTCCTCCCCCACTCTGTGACTCAAGGCGATAGCTAGCTTATTTCTAGGGAATGATTTTTAAAGCTAAAGGTTAGAACCTTGAAGTTGAGCTTGTGGATTGCTTACCAATTGGAAGCCAGAGTGAAATTTGTCCCTGGCTGGCTGTTCCAGCAAAAGGAGCGCATTTTATACCCCAGGTCACAAAGTACAGCCTGTGCTTACGCTGGCCTAAGTTTAACGGGGAATGCGCTTCTACCTCCTTACTCTATCGCCAGACGAAACAAACCATAGTATCATGGGTATTGCTGATTTCCTTGAGAACAGTGCAATTCTCTCATTACACTTCTATTTTTACTCTATTTTTCATTATTGAACAAATTTTTGGCAAACTCATTTTTCAATGTTTGATTGCAGTAGAAGATAGGATACCCCATTGTTTTTGTTTGTTCCTTCTTCCTGGAAGACAAATATGAACTTATTATACAGGACATACCCCAAATAAGATTATCCTAGTCTCACAGGTGAATCATAGTAGCTACGTTTTTTTTTTTGTTGTTTTTTTTGTTTTTGTTTTTGTTTTGTTTTTGCAAATCCAGTAGCTAAGTTTTTTTTGTGTGTGTGTGTGATACACTTCTTTTTAAAAAATTTTTTTATTATTATTTTCTTTATTTACATTTCAAATGCTATCCCAAAAGTCCCCTATACCCCCCACCCCTGCTCCCCTACCCACCCACTCCCACTACTTGGCCCAGGTGTTCCCTTGTGTAGTAGCTAAGTTTTAATAGTTACATTAGATGCTAAAGATCTGTGGCAATAGCATTAGCTCCCATTTAATATTTTATCTGGGAAAAACACTTAATAAAAAGTACTATGTTGTTATATATTATACAATATTATATAGGAAATGCAAGATTGCTACATTTTTATCCTTTCCAAATCTTATTCAACTCATTGTTTCTTTCTTTTTAAAATCTGAGACAAGGTCTCACTATGTATCCCTGGCTGTCCTGGAACACACCATGTAAGCCAGGCTAGCCCAGAACTCAGAGATCTGTCTGCCTTTGCATTCTGCGTACTGTAATAAAGGCGTGTGCTATGACAACTAGCTAAGTTATTGCTTCTTACAAAGTGTGTGAGGTAGACACTAAATAACCATTTGAATAGATAACATAATAATGTCAAGTTATCTACTGATTGATTGACTGAGATAGGGGCCTGATAGATAGCTCAGGCTGGCCCAATCTCACGGTGGTCCTCCTATCTTTTCCTCCCAAATATTTGAAATGACAGGTGCATGCAATTATGCCCAGCTTCCAAACTATCTACTGAAACTAGGAAACAAAGCTAAATTAGGAACACGTTTTTGAAGAACCATGGAATAATCGGTGCAACTATTCGAAAAGAATAATAGTCTATTTCATCATGACCCATGAAACCAAAGTCTAACATCTTATCCATCAAATCTCAAGCTGGGGCGATTCTGGAAGACTTAAGTGGACTTTAAACTTCTTAACTCTAAAACCCTAGGTATGGGTTTATTAATTTCTTGGGGCTTTAGTAATATCTAATTTTTTGGTAAGGACCCTTGTCTCTCAGTTTCTGAGTAGATAGGAAAGCTGACACATACAAAGCTGGGTAGGTAATTTATTAAATCTATTGAAGTTGTGTTGATTACTCTTTAATACTGACTCAGATCATGAACTTTCCTGGGTTCCTGAAAGTTAATTGATCAACTCAATCACATTGGGTGTATTCGCATCTCTCTGTGGCTATGTCTAGGTTTATCTTTTTGCATACGGATATTACTATGTCATATGTTCTGTTAATAAGTCTACATTTAGGCCAGGCAGTGGTGGTGCATGCCTTTAATCCCAGCGCTTGGGAGGCAGAGACAGGCAGTTTAGATAAGATAATCATTAAACCCAGCAGTTGGGAGGCAGAGGCAGGCGGATTTCTGAGTTCGAGGCCAGCCTGGTCTACAGAGTGAGTTCCAGGACAGCCAGG
>NC_034607.1:37373526-37377337 GCF_900095145.1 Mus pahari | reverse complement strand
ACACACACACACACACACACACACCCAATGCAGAGGCAGGATTCCCAGTAGGAAGGTTAGTTGTTCATCCTCCCCTCTGTTTAGAAGGCAATTAAAACCAAGAATGAAAGCAGACACATCCTAACGAGTCCTAAAAAAGCTAAGGAGACTCATTGGAAAGTATACAGATGCTTCTGTGTGCACACACTAGACAACTGAGATGCAGTGGAACAATTCCTATAAAGACCAAAATGACCGAAACCATCTCACAAAGAAATGTGAAACTCTGAGGGACCAAAGTCAAGAAATTGAATTCATAATCTAAGATATTCTCACAAGAAAATGCAGACACCTAAGTGGTTTTTACTGATAAATTATATCAAACATCTAAAGAAGAGGTGGTAATAATTATTTTCATATTTTTAAGAATATTTTAAAAGACCACTGTTCAATTCATCCTATAAAGTCTGTGTTTTCTGATCAAGACACCCAGATAGGGTTACAGCCCGGTATTCTTTTTGTGTATGTAGAAGTATAAACAAGCTCACAAAGCATTAAAAAACTGAATCTTGGGCTAGAAAGATAGCACAGTGGCTAAGGGCACAGGATACTCTGGTAGAGGACCCAGGTTCAATTCCCAGCCCTAACATGGTGGCTCGCAACCGTCTGTAACTCCAGTTCTAGGGTGTCCAACATGCTCTTCTGGCTTCCCTGTGTACCAGGCATGCACAGGGCACACATTAAAAAAAAAAAGCAGTCTCTCACACACATAACCATAAATAAAAACAAAAATAAATTAAAACCCTGAGTCTAATAGGTGCCAGGCATGGTAGCATATACCTGTGATCACAGTACTTAAGAGGCAGAGGCAGAGGCAGAGTTCTAGGACTTGGAAGCCTGGTCTAGTGAGCTCCAGCCAAGGGAAAGTGATACCCTGTCTCAAAAACCAAACAAACAAATAAACAAACAAGCAAACGGGATGTTTGCTCCAACCCCAGTCCTCAAAAAATAAGTAGGATATAAAACCAAGTGGAGGTAATTCCCTGTCAGTTCAAGTTGACTTACTTCAATAGAATAAAAATAAAACTCACATTATCATCTAAAATAGGTGTAAAAAAGATTTGACACACCGGGCGGTAGTGGCACACATCTTTAATCCCAGCACTTGGGAGGCAGAGGCAGGTGGATTTCTGAGTTCGAGGGCAGCCTGGTCTACAGAGTGAGTTCCAAGACAGCCAGGACTACACAGAGAAACCCTGTCTCGAAAACAAAACAAAACAAAACAAAACAAAAAGATTTGACACAATCTCTTATCAGGGGCTGGAGAGATGGTTCAATGGTTAAGAACACATTGATTCATGCAGGGGACCAAGGTTCAGTTTCCTGAACCCGCATGGCAGTTAACAAATGCCTTTTAGCTCCCTTCCCACAGGGTCCTTTGTCCTCCTCAGGCTCCCACACACATGTAGCACACACACATAGACTTAAGCACACAGAACAGAAAAAGGGAGAATATTTTAAAATATCTCTCAACAAAATGGGACAAGAGAGGAACTTTCTCAACCTACGAAGCCTGAGACTCTCTCTATATGAAGAATCTATAGCTGACATCATTGCCGACACCTCACTCTTTCTACTTTTCTTTGGTCTCCAGGGGTCAAACTAGGGTTGCAGCTTGCTGTGTAGCAGTAAGCGCCTGCAATTACCAAGCGTCCAGTCTCACTGGTCCTCTACTGGTGCTTTTGTTTGATGTTTGGGTTGGGTTTTGTTTGAGACAGGGTCTCTCTGTGTAGTCCTGGTTCTCCTAGAATTCACTCTGTAGACCAGGCTGGCCTCTAACTCGGATGTCCACCTGCTTCTGCCTCCTGAGTGCTGGGGTCAAAGATGTGCGCCACCACACCCAGCATGATCCATTTTATGCCAGCAATGGGTAGACACTTAACAATAGAATAAAGATGCCTTGTGTGTCTAAGGCTGCCTCTTTTAAACTGAATTCTTCTGTCCTTGTATAAGGCACATTGACACATTCCACTCACAGTGTAGATGGTGCTGTAGTTGACTAGATGTGACATCAAATTTACTTCCTCATTCCCAGAGGGTGCTGGGAAAGGCCAAGCCTGCTGAAACAGCTCCCTCAGGCTTTCCCACTGTCTGGTCAGCAGGAGGGTGCTGACAGTCCTAACATTTCACCCCAGGCACAGGAACTGAACTCAGGTCAACAGGTTTGGCAAAAGCACCTTTACCCAAAGAGCCATTTTGCCAGCCCTCTTCCGGTATTTAAGTATCAACATAATGACATCATATTTCTTCCTATATAGTTGAGGATCAGAGGAGAAATGGAACAAAAGTAGAACAGCCAGCATTACAGAATGTGGGCTGGACTATGGCTCAGATGTAAAGCCTGCTCTAACAGCATGGGGATCCCAAGACCCATGGAAAAGCTGAATGTGATAACGTACACCTGTAACTTCAGCACTGGGAGATGGACATGAGAGGATCCCAGGGTCTTGCTATCCAGCTAATTCAGCTGAATTCTAAAGATCCTGCGTCAGTGAGATTGCTTGACTAAAAAATGTGGAGAGTGATGGAGAAGGGCACCTGCATTGACCTCCATACATGCATGCACACACATGTATGTGCACACACAGAACCCTCGCATTCCTCATTGATGACACTTACTGTTGATACCACTGTTACATAAAACATCAAATGACATTCTGACAAGATTGGTGCTGTTTAGGGGAAAGGGGGTCTTTTCTCCTCAATGTAACCATGAATTAAAAGCATTTAATGTGTTTTATAACATAGTAACCACTCAGTAGGACAACCACACTGACTCCAAATAAGATTCACTAAGGTCAGCCAAGGCCTGAGCACATCTAAGTCTCCATACTTTCCACATTAGCATAGGACATCTAACCACAAAGTAGAGGCTAAAAATAGATGTAGCCTAGTGCTTACATCCACTGCAGAGAGATGCTTCTCCAATGCAAAGGGCCTTCATTAGCAACAGTATTCACAATCCAGAGATATTTCCTGTAGCAGAAAGAATCTCTCCATTTAGAATAAACATAAAAAGCAACCTAGAGAAATGATACAGATATTGAGCCTGCATCTCTCTTCCTAGTTCTAAAGAAGAGAGACTGAGCTGCCTCTGGGTTAGGTCAGAGCTCTTCTTTACACTATGAAGGAAAAGACAGCATTGGCATTTTCTCTCCCAATAGGCACTGTTTCTAGCTCATCCTGCTCCCACCAAGAATCCTAAACTCAATCATGTTTGAACACAGCGCACTGTTGACGAACACCAACCTACATACACAGTGGAGCCAGGCGTGGGGTAGGATGTGGGGAAGTGCTCATGGTTTTTCCTCTATAAAGTTTGTCTAAGGTTACAGGGCAAGAACTCCAATCTCTCCAAAAAGCCAGTCCCATTACTAATCCTAGAGATGACATATCAGATTATAGATAAATAGGGATAGTGTACAGAGTTTAAACAAAGCATGTCAGATTAAAGGGGTTTGAACATAAAAGTTTACAAGGGAGCTAAAGAAATAAAAATCATTTAGAAATATAAATATAGAAGACCCTATCAATTCTTCCATGTTGGGAAAATGAAATAAATACACAAGTAGTTAGCTAACAATACCATCTTCTGTAGACCCAGCGCAGACAGTCTAGGAAAATGGATATTTAACATCTAATCCTCCTCACGGCCAGATAGCTGCTTCTTCCCTAAATGAAGTTCTTGAATATAGCTATGGAACATTCTCAAGAGAACAAACCGATTCTCTCTCTCTCTCTCTCTCTCTCTCTCTCTCTCTCTCTCTCTCTC
>NC_034607.1:37365721-37372896 GCF_900095145.1 Mus pahari | reverse complement strand
TTATTTTCGAGACAGGGTTTCTCTGTGTAGCCCTGGCTGTCCTGGAACTCACTCTGTAGACCAGGCTGGCCTCGAACTCAGAAATCTGCCTGCCTCTACCTCTCAAGCACTGGGATTAAAGGCGTGCACCACCACTGCCCGGTAAGATACTTCATTTATTATAAAAAATGCCACCTAAGCCCAAGATATTGGAGAAGAGGATTAGAGGTAGCAGGTGATCATAAGCCACACAGCCCAGAAATGTTTATGTTTTAAAGATCAGCAATTTTTTTCTGTAGACTATAAATAGACTTAATTAAAAAAACTGCATATATCTTACATGTATTTTCTTTAGTTCCCATAAAATGTTTTATTCTTAAGGGTGGTGAAATAAAAATGACCTCAGACTGAGGAAACTAACATCAACCCAACAACACACTGGGCTAGACAAACACCCTGCTAAAAGCAACTGCAGAATTACGGGACCTCTCCCAGGCAAGCCTCCACTGTACAATGTTACTGCAACCTCTTTCTTTGAGTGACTGAAGACTCTGCCCAACACTTCTTTTTTGATATCCAAAATAATCAATGAGTTTGCTGTTTAGGACTGCTAATGTGCTTGCTAAGGGTGGGGAAAACACGGGATGGATGATGGAGGAAGGTAGTTCTATATACCAGCTAAGGCTATGCGACCAGTTGCAGAAACAAAGATTATAATTGACAGGATTGTTTCTGTCGTATTTGTTAAGAAAGGGTTTGTACAGATATTTGTGTTCTCTTTCCTCAAGTTTCTTATCATGTAATGATAAATGTTTAAGTGCAACATCAATTAAGAGAAAATTAGTGGTTATCATATTTACGTTTGAGATACTAAAAGAATGTCCCTCAAGGTACAATGTCACCTATTCTGATATTTATAATGCATTTCAGTTGTTTGATGGATAGTTATATCATGTTAGACATAATATTGACACAGATAAATATATAATGCATTTGAAACTATATGTGGAGTAGTTATGTTATCTATAATTATACCTAGTTATTTTCATTTGGAAATTAGTATGACATAAGAAGATATGATTACGGGTCAAGTTGACAGCGGCTATTCTTGGTTGTCAACTTTAATTCATCCGGAATTCACCAAAATCCGAGTAGTCGGGTATATCTGTGAGGGAGTTTTTTTTTTTCTTAGTGAAATCATTTGAAATGGCACAACCCATTTTTACCATGGATCTCCTGAAGTGGTGAGACCTCAGAGAAGAGTGGATCCACCTTTAATCTGGGCCACACCTTCTGCTGGCAGCCTATGGAAAGGATGTGGAAGTAGGCAGCTTTTGATCCTTGCCTGCTTACCCTCACTCTCACTGGCAAGTCCCTTCTTACACTGGTGTTAGAGCCTGCTTCTTCAGTGTACTGAAGCTGTGTACTGAAGACCAGCTGAGACATCCAGCCTCGTAGACTGAATAACTACTGGATCCTTGGACCTTCTGTTGATAGACAGCTATTGTTAGACTGGCCGGACTACAGCCTATAAACCACTCTAATAAATCCTGTGTGTGTGTGTGTGTGTGTGTGTGTGTGTGTGTGTGTGTGTTCATTCTACCAGTTCCGTTCCTCTAGGGAACTTTGGTAATGATGAGAATGATGAGAATGGAATGTCCTGGGACTGCAGAGTTGGCTGAGCAGTCAAGAACACTTCTCTCCTTCACAGGATTCAGGTTCTGTTCCTGATACTCGTTCTCTGTGGCTCACAACCACCACCTAAAATTCCAGTTCCAGGGGCTCTGACACCCTCTTCTGAGCTCTGTGGACACCTGCACACCCACGGTACACACAAACTCAGCAGGCACACACACATCCACGCTTAAATTAACTCTTAAAAGACAGAAACTTCCCACTCTCCCACCAAAGACCTCAGTTAGAAAAGCAGCTTTTACTCCCACTCCAGCAAAGAGATTTTAGTTTTTTTGTTGTTGTTGTTGTTTTTTTGTTGTTGTTGGTTTTTTGTTTTTTTGTTTTTTTTTTTGGGAGACAGGGTTTCTCTGTATAGCCCTGGCTATCCTGTAACTCACTTTGTAGACCAGGCTGGCCTCGAACTCAGAAATCTGCCTGCCTCTGCCTCCCAAGTGCTGAGATTAAAGGTGTGCGCCACCCCCACCCAGCCCAGCAAAGAGATCTAAATGGGAAACTTCCAGATATAATAGTTCACATTTATGTTAACTTTCTTGTTCCCGAGGAGAGGAGAGTCTGGGTTTGCTCTGCAGAGCAAACCTTCAGCTAAACTTTGCTCTCCCTAGCATCCTAACAGAGCTTTCTTGTCTGGGAGCATGGCCTCCCTCGCTGTGTTTGGTCAAGAATCTACTTTGGCACACTGTTTGCTTGTTCCTATTATTCATAGGCTCACTGAGAGAAAGCCATGCTGCTGTACAAAATATTCCAGGTAAAGAAAATATTTGTTGCTTGAGTAATGGCTCAGAATTTTGAGCATTGGTTTCCAGATCTTGAAATTTCCCCATGCGTCCTCTGCTACAGTTTCATTTCCTAGGACCTGTGAATTTTAAATTCTGTACTGGCTTTTAGTCTAAGCAGAAACACTATGAGAGCCAGGAAACCTGCTGAATGTCAAAATGTTTTCTGCCTCTGTCGCTGTCAGGGTAGAAACCAAAATTTCCTGCTTTTAAGAAATATCACCATAGGCGGATGAGTCGAGCAAGACATTCCAGTGAGACTCTGAAACTCTGTGGATGTCAAATAGACCATAGAGGGGGAAGGTAAGACACAGGGCTCAGGTCTCCGCCACCCCACCCCAACACACACCTGTTATAACAGGGTTGTAATATTTAAGGCAACAGGAAACCTGATTGTTTAGAGCGTGCACCCAAGGTTGGCTGCTCCTGACATACCCGTGGGAATAGCTGTAATCATATGCAGAGGCTGTCTTCCGGCTGACTTCCGATCCTTGAGAATACAGGGACGATGATGCTCCCAGACTGTAGGCCTGTGAGGCCTGCTGCTGGTAGGAGGTGGCTGATGCTTGACTAAAGGCCTCTGACTCCTGGCGGCGTGCTGCCGAGGAGCGGCTGCTGTAGGCAGTGGAGCCATGGGTGTAGACAGCAGAGCGCTTCTTCTCCTGTTGGTAGTGGCTCATGGTCGTGCGTAGGTCCTTGTTCCGGTAACTGAGATCATAGTGCTGATGGGACCTCTGATAAAAGGGCAGAGACATCCTGGGCCCTCCAGGGGATGAGAAGACCTGCAAGGAAACAGCTCTTTACTGAATGATCCCAAAGAACAACTCATCTCCATCAGTGTAGAAAAGACGCAGACTGCAACCGTTCTGAGAAGTAAATGGGAGAGGATGTAGGCTCTGCTTAACGGAGTACCTACAATCTCCTCTTCAGAGGCCCACGTACTGCATCCCCATCATTAGGCACGCCTTTCTTGTCCTGGGCGGCTTTTACTCTCTGGCTATCGGGCTTTTCTCCCAAACACTCTCTTGAGGCCTGTATCTAATTTTCTGGTGTTCTGTTCTGTTGTGTGCTTCGTTTAGGGGAATGTGGAATGATGGGAGAATAATGTGGTAATCATTTAAATAAAAAATGAGCACCTTGTTGGGAGTCTGAAGTAATTCCAGCACAAGGACAGGGGTTAAAGCAAAACAAAAGCAACAAAAATCCTACTCCAGTGGTCCAAGGCAGGACTCGGGATATATATAAGATCTCCAAATCTGACAATACTTGACCTCTGAATTCTAGGCTCCAGAACTAAAAGGGAATACATTTCTGTGGGTTAAACTGTCTAGTCCTGGACACTCTGTTCTCGTGGATCTAGCAGAGAAATACAAAGGTCACTTCCCTAGTCCCGGCTAATGATGACAATGGCAGCAGTAAGAGTAAGTGCTCAGACTCTGTGCTCAGTCTGAAGAGACAACCAATGGTATTCACCTGATTGTCTGACTGGAGCATGAAGGAAAAGGAAATGCCTTTCTGCCAAGGCTTTCTGCCTGACTAGCTGAAGCTGCCCTTATCCGAGATGAGGAAGAGAAGAAAATATCATCTTAGGATGGGAAGAAAAAACTGGAAACAGGCCTGAGATGTTCTCCATCTGAGGGACCTGCTACACTGTCCAGCTGAGGTTTTAAGTGGAAAGCCAGATGTGTGACTTTAAAGTTCAAGGTAGTGGTATGGGATGGATATCTAGATCTTGGAGTCAACCGCACATAGGTGAAACTGGAAACTGGAAAGATCTCTGGGTGGTGGTGCACACCTTCAATCCCAGAACTGTGGAGGCAGAGAGAGAGAGAGAGAGAGAGAGAGAGAGAGAGAGAGAGACTCTGTGAATTTGAGGCCAGCCTGGTTTGTGCAAGCCTCAGATCAGCTAAGACTGCATGGGGTCACCTTTTCCCAGGCGGCGGGAGACGAATGTGAGTGACTGCACGCAGAAAAGCTGAACCTCACGGCCTGATAATTTTTATAAATACGAGTTCTTTCAAATTGTGCAAACATTACAAAGAGACAAAACGGTATTTATTCCACATAGAAATATGGGAGAATCCATATAGGAATGTAAAGAATCTGGCCTCGGTGTGGCTCTGGCATTTCGTATCTCTCTATCGGGTAACTGATTTTGTGCATCTGAGGGTGCACTGTGTCACAGCACGTACACGGAGCACAGAGGACAACTTATTAGCATCTGTTCTCTCCTCCGTGAGGACTCTGAGGACGGAACTCCGGATCAATCAGGCTTAGCAGGAAGTGCCATGGCTCACAGAGTCCTTGCATTTACTTCACGTGTAAATCATGTGTTCACCGAAAGACACATGGCAAGTCGTAATCTTATAGACACCTCCCCTAGGTTTTTAAAAAATATTCCCATGTATAATAATGTAATTTTTGAAACTATAAAAGAAAATTGTTTTCAAGCAAAGTTTTTTTTTTCCCCCTAACCTTGTTTTGCTTAAAATTCCTAAGTGAAGAGTGAGTCCTTTTAAATTTTTGTCATATTTAAAACTAAGTTTTATTTAGGCTGTTTAAAAAGTCAGTATGTTCTCTCTAAAGAAGAAAAGCCAACAAACTTCACTCCTGAAATACGTATCTGAAGTCCCATGGGAAACACCAGTCTACATGACATTTTCTAACAGAGAGAGAGAAAAATAGCTACTAGCAAGCAGCTGTGCTTCAATCCTTAAATAGATTTGCCTTTTCTGTTACTAAATATGCAGAACTATACTTAATGGATATCTTTTAGGTGGTGTTTATAGTATAAAAGGGTTAGAATACGTTGTATTATCATCATGAAGTGTTAGGTAAGTCTCTACAGTGATGTCATCAAAGTGATTTACAAATAATAAAAGCTCCTTTGTGTTATATTATAAACTAACATTGCTACCGAGATGGTTCAAAATGCTATCATTCTCACAAAACAAATGATTTAACTGTCTTGTCCCAACTCCCTTTTCCATTCTTCATTATCGGCCCCAAGAATACTTATGTTATTAATATCTACTATCTAGTACATAGGTTAAGTCACCAGTGCTGACTGACCCTTGGAACCAAAGTATAGCCAGCCACCTTCTTTTCTTAAGTAAGCCAGGCTTAACCCAACACACAACCAGAATTTGTTAGAAAAAGAAAGACTGTTTTTTTGGTTTTTTTTTTTGTCTTCTATGCTTCTGAAAACTAACTTTTATTTCTAAAACTAATGTGGACAGTTAAGAAGAAATATTAGCTCCATAATTGTAACCGTGCTGTAACATTCTGATGCTGGCAGCAGAGGGCCAAAAGCTGATGGAAATTAATTCCAGAAGGTAATGGCTTCAGGGTCACGGTGCCAGGTCTGCCACCTCTGTGTTACCCAGTCATTTTCAAGTCAGAAATATCACAATGCTCCCGAGAGGTCGTCCACACTGCTCTTTCCTGGCAGAGTTCATCCTCTCGCTTCTTTCCGACCCCATCCCTCTCTCTCTCCTTGGAGCTATGTCACCGGATCATGAATTAGTGGCTCTGAAGACAGTTTGTATCCTTCTAGCCTAATTTGCACCCCAGGAGATCTGTAAATACTTCACTACTCCTTTCCCTGAGAGAATACTTGCATTGACTATGAGATAAATGTGAGCTTACAGTTCCAGAAACAGCAGCATAGTCTTGATTTCAAAAGAATATAGCAAAACCAGCCACCAACCCAGGCAGGTCCCTTACTGCCCCCGTTTTCCCTTCCAGGAGCTCCTCTGTCACTCCCCCCGCTGAGGTGAGAAGGCAGACTGAAACTCCTGAGTATGTCTGCCACCTCCATGTCACTTACCGGTTTCTGGGGTAGGGGGTTACGTCCCCACGGCTGCAGTCGAGGAGCAGGAGAGAATGAGGGCCCACCTAGTTAAGAGGCAGGTTTAGAGGCTGGATTCTGGGGGCCAGTTCAAAAATAATGCATGTGGTCAGGCAGCAGAATGTCAGGGCCCCACAGCCAGCCTTTTATGGCCAGGAAGGTGGATAAATATAGCAGCACATGGGGAGGGTAGTCCCAAACCCAGAGAGAAGCATGGCAGGAAGCTGCAGGAGCGATAGGATTAGGTTAATGGCTCAGTGAGTACGGCCTGATTAAACCAAACAGAGGACTGACTTAAATAGAGGGTTCTACGGGCTGTGTCCAATATATCTTTACTGCTTTGTATTTAAATATACAGGGTGTGTGTTCAGAGCTAAAAACAGGTGTAGGAATCCGATCCTCAAAATGGACCTCATGGAATCTTAATGCCAAGATGCGGCCTTGTGTGCGCTGTTGGTGACACATGGAGCACGGTGTTGAAAGACAACATGGGAGAAAGCTGGGGGCTAACTAAAGGTTAGTGCGGAGGCGGTCCACGTCAAGGACGACACTTGTTGTCCCTCTCTGTTTAGGAAAAGTGAATCACAGCTTCAGGTGCGATTGTTCCATTCCTCATTCATTAGAAAGAGAAAAAAAAAAATAGGAAAAGGAATTCGTTATCTTATCCTTCCAAACTCAAGAGCAGGCTCAGCTTAACTACCTGATTCTTTGTTTCCAACCAATGGTGTAATGAAGGAGAAGTGGTCCAGCCTGACACATGGGCTTCATCCCAAAATCCTTGTGAAAAGAACCTGCAACTGTGGTGGGTGTTTGTCTCTCTCTCTCTCTCTCTCTCTCTCTCTCTCTCTCTCTCTCTCTCTCTCTCTCTCTCTCTCTCT
>NC_034607.1:37310826-37365214 GCF_900095145.1 Mus pahari | reverse complement strand
TTTTTGGAAGCTTGTGCTCTCCCTCTCAAGAGTATAAAAGCTTTGCTACAGAAGGATCCTGTTTGTGTGCCGCGTCGTTCTTGCTGGCGAGACGGTTGGCGCGGGACACCCCCCTGGCAATGGACAAAGAGACCCCTTGTTGGGGGTGTTGTTCAGTCAGGGCCAGAGCAGTTGGCGGTCCTTTGTTCGTTCTAGCTTGATACCTGGCTTGGTGGCCAGAGCTGACTTATGCCTAGGACTCATACAAATCAAGTCAAATCAAATCCAGGCAGCACAGCGAAGGAGAAAGAAGACAGATAGACCCGTCCTCCGGCACATGGCACAGGCAGGCATAAACACAGTGCTTACTGCCATGTATCACAGGATGGAGGATGTCACCCAGGGACCCACCAGCTGCATAACCAACCTGCAGCTGGAGCCACCACAATGTGGGAGCATGTGGTGGTCAGATGGGAGAGAAAGGGAAACAGCAGCTTGAGCATGGTGAAGAGCTGGAACTGGAGACTGGAGGGTGAGGAGAAGTAGCTTGGTGTGAGTGGCTAGCCTCATCCCGAGACCTTGGTGAGATCCCAGCCAGAGCTGCCACTGAAGACCACATCTGAGTTCATGGCTATGCAGCAGCAGGGCATTGGTGTCAAAGTCTATGTCTCATGTTATCTCTAGCGAACATGGGGATATCCCTGGTTGGGGCAGCGACCTGGGACCAGATGGATATCCCAGGTGGGACCAGGTGGATATCCCAGGTGGGACCAGGTGGATANCCCAGGTGGGACCAGGTGGATATCCCAGGTGGGACCAGGTGGATATCCCAGGTGGGACCAGGTGGATACCCCAGGTGGGACCAGGTGGATACCCAGGTGGGACCAGGTGGATATCCTAGCCCTGCCCCTCACTGGTTTCAGTGATTTGGAGAGTTGGCCCCATCTCTCACCAGCAGCAGCACTTGGGAGAACAGTCTGTGTGTCTGACCCAGGTAGCACAGTGGTGGTCCTGGTATGGGTATGGCAGGGGTATGGGGGAGCCAGCCTCAGGGTATGAGTGGGAGAGCTGACCCTCCTACTCACAGGCTGTAGCACCTGGGGTAGTGGGCACGGAACCATGACTGGGTATCACAGTGGAGCTGGCTCCGGAGGTGTGGGTGCAGGTTAGCCAGTCCCAGGGGCATGAGAGCAGGAGAGCTGACCCTGCCTTCTGCCAATGGTGGCATTGGGTGGCCCAGCTGGAACAGTGTGGATAAGGGAGAGCTGTCGCATTGACCAGCTCAGCTACCACTCGGGCCCAGATCCAGGACTCTGAACTGGTCCACCCCCAGATCTCCATCATCTGTGAACAGTTGGGACACATGAAAGGGCCGCCAGTCCTGCTATTCTAAAGCTGCAGATCTCCATGACACAGGGCAATAACAGGATAACCAAGAGGAGTCCTGATGAGTATCTAGCCCCTAGAATTCTGCCTGCTCACTTTCATTTTAGAGAAGGACACAGAGTAATTAGTAGCAGATCATTACTCTATGTATGGGGGTGAGGGATGAAAGAAGCATCGTTCTGGGATGAAATGTTAGTCTGCCAGCTTTAATTCACAACTAAAACTCACATATCAACCACATGAAGAAAGAAAGATCTGCATCCGCTCGGTTTGGTTCATGGAGCATTTCTAGATGGCCTATCAATGAGTGCAGCAGCACAGTGGTACCCAGCAGACCAAGGCACAGCGCAGCAGGATGGGAAGTCCCTAGGGACAGTTACATCATGATGGAATAGGTGAAATGGACATCCTGGTTAGAGCTTCATAAAAGTAAGCCCGAAAGAACCCCTCACCTTTACAAGGCAGGACTAAAGGGAAATCTAATGTTAGGCTATGAAAGGGGAAGAAACTGTAATGGAGACAGGCCCTGTGGTTAGACATTTCCTTCCCTCTCCAATGAAGATCCTTTAAGCATAAGAAAAATCTTAGCTGAATAGTTCCGTGCGTTCTTTTGAAGGCTGTGGCTGGAGTTACCTATACTTTGTACAGTAACTAGCTTGTATCCTCTCTAGCTTAAAGTTGCTCTGTGTGTGTGTGTGTGTGTGTGTGTAGTATGTGTATGTGATGAATGTGTATATGTGATGAGTGTGTGTATGTGTGTATATGTGTGTGAACATGTGTGTATGTCTGTGTAGTATGTGTATGTAATGAGGGTGTGTGTGTGTGTGTGTGTGTGTGAATGTATGTCTGTATAGATGTATGTGTGTGAACATGTGTGTATGTGTGTGGTGAGTGTGTGAATGTGTATGTGTGGTAAGTCTGTGCGTGTATGATGTATGTGAACATGTGTGTGAACATGTGTATATGTGTGCGGTGAGTGTTTATGTGTGTATTTGTATGTCTATAATGGGTGTGTGTATGTGTATGAATGTGTGTATATATGTATTGTGTGAACACGTGTGTATGTGCATGTATGATGTGTATGTGTGTGGTGAGTCTGTGTGCATGTGTGTTCATAGGTGGGGGTCTCAGGTTATCTGAGGTATCTGGCGTCAAATCTTGCTGTTTATTGAGTGAATTGATTGTGTGTGTGTGTGTGTGTGTGTGTGTGTGTGCCTTTCTGTTCTGTCTTCACTCATAAACTGATCTGGAATACTTTGTTCTAAAAAAGGAAACTGCTTGGAGTGACAACTCACCTCTGAAATGCCCTTTCACTGGTATGTTTGGGGGTTTTGGGGTTTTTTTTTTGTTTGTTTTTGGTTTTGGTTTTGTTTTATTAATGTTTTTAATCTCTAACATCCCTGAAAATAATCCAGATATGTTTGTGTTACCATTAAAGGCTGTGGTTTGCAAACAGGGGAGGGGGGTAT
This sequence comes from Mus pahari, assembly GCF_900095145.1. Taxonomy (NCBI): domain Eukaryota; kingdom Metazoa; phylum Chordata; class Mammalia; order Rodentia; family Muridae; genus Mus; species Mus pahari. Next base: position 37,362,380 of record NC_034607.1, on the reverse strand, counting down.
GAGGAAGACAGGAGGGAGAGAAGGCCGTGAAGGCAGGGCCTAGGATTCTTATGAGGAGCCAGGTTTCACCTAGTTATTAAATGAACCAGTTCTGAACTAGATCTGGAGCTAAAATTAGAGCTATTTATCTGAGCACTGGCAAAATGAACCCAACACAGTGTTCCATCAGGCCCTGCAGGCTACGGGTTGCCCAGGCGACCTCCCTCCACACTGGGCAGAAGGAAAGAATTTCTGGACCAGTGGTCCTGGAGAACAGAAAACCTATGATGGGTCATCCCTAGCAGATATGTGATAAGACACAGGATCCCACCATCCACTTGGATCCTGCCGACTCTCATGTCTGTACCATAGGCTCTATGCCACCAGTAAACTCAAACAGTTTCACAGAGGGAGGCCTTGGCTGTCTTTGGAATGCTGCACTCGTGTATTTAAATATTAATATCTTTCTCTTCTTTTCTGTTGCCTATATTTCCTTCTCTCCAGTTTTTCCCTCCATCACAGGAATCTTAACTTTACCAGACCCTCTGTATTAATGACGTTTCTCACTGCTCACACCTGAAACAAGCAACTTCAGGAAGGAAGGGTTTGGTCTGCAGGTGGAGGGTGTGGTTTATGTCAGCAGGAAAAGCATGGCTTCAGCATCATGAAGACACAGGTGGCGCTGTGTTCACAGTCAGGGAGCAGAAAGATGCATGCTGGGACTCAGCTGGCTCCTTCTCACTCGGTCTAGAACCCCAGACCATGGAATGGTGCTGTCCAAATTCAAGTTAAGTCTTCCCTTCTCGGTTAAACCTTTCTGGAAACATCCCTAAAGGTGCACCCAAGGTATATTTCTATGGCGATTCTAAGTCCGATCAAGTTGACAGCCAAGATTAACTCTCACACGCTCTATGTTTGCTTGAGGAGAGAAGTCCTTGACTGCTGAGGTGTAACTGGCCTAGGATGGTTGGTTAGGTCCGCAGAGGCTGACCAAACACTTCTGCACAAGCAGAAGGAGCGAGTGGCACTAATAGAGACTCTTACTTATGTGGAGGTGAAGGGGTACCCTTGGCTTCTGCCACCGCCCTAGATCCTAACCCCAGTCTTGACACCTCTCTTCCTTGACATCTTCTGCAGGAAGGAGGGCGGAGTTTAGTACGAATGGGACAGTGTACTGGCTAATTTTGTGTCAACTTGACACAGCTGGAGTTATCACAGAGAAAGGAGCTTTAGTTGAGGAAATGCCTCCAAGAGATCCAGCTATAAGGTATTTTCTCAATTAGTGATCAAGGGGAGAGGGCCCCTTATGGGTGGTGCCGTCTCTGGGTTTATAAGAGAGCAGGCTGAGCAAGCCAGGGAAGCAAGCCAGTAAAGAACATCCCTCCATGGCCTCTGCATCAGCTCCTGCTTTCTGACCTGCTTGAGTTCCAGTCCTGCATCCTTTGGTGATCAACAGCAGTATGGAAATGTAAGCCGAATAAACCCTTTCCTCCCCAACTTGCTTCTTGGTCATGATGTTTGTGCAGGAATAGAAACCCTGACTAAGACAGACAGCATCTTAAATGACAAGAAGGTCCCAAGCTCTATCTGAGCCTAAGATACCCTACTGTGTCTAAAATGATAAGAGGGTAACTGTACTGTTTTAACCTTGACCCTGCTCTCAGCATGCCCTTCTGCCCTCCAGTGGTGAATAAAAGGCTCTGTGAATGCTGACTTCTTTGCTGCTAAACACTAAGGTCAGGCAGCTGTCTGCTCTGTCACTTTCCTTTTCCCTTTCTCCCCACCTGACCCCGCTTCCTGGATTCTGACAGTCTCTCTGCTTGGTTCGGACAGTAATGTTTTCCTTAATAGTAACTAATGTGTCAGCATTGAATTCCCAGAGACAGAAAATTTGTAATGTTGCACTTTGAGAAGAATGATGGCTTCATCCTTGTTTGACATAAAGGCTGTAGAGCTAGAACAAACTTCACTCTCGAATCCATTTATTTTCCAGATCAACAGACACATTGGATATAATTTTTCTATGTTGTTTGGAGCTGTGAAGCCCTCATGCATCAGCACTTAGATACCCTGTCACAAAGCCTGTGCGGTGTGATGAACCATAGCAAAGTAGGTCTAACGACCAGGCAGAATGAGGGCTGCAGCTGGGGACCAAGGATGTACACAGGCAGAGCTCACTCAGCTCCCTTCCTTTAGAATCTTCCTGGGTCCTACCCTCCTTAACACAGTTCAGGGGATCTTGGCCATCAGACCCCATACTCCTCCAGCCCCACCCCTCTCAGTTTCTCTGTTTGGTTCCTTGCTTCCAACCACAGCAATTCCCCAAGCTCGGAGACTTGAAGGCCTCAGTTCCTCCACATGTGCCACTCCTGTTTGCCTAGCACATGCACACTTGACTCCTGGACTGCGAGTTACCTGAAGACAAGAAGCTCCCCTATCTAGCATAGCTCTTGACATAGAACGAGCATTTGATAAGGAGGCAGGGACTACTTAAGAGATGGGAAAGCAAGAACTATGGGGCAGCCAAGCACAGGATCGAGAGACGAGCAAGAGATGGGGACAGGCTTCAGTGCCATCTACCCTGTGTTTGTCTCTATGCTGGTGATGTAGCCGGCTACACCACCATGCCCCGAGTCTACAAAAGTCACGTTCATGGGGACAGAAAGCAGAATGGCAGCTGCAAAGGTCTGGGGTGGTGTGTTTAATGGCTATGAAATGTTGGGTGGGGGAGGTAAAGAGTTCTAGAGGTGAGCGGGAGTGGTGTAGTCTATGCCACAGAACTGTTAATGTGAGAAAAAGTGTGGGTAGGGGGAGGTAGCAAGGGGGCGGTCTCTTGCTGACTCATAACTGTTCAGCATGACTGGTTCACCACCTACCTATCAGTCCTGGATGCTGAGAGCCCCACCTCTCCAACAGATAGACTTGCCTCTAGTGGATCAGAGAGAGGCAAGAAAGGACTGTGCTCCTGAAAAAGAGGCAACAACTCCAGAAGGAACAGCTGCTGCTCTGCGTGAGCAGCAGGGAAGGACTCCAGTCCCTGTGGTTCTCATCGGCCTGCATGCACTCCTTTCTACCCTGTCTGCAGTCACCTGTTCAGTGACATTACTGTGCTCACTGTATGTGTTACCCGCCCCCCCCCACAGGGTTTGTGGCCTAGTCTAAGTGCGGAGCACATGTGTATTTCCAGGACCGGGCGGAGGAGGGGGAGGCAGCGGGCACACCATCATTTCCATCATCCTGTGTGTTCTTCTGAGACACACCTTTTAGCCGCTCCGGCTCAAGAGGTGTTCTCAGAGGTCCCTGGATAAAGACATCCAAGAGTAACTCTCCTCCCTGGGTCCTCGTGGGGCTCACCTGGGGAGCTCTAAAGAGCATGCTCGGGATCAGGCTGTGTTCTACAACAATTACCTCAGAATCTTTGGCATGAGACATGGTACTTTTTTTTTTTTTAAGCTCCAAGAGGATTCCAACAGACAACATAAGAGGAAAAATCAACTCACTTCTTTTAATTATAAAATCACAAAGGCCCCTGAACTAAAAAGAAAGCTATAAATGCCTGTACATACTAAAGTATTCCTTTTCAATTATTCGCTTAGGAAGTCTTTTTCCAGATGGTTCTATGAATTCCAGGGTATGATTTATGGGACTTCCATTTGCAAAAAATCAGGTCACCCTATAGTGCCAGAAACCAAATATATTATATTATTCCTCAGTACCTCATTAACACTATAATGTTTGCCAGTGTAGTGACTCGTGTTTGTAATAGGTGGTGGTGGTAGGAGGATCATGAGTTCAAAGCCAGCCTGTCTCAGAAACAAAAACAAAAAAGAAAAGTTAGAATCTTTGGATTATTTTGTTAAAACATTCAATTGATGTAAGAAACCTTTATTTTTAAATGCATTATAAATTTCTTTGTTGGACTGTACACCTTTAAACTACATGATTTGGTTTTCTTCTTGAGTAAGCTACCTTTTAGCTCTGACATAAAATATATATGAGATATAGCATTCTATAGGTAGATTTTTTTTATATCACTTTGGGTTTTTTGTTTTTTTGGTTTATTTATTTATTTATTTATTGAGACAGGGTTTCCTCTGTGTAGCACTGGCTGTCCTGGAACTCACTCTGTAGACCAGGCTGGCCTTGAACACAGAAATCCGCCTGCCTCTGCCTCCCAAGTGCTGGGATTAAAGGTGTGCGCCACCACTGCCCGGCTATATCACTCTTAAGCTGTTATAAACACCCAACATTATTGAGAACACCAGTGTGTCGCAGGAAATATTAAAAAATGAATCCATGCTATTCTGGCAAGGCACCGTTGGGCTGGCTGGCCAGGCACTGGCGAGAATGGCCGGCCTGTTCTCATCTCGTGGAGACTCTGACTGAGAGCTCCAAAATCTCTCCACCCAGCTCGCTAAGCTCCCACTAGCGGGTCGCTACCATGCCAGCCCCATGCTTCAAAACTCCCACAGCCTTTTGTGGGGTACATCTGGCAACCACACGCTTTGCCTTTCTCTCTGGAACCCAGTCGAGCTGCCCCGTGAGGAAAACACCACACAAACTTAGTTCAGAATCAAGGGTAACTCGATCGCTGGGGGGCAACAACTAGAATCCTATCTTATGAGCCATATTAAATCTAAATCCTCCAGTGGCGAATCCTGGCAGATTCGCCATCTAAACCGGAGACACTCAGCTCCATCTTGTCCTCTTGCTGTCCCTGTCTAAAAGCCCTTATCTCTCCCCTGCCTCCCCTCCTCCTCCATCCAACCAGGAAGTCCCGCCTACTTGCCCAGTGATTGTTTCCTTTATTTATTAGGGGAAGGTTTACAAGAAGTCACTTGAGTACATGACTCATTCCTGGTCCCAGACAACCCTTCCTGGGAAAGCGGAATTAACATCAACATACAAACAGCACCAGGGCCATCCACAATACCAGTGTTTTGCATACCATACCAGTCCTTTACAGATATTGTTTTAACTTTTTATTTTTACCAAGTCTCTGAAAGATATTATTATCCCCAAGTATGAATGAAAAAAAAAAAAATTAAAGATCTGAGAGGTTAGGCAGGGCTACTTCTCTGACTCGCTAAAGTTCTGTAAGTGACAAAATTAGCAAATTAAGAGTTAAGCTTTAAATCTATTTCCAGTATGCTCTAAAGGTTCACCCTGACAGGTAAGGGAGCATTCTGTATCTGTGCACTCTCTCTCTACACACACACACACACACACACACACACACACACACACACACCATCCTGACCATAGCTACTCAGCTTACAGTTCCTGCTGGGGCTCTTGCTCTCCAATCACAGACGGTGGTTGGCTACAGGTCCAAAAGTACCTGATGGATACCCTGACTAGCAAACGACCTACAGAAGAAGGTCTGGCTCAGAAAGGCAAATGAAGCTAAGTTCCATGGGTCACTTTGGAAACGGAATTGGAAATATTGTTACAACACGACGTGGCAGGAACAAAAGTTAAAAGGGCTAAACCAGGAGGTGATAGGAGTATATTTAGAATGAGGGAAACCATGATGTAGTGGTTTGTATTTGCTTGGCCAGGGAGTGTCACTATTAGGAGGTGTGGCCTTGTTGGAGGAGGTGTGGCCTCGGTGGAGGAGGTGTGGCTTTGTGAGAGGGAGTGTGTCACTGTGGGAGTGGGCTTTGAGACCCTCCTCTTAGCCACGTGCAAGCCAGTCGTCTGTCTGTATTTGGATCAAGATGTAGAACTCTCAGCTCCTCCAGCCTCATATCTGCCTGAATACTGCCATGCTCCTACCTTGATAATAGACTGAACCTCTAAACCTGTATGCCAGTAACACTTCCATGCATTAAATAAAGCTCACATTCATGTAAGCTCTGCTAACATAAAGGACTGGTGGCTACCTGGGCTTGGGGAACGGGAGGTCGGGGAAACGGGAAGATCCTCAGCGAAGGGGCATGAAGCTCTGAGGGGGTGATGTGACCATTCACTATCATGGGTGTGGCGATGGCTTTCACGAGACTATGCATATGCCAGAACATATCTCTCTGTATTGTATAGTTTAGTAGTGTGTTGTTAATCAAGTGTTAAAATACCCTAAATCTATCTTTTTAAAAAAAAAAAAAAAAAAAGATTTATTTATTTATTATATCTAAGTACACTGTAGCTGTCTTCAGACACTCCAGAAGGGGGTGTCAGATCTTGTTACAGATGGTTATGAGCCACCATGTAGTTGCTGGGATTTGAACTCAGGACCTTCGGAAGAACAGTCGGGTACTCTTACCCACTGAGCCATCTCACCAGCCCCCCTAAATCTATCTTAAAATGTTATCCTCTCCCCAACAAAGATACAGGATTCCATTTCTCCAAACATACTACCCTTATGTTTATGAGTGACAAAGCTGCAGTTGGTTGCCAAACATGTTGTAAGCGCTAGGTTATTCCCGGGGCTGCTCTTGATCTGCAGCCCAGACAGGACTTGCATTTGCCACTGTCTATGTTCAGCCTCATGAGTATCTGGGCTTCTGGGCCTGCACCACTAGATATGGCTATCAGTGTCTGTATTTTGTTTTCCAGCTGAATTTTATTTTAGAAATATGTCTTTCATTACTTACAACACTTAATAAAACCTTCGTAATTTTAAATTTTTTCCATATTTTTTTCTTAATCCTTTTGGCTAATTTTCTGCTTTTACACTTAGTAGCGTCCGGTTTGGAGGAATTTTGTTCATTTATAACGCTTTAAGGTTGTGCTGAGACATGGTCTTTCAAGAGACATTTTATAAGAGATGATTATAACGTGGAATTACAGTCCTTGCACTAGACTCCAAGGGTGACCTGATCTCAACTGCTCAAGTCACAGACTGCATGGCCATGCTGAGCTGATGGAGCCCAGAGGAGCAAACTCAAGGTTGTGTGCTTGCTCGCGCGCACTCTGCCAGCTGTGCTTCATCCCCAGCCTCAGTCCCACATGCCCTCACCTCGTTTATCTTTCCTCCACTTCGAAAGCGTTTTGATGAAGCCCACAGTGTGAATGTATGAAAATTTCAAAGAATTAAAATAGTACATTGATAATATTACATTGAGATGTAATATTACATTGATAATATTACATTGAAATATAATATTACAATGATAATATTGCATTAAAAAAATAAGTTTGGGGGCTGGAAAGAAGGCTCAGCAGTTAAGACCAGTGGTTGCTTGCTCTTGTAGAGGATCTAGGTTCAGTTCCCAGCACCTACCTGGTGGCTTCCAGGCATCCCTAACTCCAGTTCCAGCAGGTCCAACATTCTTCTGACCTCCGAAGGCCCATACATACATGCAAGCAAAACATTCACACATAAAGTAAATATAAAAAAAAAAATTAAGAAAAAATATTGACTAAATTTTAAGAACCAGAAATACTTCATTCAGGTTGATTTTTCTATACAGTTTTAATAATACACTCTTTGTAGTCTGTTTGTAGCTCTGGTGCTCCAAGTCTAATTATCAGACAGATTTAGTTAAACATTTTCTCCATTTAAAAGACAAGAGCACCTCCTACTGTTTCCCTAGACTAACAGATTAAAGCTCATTGTTACATCACACACACACACACACACACACACACAGAGAGAGAGAGAGAGACAGAGACAGAGACAGAGACAGAGACAGAGACAGAGACAGAGACAGAGAGAGGGAGTCATACTTCACCTACAAGGAATTAAAATGTACGTAGTTAAAACCAAACCGGCAGAGCTGGAGGTGGCTCAGCTGTTAGTGCTTGCCTGTTAGCAATTGAAGTTATTTCAGTTCCCACAGTGGCAAAAAAAACCCAGTTCCATGGCACACATTGTAACCCCAGCCCTTGGGAGGGAGAGTCGGGGGATGAGGGGTTCAAGGCCATCCGCAGCTGTTCATGAAGTTTGAATCCAGCCTGGGACTACATGAGGCCATAGTTCAAAAGACAGACAAGAATGGAAGCCCATATTTCTCAACATTCAACAGTTTTTTGTTGTTGTTGTTGTTTTTGTTTGTTTTTTTGTAAAGAATTATTTATTTTATGTATATGAGTACACTGTAACTGTCTGCAGACACACCAGAAGAGGGCATCAAATCCCATTACGGATGGTTGTAAGCCACCATGTGGTTGCTGGGAATTGAACTCAGGATCTCTGGAAGAGCAGTCAGTGCTCTTAACCGCCAAGCCCCATTCAACAGTTTCTTACATAGAACAAAAATCACAAGTGATCAAGCCAGTCAGGCAGCTAAGGGGGTAAAAGGGCCTAGCTACCAAGCCTGTTGGATGAAATGTCAGCCCTGGGACCTGTATGGTAAAAGAAGAGAACCGATTCCCACAGCTTGTCTTTTGACTCACACACACACACACACACACAAACACACACACACACATACATACACATACACAGACACACACACAAACACAGACACACATACAGAGAGACATATACACACATACACAGAGAGAGACAAACACAGAGAGTCATACATGCACACATACATACACATAGAGACATACGCAGAGTCATACATGCACACACAGAGTCAGAGAGAAAGACATACACACAGAGAGACATACACCGAGAGAGACATACACACAGAGACACACAGAGAGACATACACAGAGAAAGATAAAAGAGAGAGTCATACGAGAGAGTCATACTGAGAGAGAGAGAAACACACACATACACACACAGAGACATAAGAAACACATACATGCATACACAAACACAGAAACACACACTTAAGATTTTTTAAAAAATAAAAAACATAGGTTTCTCAATTGTGCTAACTAGCTATATGCACCCAAATAAGTAATTACCAAATATTTGTTGGTATTCATAAATAATTAGAGGAGCAGGGGTTGGATTTATCTCTTATCCCTGGAAAATCAAAGACATAACTTACACTTTTGGCTTTTTGTATGACTATTAAGAGAACTTGTGCAAATAACTGAAGTATCTCGAATCTCAGCTTGTGTAAGAAAAGCAAACGACAATGCCTTCAGGCCCGACAGGGCTGTGTTAAGAATTAAATGTTACCTAAATACCTGGCACAGGCTGGGCACATGGTAACTTTAGCTCCTTTTCTCTCTTTAGACCTGACCTCAGGAAACAACTGTCTTCCTATGAGGAAGGAACAATGAATTCTGTCATTTGGTACTCATAGCACCCCCAAACCATCACTTTAATACTGAGCGCCCAAATCAGTGGTTATCGTGGTTTCTCAATCTCAGCCCTTCAGGTGGCATCTCTAACTTCTCCCTATTGGCCAGAAGCAGCCCTCTGGTTATGAAGATGCAGAATGTCTCCTGACAAATGTCCCTTTAGAGGCAGAGTCTGCACGCCTTCCTCCCTGGCTCCTGAGAACCCCAGCACTGGTGGAATATGAACTCATGTTTTAGCGGTACTTGGATGCAATTTAGACCATAGGGTAAGGCCCTCATCGTAGACCATATGGTAAGGCCCTCATCGTAGACCATAGGGTAAGGCCCTCATCGCTTAGGACGCATAGGAAGAAGAAAGGAAAGTCTCTCTCTGCCATGTAGGACAGGGCAAGGAGGTGACTGTCACCGTAAAGATGGCTTCAGCAAGAAGTGAACCAACCAGATCCTTCATGTTGGACTTTTCAGCCTCCACAGAGTGGAATACAAATTCTTGTGATTTGAGCCGCCTAGACTGTGACTTTTTTTTTTTTATATATGGCAGCCATGTGAATGAATAGAGATTTTAAATAGAAAAGGAAAACTTGCACAGCATCACAGATTAGTGTTGCTTAGGGATGCCCATCTTTTTATTTTAATTGCTACTGCTTCATTTTTGTAGGTGTGTGTCAGTGGACTGCCAAGGTCCAGCCTTGACTTTCAGCTACCAAGGTGGAACACAGATGGTCCAGAAGATAGTGACTTCCGACAATTAACTCTCCCTTGCTATTCTGACGCTGAAAGCTGATGGCTTCTGGCAAATGACTCCTGCTGAAAGCAGTGGGGGGGGGGGGGGGATTAGGAGAGAAAATTAAATTACTTGGGCCCTTTAACTCGGGAGCCACTTGCTAGCTTGGAGAGGCTTGGAGCTCATTAACAATTCATGAGACACGGGAGAAGAAAAGGATAGAGAAAAAGTCATATGTGTGTGCGTGTATACACACACACACACGCACACACATGTCCAGGCCCGAACCACCAGTTCCATTCATTTCATATGTGCATGTGCACACTTATATACATACACATATGCCTACATATGTATAAATGTAGATGCATTTAGACAGACAGACATATATACACAGAGACATATTGTACATACATACAGAGAGACATATATACACATTTGGTGGATGGAGCAGAGCCCCAACAGCCACACCTTTGCTGTTTCTCTCAGCCCTTTTATAGCTTCTTAGACGAAAATTCATTATAAAATTATCTCACAGATAAAATCTTTTTGTAACAAAAGGGAATGACAGAAAGATGCTGATAGTAAGTTCAAAGCAGTGTTTATTCTATAAGCTCATTATAAGCTCAAAGCAACAGTTTCCCATAGCCTTGCTTCATCATGGTGCACACCTGTGGCTTCATCCTTGGATCTGACCTAGAATGACTGTTTTCCCTTGAACACAAATCTGCCCCATGCCTCTTTTTCTTCCTAGTGCAATTTACATGCTCGTGACACTGAACTCTATTTGTAGATTTTTATTTTACAGGGGGCTTAAAATTACTTGGATCAGTTCAGGAGTTCTGTAAAAATCATTATCATGAATTATGAAATCATCGATTCGTCTAAACAGCATGATTACATGAAAGTACATCTTCATATTGATCTTCAGGAAATTTGTCCAGGAATCACTAGACTATGTAATAGAGGCAGGAAAGGCACATCAGCAGGAAGAAGCAATCCTGGGATGGAGTCTCTGGGTCCATGCCTCTCCAGAGTACACCCATCACAGTCATGCAAAATGATGGACCGTCTCCAGACAACCCATTGTCCTGCCATAGCCTTTCCTACATGGCTGTGCCAGAGGACAGCTTGTGAAAGTTAGTTCTTTCCTTCTGCCATGTGGGTCCCAGGAATTTAACTTGGGTCACTAGATCTGGTGGCAGGCTGAGCCATCTTGTCAACCCTGATATAAATTTCCTACTGTTTCAGCTAATACTTTGAAAGCCACTAGAAGTTGGGGAAATGGCTGATATGCCTATAACTGCAACAGTGATGGGCAGACATGGGTGGGGGAGCAGGGGGATGGTGGGTGGGGGCAGGGGGACTCTCCAGGCTGGCTGGTCAGCCAGTCCAGTATGAACAGGGAGCTTCTGGTTCAGGGAGAGTCGGTGATAGAGGAAGACATTGGACATCTTGCTCCAGCTTTTGCATGCTCAAGCACAGTGTGTGCACCTGCACGATGAGTTACATATACCATTTACACCATACTAGCCACACATACACACACACACAATCCCACAGACAGCGTTTCAAAGCCACTCTTGAAAAAAATTTTTTAAGGATGTATTTATTTATTTTATGTATAGGAATACACACCGTAGCTGGACAGAGTTGTGAGCCTTCATCTGGTTGTTGGGAATCGAATGTAGGACCTCTGTTCGCTCTTGTCAACCCCACTTGCTCAGTCCCTGCTCGCTCTGGCTCAAAGATTTATATAGTATTATAAATAAGTACACTGTAGCTGTCTTCAAACACACCAGAAGAGGATGTCAGATCTCATNATGGGTGGTTGCTGGGATTTGAACTCAGGACCATCAGAAGAGCAGTCAGTGTTCTTTCCCGCTGAGCAATCTCACTAGCCCTGAGAAATCTTTTAAAGTTATAAGTGTCTTAGTTTGGGATTTATTGTGAAGAGACACCATGACCAAGGCAACTCTTGTAAAGGACAACATTTAATTGGGCTGGCTTACAGTTTCAGAGGTTCAGTCCATTATCATCATGGCAGTGTCCCAGCAGACACTGTGGTGGAGGAGCCAAGAGCCTGGGTCTTAATGCAACCAGGAGAGACTGTCCTCTGCAGGTAGCCAAGAGGAGACTGCCCTTCCACATTAGGTAGAGCCTGAGCATAGACGACTCGAAGCCCACCTCAACAGGGATGAACTTCCTCCCACAAGGCCACACCTACTCCAACTAGGTCATACCTGCTAACAGTGCCACTCCCTGTGCCAAGCACATTCAAACCACCACAATAAGCGAGAAGCTGGAGAGGCAGCTTAGCAGTTAAGAGTACTGGGTACTCTTTCAGAAGTTTTGGCTTCAATTCCCAGCACCCACATATATGGGATCTGATGCCCTCTTCTGGTGTGTAGATAGATGTACAGGCAGTTGACTATCCATAGGCATAAAAGAAATAAGTGAAATTATAAATGATCTCATTTCATCAGAAAGCCTTGTAAGGTGGGCTGGAGGGATATCAGAAAATTGGGCTTCAGGTCAACCAAGGGACTTGCTCTCTGAGTTACACAGCTTGCTAAAGGAAAGATATGGGGCAGACTCCAACTTGTCACACTTGGAGTAAAAAGGACTCCCCGGCTGTTTCATGAAGACTTCCGGTACATTCCAAAAGAACAGGTACGTCAGTGTCAGAGGCCTTCAGTAGCGGGTGTAATCATTAGACTTTCATATCAGACATTAGACTATGAAGACTTCCTTTTCCACATTGATTTGGTATATCCATGGTTATCTATGGGAATGAATACGGGGTGGACAGAAACCACCTGAGCTGGGTTCATATGAGCTGGGTTCTTTGCCCCTCCAGAGAACCAGACACACTTCTCTCTCCCCTTTCCTCTATTAACCCCTAGAATCGGCCTGATTGCCCTCTGGGACATCTTCCACTAGTCCCCAGGTAGGTTTATTTGCTCTTCTGTAACCTATTCATATTTGTTTCCTGTAGATCTCCACCCTTTCTCTTCCATCCCACAACCTAGTCCTGTTCATTTAAAACGAGCAAACCGGGGCTCCCTCCACAGCACTTAACCAGTTTAAACCTATTAATTCATTTGTTAAGGACCATCAGGCAGCTCCTAGAGAAGCAACAAGGTGCTGTTTTCCAGCTGAGGTGGGACGGAAACTGCCCATGTCCTCATCCTCGAAAGGGGTTTTGGTGTTCCCCTTCCGGACAGGGAGCTGAGGCAGGCCAAAGCTGTCCAGTGTGACAGGCCACCTCCTCGTGGAGGTGTTAGGACATTGCAGCACTGCCTCTGACCGCTCAGACCTCTGAGTTTGTACTGTCACAGCAAGCCACCAGCTGGGACCCCAGTCTTCCCTAAGTCATGCTGGTCCCCTTAAGTCCCTGAAAACGAAGAACCCGCTCTTAAACCTTGGTGTAGGGAGCTGGAGATGAAGTACCCAGTTATTTGTATTTTTACAAGCATCAAAGGAAGGAAAATTTTGTTTCTGTCATCTGTAGGAATAGGGCATTTTCCCCCACAGTGGCTCTGCTTGTGAGTTAACTTCAAACCATATCACTGATTAATGGGAGTAAAGTTTCTTGAAGAAAACATCCGGTCTTGGGGATACGAATCCCTATAGTCTCGCCAGGCTCGGAATCTCTCTTCCTTTAAATAAGAACTATTGTTAGCAGCTGCCCCACGCCAAGGAGACCCGGCGGGTCCATTGGTCCAGCACTTTATTCCAATGACATCATTCACCCTCGAGCGACCCAGGTGGAGCAAGCAGGAGTCACCATCCGGGTAAAAGGGGACTCTAGTAGAACGTTCCAGAGAACGTTTGGGAAGAGGGCCATCGATATTGAATTCATGAACTCTTTAAGTGGACCAAAGAGACAGCGCGGCGGCGGCCCTGAAACTTCAGTGTTTCCTCCCGCGTGGGAAGCGTGAGGAACTCCATTAAAAAAAAAAAAAAATCATCATACTTTTCAAGTCGCTCACACACAAACACACTCCCGTGCTGCCCAGACTCGGAGGCGCTGACTTAGACGGTGAGCGGCACACTAGCGTCCTGCGCAGGCGCACTCTAGCGGAGGGGGGAGGCGGAGCCCGGGCTCTGGGGGGCGGAGACAAGGTCAGTCACGTGACGTCCGCGGCCCTGCTCCTCAATTGCCCTAAAAGGACTTAGACGGGGGTCCCCGCCCCTCGCCGCGCTCTGGAATGCGGGCAGAGGGAGAGCTCCGGGCCAGGCGCGACCATCTGCGGACAGGGGGGACGGCGCAGAATCACAGCTCAAAAACAGACGCGAGGAGGAGGAAGAGCCGGTGATTAGACCTAGAGACCCTCCACAGGACTCTTTAAGCCCTACTCCGCGTCCCGGACTCCCCGTCGGTGCCCCGCGCCTGCCATCCGCTCGGCCACCTTCCCCGAGGCTCCCCCTCCCTCCCGTCGGGGCTGGTCCACCGTGGCGGAGGAGCTTGGCCGCTAGGCTTCCTTCCGGTTCGCGAGCGGAGGCCGGAAGTGGCCGTTCTCCGGAGGCTGGCGAGTTCGAAAGTGTGTGAGGGCGGCGGCGGAGCTTCGCGGAGACGCTCACTCTCGGTTCTCGCGGCTGAGTAGGGTGAGTGGTGCTGGCGGCGGGGCGTGGCTGCGGGTGCCCGGCCGGGCCCGGGAAGGTGTCTTCGCGGAGCGGCGGAGACCGCCGGGAGCCGCGGCTGGGGGAGTGTACCTGGGCAGGTGTGCCCGTGCGATCCCGGGGAAGAGCCGGGGCGAGCTATGGGAGAACCGGGACGGCCGGGGCGCAGACCTCACTCTGCTTCCCAGACTTGGAACTTGGGAAATGTCGCTTAGCTCGCCGGCGCCGCGCGCCTTGGACCCCTGCCTCCCCGCGAAACCAGAGAGCTGACTCCGGAGCTCTGTGGAGTTGCTAACGTAAACTTGCCGGGATCGAGGGGGGGGGGTGTGTGTGTGTGCGGATAAAACCGTAAGATCGCACCGCCACCCTCGGCCGCTGTCGTCGCCGCTGCGCGGCTACGGTTAGTAGCGAGAACCTGTTCGGATTGGCAACTCAAGTGTGCGCCCCTCGAAGTAGAAGTTTTTAAAGCGGTCTTTGAACAGAGAGGCGCTTTAGAGTTTCTTTTGCCTGTCCAGGGGGCTAAGTCGACTCTACAGAGGAGTGTTATTAAGAGTCTTTCAGTAGGCATATAAAATATATTTGAGATCTTTAGAGCTCTTAGAAGATTTTAACATCTGAGGTGCAGAAGTTATATCAAAAGGTGACGAAAGCGAATCTCCACTGAAATTGCTGAAACTTTCTTTTTTCTGGATGGCCTTTGATGAGGATTAATTAGAAAGGCGTTTTGCCTTTCAGAAGTGAGGTGTAGTCGTCGATCCTGGCAACTAATGACTTTTTTTAAAGGTGCTCAGAACTTTTGGGTGTGGCTGTCTAGGAACATCCAAGCTGACTGTCGGCCGGAAGTGTGCCTAAGAAATAAAGACTTGGTTTTCCTTGAAACTGAAATATCAACTTGAAAATACACTTTTAAAAACTGAGTCTATCCCCTCCCCCACATCTCATCTTGTAAGAAATGCACTGATTAAATATTAGTGATTTGATCTGGATTTCGAAGCACGCCAAATACCTGGGTGCTAGCACACTGAAGTTTTGAGATGGGAGTTTTCGGAAGGATGTATTTACCAGTTTTTTAAGAGAGCTTTTTATTAAAAGGTATTAACTAAGTATGTGTGGTTTAGATGTTCTGTTAAGAATGTCTATCTTTTACATCTATTGCCAGTTTAGGCACATGAGATTCTACTATTTAATTTAGGCAATCTCATGTATATCTCTTTGTATGGCTTAGTCCTACTTAAAAGGTTTCTTGGCTGCTTTTTGTGGTTGTTGTTGTTGTTGTGTATTTGTTTGTTTGGGTAGGGTCTCCTTTTAGCCCATGCTAGCCTGGATGGCCTTCCTACTTCCAGGGCTAGGATTACAAACCCAGTTATCAGTCATCACACCAGCTTTAGCTGTTTCAAAACTTGAGTACCAAAGTTTCTATGAAGTCTACATTTCTAAAGATTCTGTAAAATCTGGTTGCCCTTGGCATGTGGAGAAAGCCTCTCCAGGGCTGTCTTTACAGTCTGGTGTCTTCCTTAAGCATGAGGCTTGTTCTTGGGCGGGGGTGTAGCTCAGTGACAGCGCTTACCTAGCATACATGAGGCAGAACTGCAAAGCAGAGAACCCACACCTTACACCATGCATTGCTGCAACACTGTCTCGGTTTAAAACAAGGTTATACTGGTGTCCATCTGTGACTAGAAACTGCCATGACCACCCTTGCCCTTCCTCTCTGTTGATGATCTGAAACTTTCTGCTTTTCTCTACAAGGCCCCACACCTTACACCATGCATTGCTGCAACACTGTCTCGGTTTAAAACAAGGTTATACTCGTGTCCATCTGTGACTAGAAACTGCCATGACCACCCTTGCCCTTCCTCTCTGTTGATGATCTGAAACTTTCTGCTTTTCTCTACAAGGCCAGCAGCAAGTCTCCTACCAAAGATCTCTCATAAAACCTTCAAAGTGAGGATCTCGGGTGATCCTGCCATAAACATTTGCAGTTTTAGTTTGCTCTCCTTAAACTAACTTGAGCATTATTTTACAGCTTCACTTTTTTAGAACCACAGCAAAGAGGATAGTGCCACTCTCAAAGATTCTCTCTGATGTCACCGTGCTCCTTTACCTGAACTTATTCCTACCGTACTTGTAGACTGGTGGTGTTTTGGGTAGATGGATATTTGGCCATGTCGTGGCTGTGAAGCTCCAGGTTTCTGTGTGGGAGACCTGTGAATCAGTGTCATCTTGAAAGAGTTGAGGCCCAGCTTCACATCACCAGGTTTGGACAGAATTAACCTCTTGAAGTCAGATGAACATCTGATCTTAATTCTAAAGATAGAGATAATGTCACTTCCAAGTGATAATGCACTGGATTTTTAGTTTCCTCTCTGATCCTGTAGAAGTAAGGGAACTATCCTGAACTCTTAAGTGTTTAATGATCCGGTCTCCCTGTGCATCCCCGGCTACCTCCCAGTGTTGGGGTTAAAGCATTCACTACCACCCGCTTCACTTTCTCATTACCTTTACGCCTTGTTTTAACTTGAGAGTCACGCCTCTGGAATGGGAAGTATGTAGCTCATTGCCCAAGTCTGGACCAATCATTGTACTGCATTCCTTCCCTGCTGTGTGGATAGGTCCATACGAGCTGTACACTTTGAAACTTACATTAATATAATTAGCTGGTCCTAATAGAGTTGAATTAAGTATGGGATGGACTAAAGCTCTGTGTGAAGCTGTTGCTAATGCTGAATAAAACCTCTTTTCCACTGCTTATAATATGTTTACTGATTTTTAAATGCATGCTTTAGGTAATAGGAAATAATAAAAATTACATGTTACTTTTAACATTTTAAGCATTTTATAAAGGAACTTTAAGAGTTCCCCCATCAAATGTAGTTTTTACATGAGAATTTTGTAGATTAAAAACAATTCACCTTCCTCAGCTATTTGACCTGTGATTCTCATCAGTTTTTCAAATAACTGACATTCCAGGATCGTTGAGAGAAGGAAGTCAGCATTGCCATATAAAACAGGCTATTTTTGAGGTGATTTTTTGACTTGCAAAGGCATGCAGTGCTTAAAATATTGAAGAGATGTGAACTGGTACATATGTGTACTGTCTGCCCCTTCTAAGAGACAGTCATGATGTTCTCCGTGTGGCCTGGTGGTTAAACCATTTAGCTCAGAAGGGAGGAATACAGCCTTCGTAGTAAATGAGAAGTGCAGCCTCCAGAGGACATTAGGGTGGCAATGCACACTCATGAATGGTACAATAGGTTATAAAGACAGTCTCAAAGGATAAGGAAAAGTAGACATTTGAGACTATACAATTGCCTTGCATGGCATCTTTCTAGAGTCATTCCACTGTACCACCTAACTCTGTGGTAGATAACTGGAGTTGTGGCTGACTATCCTTTTAAGATATCCTATTAAATCTGAAACCCGATGTAGATAAAGCAATGTGAATGGAGCTTTTCTAATTGTTTTCATAATTTTAGTCTGCTGGTGTGTTGTAATCAAGGAAAGAATGTAAGAAATTGTTTTGTTTGTTTTTTTAACTCGTAGGAAACATTCTAGGGGTCACTTTGGGTGCTGGAATCTAGGTAGCGGTTCATTCTTTGCAGTCCACAGTCTTATTTTTAGAGCAAGGGCATGGTGCTTTGCCGAATCATGGCTGAATGTTGTTTTCAGAACGTAAGCTTTAAAACTGTTATCTTGGTCAGAGTGAAGTCAGTAGTGCCTGTTTTAGCCCTGCCTGGAGAATATAACTCCAGAGTGTCTTAGTCCTGCTGATCAGGACTCCTCACTCTGTCGTCTCCACTTCACCTCTGAAGAATGGTATGCCAGGATTTTATTATCTGATAACTATGGGATTCTCCACTTCAAACATTTTATATTGTTTTAATATTGAGTGTTCATGGGGAAAAATTATATTTTTTATTTTTAAGTTTTACAGGGATAAATTTATTAGCAAAGATAGTATCTATGATTTTAAGGTGTTCTTTCAATGAAATCGCTTTACAACTTGTGTTCTGAATTCAAAAAGAAGCTTTAGTTATATCTAGTGGATGAGTGCAGCTACAGTTCATAGAACGGGTCTGTAGAAAGTACTGTTAAGTAATATAAAGACTTAGATCTTGGTGAATTTACTTCACATTCTGTGCTTTTACGTTAGCCTTTCATCAAAATGTTCTTGAATGACATTGACTTCTGAAGTGTTACCTGAATGTGGAAGAATAGCATTTGTCTTAGCGAGTAGGAGGGGAGACCTGTTCAGTCAGCCAGCCTTGCTACTTCCCTCCTCTGATAGAGGATGGGCTAGTTTAGCTGTGAGCTGCAGAAGGGTAAGGTTCTGAAGATGAGCTAGTCTTTCCTAGCAGCCCCGTCGTTCGCGCCCCCCCCCCCCCAGCAACTGCTGTTTCCACTGTATCTAGCCTCCTCCGATCAAAGCACACCGTCTCCTTGGTTTTTGTTTTTCTTTGGTTGTTAAGCTCTATGGTGGTAGTGGGGATATGTAATCTCGATGTGTTTGCTTTAACTTGATGTTGATTGGAATCCTTATTTTAAAAAAACAAAAACAAAAAAACTTCCAACTTTTTAGAGTTACTGAACTCGGAGCTCAAGACTTTTTTCCCAGCGTATATAAAGACAATTCCACTTAATTTTGTTAATCACATTGTGGTTCATACTTAGTCATCTTAGGTGCTGATTTCATTCCCCTTGAATTCTTGCTTATTTAGGATTTAACCGCCACCATGTCGAGCAAAAGGGCGAAGACCAAGACCACCAAGAAGCGCCCTCAGCGCGCCACATCCAATGTGTTCGCCATGTTTGACCAGTCCCAGATCCAGGAGTTCAAAGAGGCCTTTAACATGATTGACCAGAACCGGGATGGCTTCATTGACAAGGAGGACCTGCATGACATGCTGGCTTCAATGGGTAATGTCCACTTGCAGTGCTGATGTACTGTGTAGAATTTCCTTCATATTTTCATGAAACAGTGTTCCCTACTAGGCACATGAATCTTCCTGTGCCGGTCTCTGCATTCCTCCGTGTGTGTGGGCTGGGGTTTGAGAGAGTGAGGGCTGAAGAGACAGATTGCTGAGAGATGGGAGTGCGTACTGCTTGGTGCCGAGTGCACACTCAGCTCACAGTCGCCTGTAACTCTAGCTGCAGGGAGACACAGCTCCCTTGGATTCTGTGGGCACCTGTGCTCAGCATGTGCGTCCCCCCTCCCCTCCCTAGTTTTGCCTTCGGGAACCAAAATGATTTTATTTCCTGCTAGAATGTTTACTGTAATGAATAATTGGTATAATTCCCAATATCATTACAAGTGTGGCTCCTTTTATTCAGGAAAAAACCCAACTGATGAATACCTGGACGCCATGATGAACGAGGCCCCGGGCCCCATCAATTTCACCATGTTCCTCACCATGTTTGGAGAGAAGCTGAACGGCACAGACCCCGAGGACGTCATCAGAAATGCCTTTGCTTGCTTCGATGAGGAAGCCATCGGTAAGCTGGGTAAACTTTAATCACATCGTTGGTTTTTAGTTACGCAGCAGGATATTAATGACTTTATGTGTAGTAAACTGACACTCAGCACTGGTGGAGGTTTGCTCTGCAGCTTTCTGGCCTAGGCTCATCCCTCACCCCACTGGGTCTCCCTTGAGTATCAGTGGTTTACAGGGGTTCCTCGGTTTGGGCTAGCTAGTAAGAAAACTATATCTCAAAAAACAAACCACTAAACAAAGAAAAGGTGTTAGCGACAGGAATGCCAGTGCTCTGCAGAAGTAGAAGAGAAAGCGAGTGGGCGTGTTTCCCAAGATTTCTGCCTGCGGCTCAGCAAGTGTGTGCAGAAAGAAGACGGCTGATGACCTGTGTTACCTAAGCTAGTCTTAAATGCCAGTTGTCATGGACAGCTGACACAGGCATGGTCTCCTCCTCTAGCTCTCGGGTCTCCACAGTATAGCTGCCTTCTGATTTTCACATATGTGGCCCTCACCCACAAAGAGACTCACATGAGTACATATGAGTATGATTTTATTTTGTTTGTTTGTTTGTTTGTTTGTTTGTTTATTTTTGGTAGAATTTTCTCTTGACTCCTAAAAACAAAAAACTTTTCCTTTCTTTCCATGCACTAAGTTTTTTGTATCTATCCCTTGACAAGTGCTTGATTGGTGTATTTTATTGTACCCTTATTCCCAGTCACAGTTAAGTGTCAATCAAGTGAGTTTACTGGAGTTAATGGCTTCTTTCTACAAAACTACACTTCTAAGATTTTAGGGATTTTTTTTTTTTTAATTATGTAGGATTGAAGTTTCTTTTTTAATGTTATTTTGTTTGTTGAGTTCACTTTGTGAGAAATGTATTCTTTGTATGTTAATTTCACACACCAGGAAGTTGTCAGTCTTTTCTTGCTTGCTTCATGATTAAACTCCTATGTTTCATTTTTTTCAACCTATAGTATATTAAGGGTTCTTAATGATTGTTCATACAAGTTGCTTGGGGAACCCTTTAAAATACCCAGTAGTAGCAAAGAAACAAGGGCTGACATAGGGTTCTGCTTCTGTTCTGCAAGTAATGACCTTATTTTTGGCGTGTGGGTTTTATGAAAGTGATGTCAGGTGGCAGGTTATAAGGCAGCTGTTGTATTGGCTTGTGTGATAGGTATAGCCTTGTGCTGAAGAGCCACGGCAAGGATGTAGGGCAGCCGGCCAGCCAAATAACCACACTGAGTATCTGGTTGTCTGCACTGGGCTTTCCGGGCTGGTGGAAGTACACAGGCTGCGAAGTTGAGTGTGGGTGCTCTGACCCTCCATTCTTTATTCTCCAGGCACCATCCAGGAGGATTACCTGAGGGAGCTGCTGACCACCATGGGCGACCGCTTCACAGATGAGGAAGTGGATGAGCTGTACAGAGAGGCCCCTATTGACAAAAAGGGGAATTTCAACTACATTGAGTTCACGCGAATCCTGAAGCACGGAGCGAAGGACAAAGATGACTGAAGAGCCGCGGCTTCCAGCCATTGCTCCCTGTTGCCATGGCGTACTTCTGAGTTTCCTCCTGGAGCCCAGTGCACGCCCTAGCTTTACTGCTTTCTGCCTTTCTTGTTTTGTATTTATTCTCAGCCGTTCGGGGCCACATGTACCTTTATAATACTGGAAATGGGACTTTGTCATTATCCGATGAGAAAGTAAGTTAATTTAACTTACAGGCATATTGTCCCTTGTAATAACTGCAGCCCAGAATCAATATATTTTTTCAGAGAAAGTTATCCACTCAATTTTTTCTGAATGATAATTAAACTTTCTGATAAAATACTTAGTTGTTTAGCGTTATTTGCCACTTGACTTTTAAGTTTCATGTACGCCTCTCTCTCAGCACGTGGACCAAGTGAATAGCAGTCCTGTCGGGGTTTGGGCCAACTGCTTCCAGTTGTGTTCTTAAAGCAACCCTGGTTTTCTCGGCTCCTGTTTATTTCTGCCTCCAGGGAGATCAGATAAAGACTTCGTCTTTCTTTTGGAAAATAATTCCTGCAGAATTGTGACCCCTGCAGTAGCTTGACAGACCTGCTTTACCTCTTCCATTTAAACTTCTGTGCATTACTTCCTGCCACTGAAATAAGAGCAGGCCGCTGAGCACTCTTAAGTTTTATTTGTTCTATTTTAAAGGTTCTTTGGAATTCTTTTTAACAAAAAGGACAGATTTTGCTGTGTTTCCAGCTGTTGGAAATATAGGTTTTTTTTTTTTGGTTGTATACAGTTTTTCCTTATTATAACACCCCCTATTAAAAGACCATGTTTGTTTGTGCAGAGATGCCTCTTAAGTCCATATGTGAATGTTAGACATTCCTGACTACCCACAGTCAGAACAGCTGTGGCTGCATGCCTGCGAAAGTGAGGTCATTGTTTCAACCCTGTAAATAACTTGGGTCATTTTTGATAACTGAGAACTGATGTCAGTCAGGGAGTGGAAAACACTTTTGTTCTGTTTAGTTTCCAATGTTTCAAAAAGTTCTAAGTGTAGAAAGGTTTGAAATGGTGTGCCCCCCCCTTCAGACTTTTATGCCATTGAAAAACTGTCCTTGAGGGAAACCATTACCTCATTTCATAAACAATTACATAATGCCTTTGAACAGCAGGAGGCTTTAACCCAATAGTGCCAGTCCTGTAGAATGGGGGTGGGAGGCTAGTAACTAGAACACCTACTCTTCAAGATTAGAATCACAGAAATCTGTCCTAATTTCCTGCTTGAATTTCATTAGATTTTTACGCAAAATACTTTTTTTCAGCTTATCCACTCAGTGTTAGAGTTTTGTTGATTTTCCACTTTTACTGAAGGGAGAATTAAAAACCCAAATGTATCATGTTTTGCTAACAAATCTTCAGTGAGGAATTAAGTTCTTTCTACTGTAGGAAAAGAAAAGTACTACTAAAATTCTCTCTTGCAGCATCCATTTCCATCCAGGCAACCCCTTAAATAGCTGTTAGGAACAGTGGGTGGTCGATCCTGGATGAATTAAGTCTCTTAATTTGCTAGTAGGATTCTTTCTGCTTAGTAGTGGGCTTTGCTTAAGCAAGAATGGCTGCAGTAAAAAGCTCTAAGAACCTCCTCCAGCAGTGGGCTTGAAAGCAGAACCGAACAGGAACTCGGGGTTGGTCTTCCAGCTCCAAGGCCTCAGCAAAACACTGCAGTGTACAGCAACCCGCACATCTGCTTTACCGCAGCCTGCTCACCTGCTTTACGGTTGCTCATGTGGCCACTGAACTCCAGTGCCCAAACTTGAATTCGATCAAAGAACCAGAGACTTAAAGGCTAGGAAGTGACTGACTGCATAAAAGACAGGTGGAAGCTTAGGTTCTGAGAAGGCAACCACTTTCTACCAAATGTGAGGGGTTGAGCCCAACAGGAAGTTTAGGAGTGGGTAGACACTGACTTAGCTTCAAGTACAGGCCACAGAAAGTTATACAAAGCTCGTTTTAGGAGGGAGTAGGGTAGTATCAAGTCACAGAGCTGTAGGAAAGTGTGGAGGAGCCCCCTGGATTTGGCAGTGCCTGGGACTCTGGCAGATTGGTGTTTTTTCCTCTTCCTCCCACTACCTCCCCTCCCCCAGGGTGCAGCCCTAGCTGTCTTGGAGTTCCAGGCTGGCCCCAGCCTGCTTTTGTCTCCCAAGTGCTGGAATTAAAAGCCTGAGCTGTTGCCACCACCCAGCGAGACCTTTTTCAGCATCTCAAGTCCCACTTTTGCTACAGCACGGCTTTATGGCCATGGGGAAGCTAATTATTCTTTGTTGACCGATTTATTCATTTATAAAATGAATTCATGCTGTTCATAATGGCCCCTTTTTGATAAAAAGCGTCTATCTGGAGCTCGGTGTGGCCAACTAAACCCCACCTGGTACCCGAGTGGATCTGTGCCCTCACGTGGCCAGGTGGTTTTAAAATGTCATCTTCCTCATTTGAAATAGGAGCACTTCCTTTCTAAGTTTGCTACAGAAATTGGAAATGTGGGGAAAGTGGGTGTTTAGTATGCAGCCGATATTCAAATTGTAGTTTATTCTTGTTTTGCTCATTTGTGGTTCCCTGGAAAGAGGGGAAGCCTGGCCCTTACACTGACCCACCTCCCTGTGCGCACTCTCAGGGTTTTTGAGAGGGACACTTGCTGTGTTAAGTTTGCCTGTTTGCCGCTGAGATGCCAGGGTTAAAGGCATGTACCACCACATACTGCTCATTAACTGATTTTACATTGCCTAGCGTGAGGATCTAGGAAGTGGTGGTAGACTTCTGTAACAAACTCTGAAAGTGCCACAATTTTATAAGAAACATAATTATTTAAACAATGATTTTTGAGGACAAATGGGATCAAAGATTCAGCATCACCTGGCGCCTATCAAAGACAATTAAAAGACAATCCCAGTCCCTGATTTTCAAACGCAGATTTAAAGCCACCCTCAATTTATTAGGAGGGTTATTTTATTTTACATTTTATCTACTAGTTTGCGAGGAGGCTGCACATTCCCTGGTACCTACCTGCATACGGGGCTCATGGAACAAATTGCAGGAATTGGTTGTTCTCTGTGGGCCCTGAGAAAATAACTCAGTCATGCGTGCTAACAGGCACTTTTACCCGTTGAGCCATCTTGCTGGCCCCTAAGTTGTATTTGTTTGGTACAGTCGGCTATGAGTACAGGCATGGTGTTCCTGCCTTGGAGGAATTTCTTTTGGAAGAGGGGTAGGAAGGGAGGTGGTTTTCTATGTGTAGCTTGGCTGTCCTCGAACTAGCTCTGTAGAATCAGCTCACAGGGATGCTGCCTCAGCCTTCTAAGTGCTGGAATCAAAGTTGTCGCCACCACCGTCTGACATGGAATTTCTGATCAGACTTCTAGAATATGACCTCCCGGCGGGAGAAAGTAAAGGCCACTGGCTGGAGTGCAATTTCAAATAAGCGAGAATGTTTCTGGAGCTCTCTGGAGAGTGCTCAGCCGCCGCCCTCTTCCGGATTACATTCCTTCTCTCGAGCACTGTTTATCTAAACTCAGCTTAACCAGGCCAACTGCCCTCTGCTAAATCAGGCAACTTCGGACTGCCCGCTGCCGGCGCCAGGGGACCCCCAAACCAGGGCGGCTCCCACTCCCAGCCCACCCGGGTCAAATTCCAGCGCTGGCGCTCCGCCCTCGGCATTCGGAATGCGGAAGGGGCGCGGGACTTGCGCCGGGAGCCAGGGAGACCGGGAAGCCTGAGCGGCTGCGGCAGGAGGATGCTGTGCCAGTGAGCTGGGGGATTTGTACTCGCGGCTACCGAGACTGAGCTTGTCGGGCCGCGCAGCCAGGCTAGTTTCCGCCGCTGGCTGCCTGGGACCCCCGGCTCTTCGAAACGCTCGCAGCATCCCCCTGCCGCGGTTGGTCGCGCCGGGATCGCCGGTGCTCTTTCCGCCCCGCCCCCGGGCCGGAAGTGCGGCGCCGCCACTGTCCCGCCTCAACCTCCGCTGGTCGTAGTCGCGGGTCGGATCCTCTCGGGTGTGCAGCATCAGGTCAGGTGAGTGACTCACGACCCCGCGGAGCATCCCCCGGGCCGCATCTGCCCCTCGTGCTGCGCAACCGCGCCTGGAGCCTGCGGGCGGCTGGACCGTCGGCTGGTGGAGCGGAGGTGGCTCGGTTCGAGGCCCTACGCTGTTCCTGTGCTGGCGAACCCTGGCCGAGCGAGGCCCCGGAACCGTGTGCACTGGGCCTGCGACATCCGATGACTGACACCTGGTGCCCGGCTGCCGGCACCTGCCGCGGCTGCAGGTCCAAGCTGCATGTTAGCGCAACTGCGTGCATCCGTTCTAGACGCGTTGGGGGGAGGAGAAGCCCGCCGGTGTATGGTTCCTGCCAGAGGAAACCAGGAACTGGTACTAGGGTTCATGGTTAGCAAATGCTAAAATGGGCCGATTTGCATAAATTCTTACTGAGTCTTAGGTCTTGCAAAGATTTAGCTCATTGTTAGAGAAGGACAATTCGAAGAAAGCTGGGGAAAAAATGGAGAACATATTGAGCCAGGGATCCAAGATGAACTGGTGGATTTCTGCTAGGAGATACCGAGCAAAAGCTCAAAAGGTGGCCAAGCTCAAAAGATGGAGCATCGTATTATGTGCACAAGAAGCGCGGGTGGTCAGCCCGAAGGGAGCCAAACAATAATGAATACTAGCTGAGAAAGAGGAAGGTAGTTAGCGAGGGCTCTTGGATACAGACGACCCTGGGCTAGACCCTATACAATAAAATAACGCAGTTAGTTAGCCAAGTTAGGCCTCTTTAGAGGTGTATTGAGAACTTGAGAAATGAAAAATTACGTAAGAGGATTTGGGGAGTCACTCGGATCCCACGACAAGGAAGTAACGCGACAAAGGATGTTTAGGGGATCCGGTTGACAGCTTTTGTTAAAGATGGCTTGGCTGTAGTCCTTTGTGTTAGAGAAATGTCACATCATGTTCTCATTCAATAAGCCCTTAAGTGAGGTGATGTCATTTGCCTGGGAACATCCCTTAAAGAATTCATATGATGCCACCAGGGTTTTTCAGTCAGCTTGCTCTCACTCTGTCTGTCTGTCTGTCTGTCTCTCTCTCTCTCTCTCTCTCTCTCTCTCACACACACACACACTGGCACACACACACTGGCACACACAGGCACCTGTTCACCCTTCCGGTCTGGATACTAGGT
The DNA here is from genome assembly GCF_900095145.1 of Mus pahari. Lineage (NCBI taxonomy): Eukaryota > Metazoa > Chordata > Mammalia > Rodentia > Muridae > Mus > Mus pahari. Next base: position 37,335,725 of record NC_034607.1, on the reverse strand, counting down.
TAAATAAAGTAAATTCTGTGATGGCCGCTTCCACATTCATTTATGCCGCAGTGAGTTCACTGAGCTGCAGCTTATGAAGGACAGAACCCCGGGTGATAGTTGGCCAAAGTTAGGAAAGCCAGGGATGGGGCCAGTATCCCCATTCCGCCAAGGTTGAATGATACAGTTGTGTAGGGATGGCATTCATAATCCCCAGTTACCAGCGTCTTTGATTGTTCTCTGACAGGTTTTACATGGCGGGCAAAGCAGATTTCCCTTCCTCCCTCTGAAGGTTGATCACTGAGTCCCCCTTACCTGGCCCAAGCCAGATACCAGGAGACAAGGGTATCCGAACTCACTATGTGCAAGGGAGGGGAGAAAGACAGGTAAACAAGTGAGCTTCGGCAAGCTTGCTACCCTCTATTGGGGGGTGGAGAGGCAGGGCGACAGTTTCGGGGGAAGACTATATGATGTTCAGAGGAGTAAAGTGGCTCGAAAATCGGGACACCTGTTATTTGGCACCTTTGGGCTCTGGGTGTGGTGTCACCTCTGGACTTGTTTCCAGACATGAGAGGGAAGTAGCCATAGCTACTCCATTCTCTACGGGTGTGCTTCCCACGGTCAGGTCCTTGGACTTTGGAGGAGAAAGGGAGGCCAGAGAGACCTTAAAGGCGCCTCTTGGTTGGTTCTGTGTACTCAGAATGGCAGGCATCGTACTTCACGTTCAGCTCCAGGAACGCATCAGCCTTGCCAGTGGCTGACGTTTTCATGATGGGCACTTGGCAGCTGCTGATAACAAAAGGCACAGGGCTGGTGGGACATGTCCTGTGGCTGGATTCCTTCTGCCCCTTCCTAGCTTTTATCTGAGAGGTTGGTATAGCAACAGCGCTCATGTTATAAGCAGTTGTGGGGTTTAATTATTAATGTGTGTGGCATGCCTTACCCCCTGTGCCTGGCACACCTGTAGCCTGTTCCTATGTTAATAAATGTTTCTTCCAGGTACTGAGCGAGGGGTAACTAGCTGGTGGGCTTTGTGAAGTGGTTGAGTGTGTGCAAACTCAGGTGTAGATTCTAGGCGGCGAGGGGGGGGAGGCCTTATTTTAGGAGTGCTCAAATCCAACACCTTACCATGAACATTTGTGTATGCAATATTGTTTACGATGGGATAATTATATGTATGTTGCTGCTTGCCGAGTATTTGGCACCTGCCATGGGCAAGCAGTCTCTCTAGACTCTCATCCACGTAGAAGGGCAAAAGGCTGTAAAAGGGTATTTGTAAATTATATGGCAATATAATATTTGTAAATTATACTCATTAGTAGAAGAGAATAAAGGGCTAGATGCACAGCACTGACTAGTGTGTTTGAGGGCCTGGGTTTGATCCCCACACACTCAAAAATGTTTTTTTAAAAGAGGTAGAGGACCCTTGGGTCAATCTAAAAAAAAATTACATTTAAAAAAGTCAGGTAGGCCAGAGTGCAAGGATCAGAGGTGTGTGCCACCACGCCTGGCCAATAAATTCCAGCCTTTAAAAGCCAGGAATCCCCAAGCAGTTTAGTCTCACATGATTGGGACTTAAACTCAGACAAGAGAGGTGGTTGAATGAATGCTTCTAATCCTAGCACTTTGGAAGCTGAAGCAGGAGGTTCCTGAGTTTGAAGTCAGCCTGGGCTATGTGGTAAGACTCAGTCTCAAAAAAAAGGAAAGAAAAGGAAAAGAAATCCAAACAAGATTTGCCAAGGGGGCTGACGTACACAGTTGCGTTCCAGGACTTATAACTTAGTGGGTTGTTACATGGGCGTACACCGTGACACAAGTGATAAAGTACCTGAGGTAGGGAGTTGAGTGGTAAGGAAAGTCATAAAAATTGTGTTTAGCTCTTTAAAAGAAAGATAATTATGGAACCTTAAAAAAAAAAAAAAAAACTATGTACGTAACATAAAACCAATTATATGTCATTACGCATTTGAGGTTAGTTTTGTGAATCATTTTAATTTGATTATGTTCGGAATTCCCTTTCTGATTGCTGCTTTCAAACTGGCCTTGCACCCAGTCAGTGAGTAATCTTGTCCACGGTGATTACAGGAGAACCTGTGTGAAGTTTCTAGATTCTGACAGACACCGGAAAAGACAAAATTGAATTTAAAAAAAAAAAAGACCTTAGTTTGGATCCTGGAGCCTGTCTGCTTTCTGCCTTCGATGGCTCCTCGTGTGACTCTGCTCACGAATCAAAACTCCTTCACTGCACAGCCCCCACCTCAGTGTCTCAGCTGCCACTGTAGTGTAGCTGGGCTAAAATGAGAATTCTTTCTGTAGTTGTATGTGTATGGGGTGGGGTGTGTGTGTGTGTGAGGTGTTAGGTGGAGTTACAGGCAGTTGTGATATTCCCCACCTACCCTGAGCAGCCATCTTGGTCCTCTGCAAAATCAGTGAGCATTCTTGACTAGCTGCCTCTCTGGCCACTAAACTTTGATTGTTTTACGACTCCTTTGCCCACAGAACCAGTCCCGCCCTTTTCTCCTCAATCTACTAACAATCTGTGGTGAGTTTTGTTTTTAGATTTTATGGCTCGTGCTTTTTGGTTCAGTTTTTTGAGACAAAGCTTCACTCTGTCACCAGGCTGGCCTGGGACTTACTGTGTAGTCCAGGCTAGCCTCGAACTTTTGGCAATCCTCTTGCCTCGACCTGAAGAGACCCACACCCAGCTTGAGTGGTACTTTTTTTTTTTTTTTTTTTTTTTTTTTTTGACGACAGGGTTTCTCTGTGTAGCCTTGGCTGTCCTGGAACTGACTTTGTAGACCAGGCTGGCCTCGAACTCAGAAATTCGCCTGCCTCTGCCTCCCAAGTGCTGGGATTAAAGGCGTGCGCCACCATGCCTGGCTTGAGTGGTACTTTTGAGATAGAAATTTTTTCAACCAGCAATTAAGCAAGGATAGAACTTTGTAGAAAGTAGTCATTAGAAAGCAAGAAAAACCTGCAGAGCAGTAAAGGAATGTGAGATGGATGGTGGTAAGAAGTGGGAAAAGACTCCTCTGAGAGAACCTACCAAAAGGGGGTGGAATTCTGGGTGGAATTCTATTACGGTCACTTTTTTGGTTTTTGGTTTTTGGTTTTTTTTTTTTTTAAACCAGAAATAGAAAATTCCCCAGTCACCTGACTTGTGGTCCTTTTGAACTCTGTGGTTCTAAGCCTGAAACAAAGATGTTTCCTCCTGTCACTCAGAAAGAATTCACAGAACAAGGACCTTGCTGCTTTCCTATGGACAGAGTGCTCTTAACTTTGTCATCAACACCTATAAGGCAATGGCCCATGGGGTTTGTCTATAGCCCTGGCTGTCCAGGAACTTAACTCTGCATACCAGGCTGGCCTTGAACTTAAACGAGCTCTTCCAGCCTCTGCCTCCAGAGTGCAAGGATCAGAGGTGTGTGCCACCACACCTGGCCAATAAATTCCAGTCTGTAAAAGCCAGGAATCCCCAAGCAGTTGTCTTCATCCGAAGGGATCGTGTCCAGTGTGGCTGACTCACACAGGTGAGTTGCCGCTGGCTTTTTCAGGAGGCCTTGGTTCCCTGCTATCTGGCGCTAGCATCTGCAGATTGACTCACAGCAGAGCCAGCAGGGGATGCCATGTCTGTGGTAACAGTCAACCGACATCATTGCACAATGGACTGCTCACACTGTTCCCCTCCCCACTCTTACTTCTGGGTGGCTGCACAGGGACAGCTGTTGAGGGTCATCTTGGAGCCCGACAACCACATTTGGCAAGAGGGGGAAGGACTTTCAGTGCCATCAGGAACCATTCAGGTATCATAAACGTTGGGGGGAGGAGAGGGTGTAGGAGGTGGATTTCTCATGGAGCACTCCCAAAGAATCTGGGGGTGCTAATCTGGTAAGTCCTTCTGTACTTGTTCAAGGTGTCTGAACTTAGTGGTTTTAAGTAAAATGTCACCTTAAAAAAATTGACAGGGGCTGGAGAGGTTGCTAAGTGGCTAAGATCACTGACTGTTCTTCCAGAGGTTCCAAGTTCAATTCCCAGCAACCACATGGTGGCTCACAACCATCTGTAAGTGGATCTGTCTCTACCGATCTGTCTGAACAGAGAGACAGTGTACTCATATACAATCAATCAATCAATCAATCAATCAATGTCCTCTACCAATCTGTCTGAACAGAGAGACAGTATACTACTCATATACAATCAATCAATCAATCAATCAATAAGACGAGTTAATTTTTGAAGAAATATTTTAAAGGCCTTCTTGGGGGCTACTAAACAAACCCTCCTGCAGACTGCAAATAATTTGCTAGCTGCCAGTTATTGGCTCTGAGTTACCTCTTACTTAGTATGTACATAAGTGTACACATACATGGGGAGGCCGGAGGCCAGTCCCTGGTGTCTTCCCCGAGGTGTGTCCGCCGCCTTTTTGAGACATCGCCTCCGCTGGCCTGCACGTATTTCTAGATGTGGACTCTCGGGCTCCAGCTCAGGTCCCCATGCCCAAAGCCTAAGCCAGCTTCCTCGCCCGTGATTCACCTCTTACATGGATGAAGAGAATGACGTAGCTAAAGTAGCCAAAAATCAAAACTGGAATTAGAATTCAGGCCTCCCATTTACCCATAGTGACTACCTTTGAAAAGCCAGGGGAAACTGGACATGCATACAGCCATGCATTTAGCCATGCATGTCCTAAATGGGTTCAACCTTAGCTGTACATTGGAAATGCCTAGTGCATTGGTGAAATTTTTTTAATTAATTATTTCATGTTTATGAGGGTTTTTTTTTTTTTTTTTTTTTTTTTTTTTTTTGCCTTGCCTTGCCTTGCCTTGCCTTGTGTACGTCTATGCATCATGTGCATGCCTGGGACCTATGGAGATCAGAAGAGGGTGTCAGATCCCTGGGGACTAGAGCTAGGGCTAGGAATTGAATCCAGGTTGTCCACAAAAGCAGCAAGTACTCTTACTCAATAAACCAGCTTCCGGCTCCCACCTAGTGCACCTTTAAAGCTAAATTGACCTCCACTCCCAGCATTCCATTTCTGTTAGGCTAGACTAAGACTCGGGCTTTTTTTTTTTTTTTTTTTTTTTTTTTTTTTTTTTTTTTATAAACTTCAGAGATGGCTGATGAGCACATGAGGCTGGGAGAGCAGTGTTTATGGCCTGGTGGTGGCGACAGATACTTGGGGAAGCATCAGAAGGACATTGGAATCCTCAGGCAGTGGCAGCATGTGCTCTTAGCATCTTTCCAAGCCCGAGGAAGCCGGGCAGGCAGGATGGAAACTCAACAGATTCCTTGGATATCAGACACTTGTAAAGCCAGCTTCCTGCATCCCTGTCCACAGTGTGGGCCACTGGCACAAGAACCCCTTAGTTCACTATGTTAGGGATACGGAGAAATACTGGAGTGTTTTAGGAGAAAATCCCTTTTGTTTTAAGTTAAAGGTAATTTACATTCTGGGCTATGATTTATTGTGAAGACTTTCATCGGTGACTGTAGACTAAGGGTAGAGGGTTGGGTAAGGCGCTCCCCCCTCCTAAAGCATTTTCATTAATAATTGAGCATAGAGGTTTCTCTGTTAAATCACGGCTAATAAAAGGTGCTGCCACTTGTTAATCCCATCTGACCTGCTACAGTGCACAGTCAATCCAGGCTCTGGCTTCTCCCCATCCGGTACAGTCTGACTATCTCTGTAGTTTCTCAGGAGTAGTTTGGACTTCTGTGGAAACTCCACCTGTCTGTGATCTGAATGCAGAGAAAAATCATTGCTCAGAAAACCCATGCTCACATCTGTTGGGAACTGCGAAAGGTTTCAAGTGAGCTATAATAACCAGGAGAGCGGTTAATGGGAAAGAGGCTGGGTGCGTGTGTGTGTGTGTGTGTGTGTGTGTGTGTGTGTGTGTGTGTGTGTGTGTGTAGAGATTGCCTGTAGTAGNGTGTGTGTGTGTGTGTGTGTGTGTGTGTGTGTGTGTGTGTGTGTGTAGAGATTGCCTGTAGTAGTGTGTGTGTGTGTGTGTGTGTGTGTGTGTAGAGATTGCCTGTAGTAGTGTGTGTGTGTGTGTGTGTGTGTGTGTGTAGAGATTGCCTGTAGTAGGGTTTGAGTATACCTAACTTGGGGAGTTATTTAATGTCCGGTCTTCAGCCGCATCTTCTCAAAAGCAGACAGGTTCATTTAATGCCGGGATGTTTAATAAACTTTCTCCACTCATGATCCCTTTCTCCTGAGAGTATGTATATGTAATAGGTGTACACGAGGCTGACTAAATGTCTCTGTATAAAGGCTGTTTCTGCCAAGTCTGACAAGCCCGTGTTTGAATCCATGTGAGAGGAAACCAGTTCTCAAACACCGTCCTCTAAAATGCATATGCATGTGCAGGCTCACACAGATTTAAAAAAACAAAAACAAAAAAACAAAAACCAAGTGTGGTAGTGCTTGTGATGCTGGCACTGGAGAGGTAGGATCTGAGGAAGCTGTCGTCTCAAGTCTGTGTCAGTGATGAAGGTGGGCTGTCCCCTGGTGACAAGAAAGATGCAAAGAACACATCCAGGGACTGGTTTACCAGGGAGAGATTTAGAGAGGCTGACTTCTGGCTTCCCGGCTGGGAGAGTGGGGGACTGAGAGCCGAGGAAGTTGAGGGACGGGATAATGGATTCCGTTCCCAGCCCATTGATTTTGCAGCGTCTGTGGGATGTCCAGAATGGGCCTGTTGCCTAGACAGCTGGACGTGAATCTGCAGCTCAAGGTGAAGAACAAGCCCGGAGGTGTAGGCCCTGGCACCAGAATGATGCAGAGGCAGGAGGATGCTATAGCAGCCTGGGATGCATAGTGAAACCCTGTCCGAAATGCCAAAATATGAGACTCCTGGGTGTTTGAGGGGAGATGGAAGCAGAAGAAGACATTCTGGTGGGCTAATACCGGAAGTAGGAGAACTGAGGCTGCAGTGGAGGGCCACCTCCCCACAGCCCAGCACACAACAGTGTCAAGTACAGTACAGGCCCTGAAGAAATAGACTTCCTGAGGTGATGGGCTAAGGAGTGAGTTTCCCGTAAGTAACCAGAGGCAATGGAAGAGAAACGTTACTTAGGACATAGGGGACCTGTCTAGAAATTGTTCTTTAGAGCAAATCCAGTCTGCGTTGTCAGGAAATCGGTTCTGTTCAGAGGATTCAGCAGAGGCAGCTCCATCCACTCACAAATACTCCACAAATAGATCAGCAGTCCAGTTCAGTAGTGTCGGGACAGCAGAGGTGGCACAACACAGCAGAGACGACAGGCAGGCCTCAGCCAGATCAGTGAGAGTCAGCAAGAGCGATTAGGACCAGCAGGGACTCCAGAAGTTTTTTGCCAAGCCTATCTCAATGAAGCGAAGATCAGCAAAGACTTGAGACCAATGAAGCGTTGTAAAGCCAGCTATGCAAACAAGCCTCGAGCACTGCCCGTTGAGTCTTGTTTATACTCCCTCCAAACGTTGAGTGTGTCCTCCATGGGGACACATCTTAACCTCAGCACGTGAGTCTGTATCAGCTGATGTCACTCTGCCAATCAGCCTGAGTCTTCAGAAGCAGCAAGAAGCCACCAAGACACCATCAGAAGTTTTGGGGGCCTTTCTCTCCGTGGAGTCCTAACAAATGGAGCTCAGCTATGCAGTGTAAGATGAACCAATACATATGTGGGTTGTTAGCAAAGAATCCCTCATTATGAGTTCTTTCATGTGCTTCCTTGAGCAAAACATCCTTTCGCCTGTGTCTGCTTCAGGAAAACACTCCTCCAAGTGTCTGCCTCAGCAAAACATCCGACATAACTAACTTTCCAAAGAAACCATAAGTTTCCACTTCAGGGGTGAGACAGTGGAGGAAGCCAAGATATTCTTTCAGAAGGCAAGCGGGAGGGGACGTTTTTTTCTCTGGACCAGACTTTTCATCAGATTAGTAGTTTTGATACACCTTTGCTTGATTTTCGACTGATGTGTGTGTGTATGGGTGCCGTGTGTGTGTGTGTGTGTGTGTGTGTGTGTAGAGTGTGTGTGTGTGTGTGTGTGTGTGTGTGTGTGTGTGTGTGTATTTTGTTTTTGTGCTTCTGGAGATGGGACCCAGGACCTTGAACATAAAAAACAAGTCCCCTACCACTGAGTATATACCCAACCCTAAAAATCTTAAACTCCCAGCACTTAGGAGACAAAGGCAAGAGGATCGTAAATTGAAGAATAACTGGGGTACAAACTTAGTAAGACTCTAAACTGTGTGTGTGTGTGTGTGTGTGTGTGTGTATGTGTGTGTGCTTAACAAAGTTGGGTTTCCTTTTTTGTTGTTTGAGACAAGATCTCCAACTGTCGTAGAACTCACACTTTAGACCAAGCTTGGATTAAAGGTGCACACCATCATGCTTAGCCCACAGTTGAGTTTCTTCTCTTTTTTTCATATTCTTTATTTATTTTATGAATTTCCATTTCAAATGTTATCCCCCCTTCCCAGTTTCCCCTCCATAAACCTCCTGTCTATCCCCTTACCTTACCCTTGCTTCTATGAGGATGTTCCCCCACCCGCTCACACAGTCCCGCCTCCCCACCCTGACATTCCCCTACACGGGGGCATCGAGCCTTCACAGGACCAAGGGCCTCTCCTCCCACTGATGCTCGTCAAGGCCATCCTCTGCTACACATGCAGTTGGAGCCATTTGTACTCTTGGGTGGTTTAGTTCCTGGGAGCTCAGGGGGTTGGGGGTGGGGCTGGTTGCTTGATATTGTTGTTCCTATGGGGTTGCAATCCCCTTCAGCTCCTCCAGTCCTCCTAACTCCTCCATCGGGGTCCCTGTGCTCAGTTCAATGGTTGGCTACATACATCCGCATCTGTATTGATCAGGCTCTGACAGAGCCTCTCAGGAGACAGCTATATCAGGCTCCTGTCAGCAAGCACTTGTTGGCATCCACAGTAGTGTCTGGGTTTGGTGTCTGTATATGGGATGGATCCCCAGGTGGAGCAGTCTCAGGTTGGCCTTTCCTTCTGACTTTGCTCCACACTTTGTCTCTACATTTCCTTTTGACTGGAATTGTGGATTAATAGTTTTGAGGTGGGTGGGTTGGGTTTCTTACACAGTTTTAGGACTGGGTAAATGACCCAGTCAGTAAAGTGCTTGGCCAGGCAAGTGTGAGTCTCTGCGTCCAGATCCTAGCGCCCACATAGAGAGCTGGTGCATATGCTCACCCAGAATCCCAGTGCTGGGGTGGCAGAGGGGCGGGGCTCATTGGTCCACCAGCCAGTTGGCGAGCCCTCCAAGTGCAGCAAGAGAGCCTGCCTCAAAAATTAGGGTGGAGGGCACTGGAGAGATGGCTGAGCGGTTAAGAGCACTCACCGTCTGCTCTTCCAGAGGTCCTGAGTTCAATTCCCAGCGACCATATAGTGGCTCACATCTATGAGATCTGGTGCCCTCTTCTGGCCTGCAGACATACATACACACAGGCAGACTGCTGTGTGCATAGTAAATACATACATAAATCTCGAGAAGAATGAGAGTAGAAAGCGTCTGAGGGAGACACCCACTGTCGACCTCTGCACCTCCACATACATACATGCATTCACGTATACACAGACACCTTTAACAGAGACATAAACATTAAGCATTAAGGGAGGAGTGCTTAGAAAAATGTCAGCACACACTTGGGGACGTAGGTGTGGGTTTCTCTAGAGAGAGCCACTTAAGGTCGAGTGCTGTTCCTGTTAGTCGCTTGCTCTGCGGCATGTTTTGATAAGTGCCAGCGAGTGACTGTGTTTTCACCCTGTCAGCCTCGTCTTTCCCCTTAATCGGGACCAGGCTGCTGCACCAGCTGAGGCTCTGTGGCAACACCCTCCCCCCAACCTCCACCCCCACCACCCCCAGTTACTTTAAACTAGCCACACTCCCTAACCAAATCTTTGCATTTGGCGTTATCTCATTGACTTCTTGAAGCACTCTTAATTAAACCTCAAGAGACTGTTTATGTGGGAATTTTTGATCTAACACTCAGCATGATACAATTGACAAGTTATTTGTTAAGTAAAATGCTACTCTTTGGTTAGTTTGAGAAATGATCGGCTGATAGAACTTATCCGTGCCTTTAGACTGCTAATACCTATTAAATCTTGAAGTAAAATGAGTATCTCTCACATGAGAAAAACTTATCTGACAGTTCCAGGTTGTAAAGGGTTAAGAAAGTCAGTTGACCAGCACTTGGGAGACAGAGGCAGGTGGATTTTTGAGTTCAAGGTCAGTCTTGAAAAACAGAAAGAGAAAGAAAGAAAGAAAGAAAGAAAGAAAGAAAGAAAGAAAGAAAGAAAGAAAGAAAGAAAGAAAGAAAGAAAGAAAGAAAGAAAAAAGAAAGAAAGTAAGTTGACACTGGGGGGTGTAGCTCACCGAGAGAGCCTACTGTAACGTACATGAGAACCTGGGATTAAACCTGTTTTGGCGAGTTTTATTAAACTTGGCGTAAGCCATAGTCATCAGAGAGGAAGGAGACCTCAATTGAGAAATGCCTCCCTAAGATCAGATGGTGGGCAAGCCTGTAGGACATTTTCTTAATTAGTGATTGACATGGAGCGCCCAGCCCATGGTGGGTGGGGCCATTCCCTGGGCTGGAGGGCCCAGATTCTATCAAAGCAGGACAAGCAAGCCATGGTGAGCAAGCCAGTAAGCAGCACCCCTCCCCACGGCACCTGAAGACTCACATCCATCTGTAACTCCAGCCCCAGAGGATCCAGCACCCTTTTCCGGTCTCCATAAGTATTGCACACATGTGTATAGACATACGTGAAGGCAAACACTCATACACACAAAAAAAAATAAAAGCTCAAACATAGTTGGAAAAAAAAAACCAAAAAACCCAGCCTGATATTTGTAAAATTTCAAATGATGTATATAGCCAGTCTTCTATGACTTAGATTTTAACATGGCTTCTAACTCCAAAGCTGACGGTGTTGTGTTCTGTTTGCTATGGTGCATTGTCTAGTAAAGGGGATAGATTCTGACAATGTCATTGTTAGGTGGTCTCATTGCTCTGCAGACAACATACAGTCAGTCACACAATACCAGATAGAACAGTTTGCTGCAGTCCAAGACTGTGTGGTACACACCATTTTATATGTTATCTGTCATTGACCAAAACATGGTCATGCATGTACCGATGTTGTTGAGAGTGCAACCAGGGCATGTACCACATCTGTAGTCCCAGCACTCAGAAGACAGGTAAGAGGACCAAGGGTTTAAGGACATCACAGATGACCTTATGATGAATTCATGACCAGCCTGAACTACGTAGGCCGGATTGTAATAATAAAAGAGGTTCTGTTTGCCGGTTAAGTGGCTGATGACTGTCTGCAGGGTCTCTAGGAACAATTGGGAGGATGATGGGATTCGGGCTTTGTCAGATGGGGGAAATGCAGGGTCAGCTTTAAGTCTCAGGGGAAATTGGGTCTAGATGATGTATTTTAAAGGTGAGGACCATATCTGACTACTCTAGTCTACAGTATCCACCATACATTATGGTAGATACTTTTTTTGTTTTTATAAACTTTTGGAGGATAAAAATGAGCTTTGGGAGCTTTTCCAGTTGCCTGTAACTGCAACTCCAGGGCCCCAGCACACTCCTCTGGCCTCCGTGGGCACCTGCACTCATGTGCACACACCCACACACAGACATAAACACATACGCACGTAATTAAAAATAAAAGCTAAATCTTAAATTAGTCTTGCTAGGAGGTGGTGGCCCACACCTTTAACCTCAGCGCTCATAGGCAGGTTGAGTTCCAGGACAGACAGGGCTACATACAGAAAACCTTGTGTCCAAAATGAAACAAACAAACAAAAAAATTAGTCTCGTGGAACGTGAATCTTTCCACTTTAACTGTCACATTGGAAATCAAGCTTGGACACACTCTTCCCCCTCAAAGCACATTTCCTTATTAAGGTATTTTTACTATATAGCTCAACACACAGCTTTAATCCCAGCACTTGGGAATCAGAGATAGGAAGATCTTTGTGAATTTTAGGCCAGCCGGGGGTTACGCAATGAGACCCCTGTTTTTAAAAAAAAAAAAAAGTTTTTGTTTTTTTTAATTAATTTGAAGTGTGTGTATACCCTTCTTGCTTTACAAAATATTATGCATTGTTTTGGTTTGTTTATTTTCAGATTTGAACCGCCACCATGTCGAGCAAAAAAGCAAAGACCAAGACCACCAAGAAGCGCCCTCAGCGCGCCACATCCAATGTGTTCGCCATGTTTGACCAGTCCCAGATCCAGGAGTTCAAAGAGGCCTTTAACATGATTGACCAGAACCGGGATGGCTTCATTGACAAGGAGGACCTGCACGACATGCTGGCGTCTCTGGGTAGCCTTTCTGTGCATTTTCCCTTTATGTGAATTCTTCCTCCTGTGGTAATCCATCTCTTGATCACTTGTTCTATGATGTAGCCCTTGTTCTGAGGTACCTATGGCAAGCTTTCAGGTGGCGGTGGGGCCCTGATAAGGAGCAGGGATCAGCTGCAGGGTGCGTACTTGGAGGGTACTGTTCCTGTTAGCTAAGTAGATTGTGTCTGCAGGAGCCTGAAAGCCGTGTGTGTGTTTGTGTGTGTGTGTGTGTGTGTGTGTGTGTGTGTGTGTGTGTGTGTATGAGTGTGTATGAGTGTGTGATGTTGGCTAGGTACAAGAGATGAGAAGTTGCAGTAACTAACGCAGCTAATAATGAAGTAGGCAATGTCCTGTGGGTGGAGGACAGGTCAGGAACAGATGAACAAAGAGGTTCTGTACCACTCATAACTAACAGTGCTTGTCTGGGAAGGAAGGGTGGTGGTACTCAAAATGAACCCCAAGAAGAAAGACTTCCATACCATAAATGGAGCTGATGAGATGGCTCAGCAGGTGAAGGTGCATGCTGCCAAGCCTGGTGACTGACCTCAGTGTGAGGCCCAGGACGGAGAGGCCTGGCTGCTGGAAGTCCTCTCCACGGCACTGATGCACGAGGGAAAACACACACACACACACATACACACGATTCATTTTTAGATTCCTGTTTTCACTCAGAACTCTCTTGGACCCCTGGGTTACAGTCATTCCCCCCCCTCCCCTCTATCCCAGAATGTTGCAAGAGAGTCAGGTTAGATCTGCACATAGGAAAATGGTCTTTTTTTTTTTTTTTTTTTTAACCTGTTTTCAATTGCTCAGTGGCTCTGGCAGTACAGGAGTAGAGGGTGGAATAGCTGTTCCCGTGTCGTTTAAATTTCACTCAGATCCTGGATGGGCCTGCCATTTTAGTCTTGAGATGTTTCCTTAGATCCGAAGATGCAGCCATCTTTTTCGTGTGTGTCAACTCCGTGTCTGAAGCGGCCTTTGAGACCCTGGTGTCAGCCAGTCTTTTTCATGGGGGGGCTGTTTAGGGCAGGTGGCACTAAACTCGGTATCTGGAGTACTGGGTTTCCATTCTAGCTCTTCTCCAAGCCAGCAGGTGAACCGATTGTCAAACCCCTTCCCCAAGACCTTTCCTGTGGAGAGCCCTGTAGATGTCCCTCCCTCTCACTGTCAGGAAGTCTCTGGCTGACGTCCTACGATTTGTTGTCCACGGGGACTGAAATCCGGGTTTCTCTTGACCATGAGTGCTCCAGGTCAAGTCTGGCCTGGTGGCTCATCCATCAACACACAGGAGGAGGCAGGAGAGTAACAGCTCTTGGGTTGACGGTGCTTTCTACAGAATCATTCAAAATAAGCTGCCAGTCCTAAGCTGACCTAATGCTTTTAACTCAGATGGTCAGCTTCTGAGCCATTTTGAAGCCCACAGGCGACTGCATCATGATTTAGAAACAACTATTAGACAAATGTTGATTTGTCTTTTAATTGCGGGTGTTGAGACAACCCTTGATGAACCAATGTAGAATCAATATTCAGCCTGTGATAGTGCGGTGTTTTGCCTGTCAACGTTTTGAGAGTTTGTTGTTGTTGTTGTTGTTGTTGTTGTTGTTGTTGTTGTTGATTTTTAATAAAAAGCAATGAAGAAGGTAGCAAGATGGTTCCGCTCAGAAAGGTGTTTTTGTCTTAAGCTTGTGGGGTTTGATCCCCCAAACCCGTGAAGAAACAGAGAACCAACTCCTGGAAGTTGTCCTCAGACCTCCATACATGTGATATCCTGAATATCACATGTACATGTAATAAAAACCTTTAAAATAAAAAAATGTGTGCTTAGCATAGCAATAGCCAAACAATGCCAACCTAAGCGGGTTTCCTCCTCTGTTCCAATGTGCGCCCTCACAGGGAAGAACCCCACCGACGCCTACCTGGACGCCATGATGAATGAGGCCCCGGGCCCCATCAATTTCACCATGTTCCTCACCATGTTTGGAGAGAAGCTGAACGGCACTGACCCCGAGGACGTCATCAGAAACGCCTTTGCTTGCTTCGATGAGGAAGCCACAGGTAACGCTAAGTGTGTGTGTGTGTGTGTGTGTGTGTGTGTGTGTGTGTGTGTGTGTGACATGCACACCTAGTGTGTGTGTGTGTCACATGCACACCTAGTGCCGTCAGGGGCCAGAGCAGGCATAAGATTCTTGGGACTGACGTTACAAATGGTTGTGAGACAGTAGGTGCTGGGAATTGAACCCCAGGTCCTTGAGGAGAGTAGCCTGTGCTCTTAACCACTGAGTTATCTCTCTATTTTGACACTTTTAAAAATCAATTTAGTGTTCATAGAGCGCTCTGGAGTGGCTGGGAAGCGGCAGCGTGTGGTCATTGGTGAGAGTGCCGAATTGCTGCCGCCGGTGGGTTGGTTTGTCGAGTTGTGCCATGAGCTTGCCCTTTGTTGCCCTCCAGGCACCATCCAGGAGGATTACCTGAGGGAGCTGCTGACCACCATGGGCGACCGCTTCACAGATGAGGAAGTGGATGAGCTGTACAGAGAGGCCCCCATCGACAAAAAGGGGAATTTCAACTACATTGAGTTCACGCGCATCCTGAAGCACGGAGCGAAGGACAAAGATGACTGAAGAGCCGCGGAGGCTGACACTCCTGTCGGGTTTGCTTGCTTGCTTCCTGTCTCAGACACACACACCCCATAGGACCTACTGGGTGCCACTTAGTTTCTCAGTCACTTCCCCTCCCCCATAGGACCTACTGTGTGCCACTTAGTTTCAGAGCTTTTCCTCTTTTTTTTTTAAATGTATTTATTCCAGACCCTTTCTGTCACTTAGCATGTGTATAATCAGACTGGAACGGGGGACAATGTTGTAAATTGTACTGAAAATGAGATGCAAATAAAAATCAACCACTGTGAAAGCCCAGGAAAATAATATCCGTATTTCTGGTTTTGCTGGATTTTTTTACATTTTTATATAATAAAAATGTTATTTTGAAATAAAGATGATGCTGACTCAAGTGGAGTATAAAACAAACAAGTGATAGTTTGGGGTACTCCTTTCTTCAGGTTTCCAGCTCTGTAAAATTCAGACTTTGCCACATTCACATCTTCAGAAGTTTCAGGTGTTCCCGCCGTGCCAAAGGAGCAGTTCCTGCTTCTCCCTGAGAAGCTGAGAGAGGTGAGAGCTCCCATTGAGAACCGTGAATGCATTCGGGAAAGGCATTCCTGCCTCCACTTTGCACCACCAAGTGTCACAAGTGGCTGGCCGTGTGAACAAGACTAAACAGAAATAGACGCCAAGCCACTTATCTAGTACCCGTTACCCAGTATGCTCTTGTAAGTGTTGCTGACTAAGGGCCAGGGCAGGCAGGAGGGCAAGGCCACATACTGTGTGGTGACAAAGAACACTGGATGGTGGAAAGTGGACAGAAACGCTCCCTAGGAGATAGAGCCTGGTTGGGGTCTGCTTGCCAGGAAGGGGTCTCCGTGCAAAGGCCGACTCACAGGAGCCGACTACACCCACCGCACAGTAGCCATAAGAACACGAAGATTCCTTTCAAGTATGTCATCGACATAGAATCGCGATAAGGAATCCCATGGCTGTAGGTAGGGGGAAAACAACGGTTTGTGCTTGAAAAACTCACTGTTACTGTGTCGTGTAGAACAGAGAGGCAACAAAGAAGTAAAACCGCCACAGCATCCGGAGACGCAGTCGCTTGGCTTGAGCTGGTGCAGACACGGCTATCCTTGGCCCACTGACCTCCAATCTAGCTGTGCCTTGTGATGACTAGACTGGAAAGACCGGTGTAGGATACCAAGAGGTACTTTCAATGTTTAAGACAGAGCAAAGTCAATGGCCAATAAACAAATCTAACAGTGTCCTCTGAGGTCCTAGGGCCATTAGAGTGTGTGTGTGTGTGTGTGTGTGTGTGTGTGGTTTACTGGTATTTACTCGTCTCGGTTTCATCTCCAACACCTCATACAATACAATACAAGCGTTGGCGGCTCAGGCCTGTGATCCAAGCACTGGGGAGACAAAGGCAGGAGGATCTGAAGTTGAAGCTCATCTTGGGTATAGAGTATTGGAAGCCAGCCTGGGCTACACCCTGTCTCAATAAATAAAAACGGCTGGGCGTGGTGGCACACACCTTTAATCCCAGCACTCAGGAGGCAGAGGCAGGCGGATTTCTGAGTTTGAGGCCAGCCTGGTCTACAAAGTGAGTTCCAGGACAGCCAGGGCTATACAGAGAAACCCTGTCTTGAAAAAATAAATAAATAAAATAAAATGTTCTGAGCAGTTTCCTATTGTTATAGAAAAAAAATAGAATCTGTCTCTAGATGAACATGTGCCATTGTTGCCTGATTTTTTTTTTTTAATGATTTAAATTTTTTTTTTTTAATTTTATGTGCATTGGTGTTTTGCCTGCATCCATGTGTGTGAGGGTGTTGAATCCTCTGGAGGTGAAGACTTGGCTGCAAGCTGAGCCTTCTGTCCAGCTGTACCACCACCACCACCACCACCACCTTATGGGTGGATGGTTTTTCGAGACGATTTCTCTGTGTAGCCCTGGCTGTCCTAGAACTTGCTCTGTAGACAGGACTGGCCTTGAATTCAGGGATCTGCCTCCCTAGTGGTAGGATTAGATTTGATCACCGCCTCCACTTCCTGTCTCCTGTCTTTTAAGAGTTAAGCCAGTGTGCTGGGGAGATGGTTTGGAATGTGTGCTGTTCTTGTAGAGGGCTGGGGTCTAGTTTCCGGCACCAACATCAGGTGGTTCACAACTCCCTGTAACTCCAACTCCAGAGGGACCTTGTACCCACTTTTGACTTCTGTAGGTATATGCACAGAGACACATAAATACAAAGTCTCAAGAGGGAAAGAGTTAATCCAGAGTCAGGGGTGATGTCAAAGGCCTTTAATTCTAGCACTTGGGAGGCAAAGGCAGTATAGGAACACTTCAAGTTCTAGGCCAGCCTGGGCTACATAGTCATTTCCAGGCAAGCCTGGGCTACATAGTGAGACCCTGTCTCTGACACAAACAGAAGTTAATCCGGTTGGCCGGGTCAGTCCCTTGGCCAAGGATCCAACCCTCAGGAAGGCAGGCCCACCCTGAGCTGTGCTACAAAGGTGAATACAATGAGACACTGTACTGTTCCTGCCCAATCCCCTGGCTCTGCGGCTGCTCCAGAGCCGTCATGAGGCGCTGCTGTGCCTGCCCGCTTTTCCTCAGTCCTGGCTCTCAGAAAGACACAACCTTTCCTTTTTCTTCCCTTCTGTCTCTCTTTGGGAAGTTGGCCAGAGCCCAAGTGTGTCTTTGTTGGGGCTTTGGGCTTCTTTATCCTTTCTCTAAAGCTCCCCTCTCTACCCTGTGTGTCCTCCTTGGGGCTCACCTCCGTGCAGTCTTCACTCATGTGACGTGGCTTTTTTGCTTTCTCTTCTCTAGCCTCTTCCAGGCAGCCGTCCGGGTTTACAGCGTGTTTCTCTTGGGTATTTATATTAAACTCGAATGAAGTTGGCCTTAAGCTCTCCTATGAATCTGTTCTTAAATCCTTTTGTTAACAAAACTGAGAGCCCCGAGGAGGGACCCCCTATTTCTCCAGTATCACTCTGTACTCAGCCTGATGCACTAATGCCCTCTGAGGCTGGTCTTCACATGGTTTTATTTGTCTGGGAGAGGAATTGAGCCGTGGAGTGGGGTCTCAGGGTAACACAGCTAGCTAGTAAGCATCGGGGCTGTAATCTGAGCACAGCTGATGTGACCCAGGACAGTGACGACCAGAAAAGACACCAGCAGTTTGCTATCCTTGTACAGAAGGTATAAAAGCCTTTGTCGTTACATTTTGTTCTCATTTTGTCCTGGCTAATGCATGCATTGTTATCTCATTTTCTAGGTAAGAAGATTGAACTACAGAAGTTATCCTGCTTCCTCAGCTTGGCCTCACTAGACAGAATCTAGCTTCTAAGCTTTCTGACAGAAAGCATTAGGCCTACAACCTCCAAATTAAATAATTGCTACCCATAGCTTGATCAAGATGCTTTTCAGTTAGAGAGAAGTTGAAATATTCCTCTACTCTTAAAAAGCTCAACAATGTGAGTCACTGGGTGTCTTAGTGTTTCTACTATTGTGATGAAGCACTATGACAAAAAAAAAAAAGCGAAGGAAGGACCATCTAGAGACTGCCCCACCTGGGGATTCATATCATAATCAGCCACCAAACGCAGACAGTAGTGCATATGCCAGCAAGATTTTGCTGACATGACCCTGACCTGGCAAATAAAGAAGTGGATGCTCACAGTCATCAATTGGATGGAAGACAGGGCCTCCAATGGAGGAGCTAGAAAAAGTACCCAAGGAGCTGAAGGGGTCTGCAACCCTATAGGTGGAACAACAATATGAACTAACCAGTACCCCAGAGCTCGTGTCTCTAGCTGTATATGTAGCAGAAGATGGCCTATTCGGCCATCATTGGGAGGAGAGGCCCTTGGTCTTGCAAAGATTATATGCCCCAGTACAGGGGAATGCCAGGGCCAGGAAGCGGGAGTGGGTGGATTGGGGAACAGGGCAGGGAGGAGGGTATAGGGGACTTTCAGGATAGCATTTGAAATGTAAATGAGGAAAATATCTAATAAAACATTGTTTTGTTTTGTTTTGTTTTTTAAAAAAAGCATCTTGGGGAGGAAAGGGTTTATTTTGCTCACAGTGCCATGTAACAGTTCATCGTCAAAAGAGGTGAGTGAGGGCCTGAGCTCCAGCAGTGCAGGAACCTGGAAGCAGGAACTGATGCAGAGGCCATGGAGGGTGCTGCTTACTGGCCTGCTTCTATAAATTTAGGACAAAAACCCAGGTGTGGTGCCACCCACAAATGAGCTGGGTTCTCTTCCATCAGTCACCCATTAAGAAAAGGCCCTACAGGCTTGCTACAGCCTGATCTTATGGAGGTATTTTCTCAACTGAGATTCCCTCCTCCCTGATGATCACCGTGTATCAAGCTGACATAAAACTAGCCAGAACACTGGACCAGACTGACAATAGCCAAACAGAAGGCAAGTGGTACACATCTATCTGCAGGCTCCACTCTGCAGTCTCATGGGAGACTTGAGGCCAGGCAGTCGTCATCTTAATCTGAACAGAGCTGAGAGTTGGGGGGGAGAAGGAGGTTTCTGGAAGGCTTCAGGAAGAAAAATCTACGACAGACAAAACTTATCTTGTACTGATAAAATCTCTCAGGGAGGAATAGGTGACAGCCTGAGCAAGAGCCGCCCTGGGCTCAGTGTGGACCTTCAGCATCTTTTTCTTGACTCGGATCTTTCCTAGAGAGATCTCAGGCATTCTTCAGAGTAGACCTCAGCTTGCCTGCCTTTAGCGATATAGCAGCATTCTTGAGCGCGACACGGTGAGGCGTTTACGAGCTCTAGCGTGATCCACGCATGTGTCACTGTTTAGCCTGATAAGTCATTCTATCACCGTTATGCCTTACAGGGGCTGGAGAGGAGGCGGCGCCTGGTTAAGAGCACTTGTTGCTCTTGCAGAGGGTGCGCGGATTTGATTCCCAGCACACAAGGAGGTTCATAATGGCTGTAACTCCTGTTCTAGGTGATCCAGCTCCATCTTCTGGCCTCCTTGGTCACCCGGTATGCAGATGGTGAACAGACAGGCAGACATGCAGACAAAAACACCCAAACTGGTAAGTAAAATAGTATGGAAAATTTAAGAAATGTTCTGCATTACCGTTTGGGCACAAGCCTTGAAATATGAATGTAGAAACTGCTGCAGAACCTGGTATGGAGAAATACCATGAGAACGCCATTCGGAAACTGAACGAGGATGTGAAAGTTTATCAGGCTGCAGTTTTTTTTCTTTTGTTTTCACGTTAGTTTAGTTTTTGTTTTGTTTCGGTTTGGTTTGGGTTTGGGTTTTTTTTTTTAAGACAGGGTTTCTCTGTGTAGCCCTGGCTGTCCTGGAACTCACTCTGTAGACCTGTCTGGCCCACATACTACAGTTTTGAAGAAAGAGTTCTCGGGTTGAAAAAATGGTGACAATCGCCAATTACACTTGTCACCTTTGTACTTGGTCTCAGAGGAGCAAAACAACAACAACAAAAAAACGAAAACAAAAAAATAGTTGTCAAGTGTGATCCTTTAGAGACAATAACTAGAAGTGTCACTAGGGGTCACTATTATTCCTGATAGTGTTGTAAACCATTTCCTAAGTAACTTAAGCTATAGAGTACCGCGTGAAGTTGGCTTCAGAGCACTGGCCCCACTTTGCTAGAGAGAGCAATTCTCTGCAAGGCCCCAACAGGAATCTCATGCATCTATATATCCCAGATTTAGGGAGCAGTTTCTGGAATTCGATTTTTACAAGGACCCATAGCAAGTGCCTCCCTCCCTCCCTGCCTCCCCTTCCCTCTCCTCCTCCCCTCCTTTCCTTCCATTCATCCACTATTAATTCATGTATAAATATTTGTTAAGTGATTAGAAAGTTCTAGAATCCAGCTCTGCGGTCTTTGCGATTCCCCAGGCTCACACTATCCCCTGACCTTAGTCTCCCAGTCGCCTGGGGCTTGCAGGCAGGTCCCACTCGGTTCAGTTCCACTCTCCTGGTCATGTGAATGTGTGAGCAAATCTTTATCATCATTGCTGTTATCACATCTGTCATAGAGAAGGGGAGGCTGAGGTCACAAGCCGGTAGATGTGTATGAAATTCTGTTGTAAATATGCCTTATTTTCCTGCCTCAAAAAATTTGAGCGTCGTCTGTTTAATAGTTCTATATAATGTATGTTACCATGCCATGCAACCTAAATGGATCAATTCAACACAAATAGCTTGTGAACCAGCTTCTTTTTATTGCTATTTCCTCCCCCGCTCCACCCCTACCCCCATCTCCCGGAAATACCATCAGAATATAAGACCAGAAAAATACCAAGTGAGCAGAAGGCCTGAAGTGCTTGGAAGGGGGGACTAGTCATATTCTATGGAATGTGTATGAGTAGGCATGTTCATGTTTAAATATGAGAAATCGTCTTGGACATACCTTCAGGAAGTCCTCTAACCCCTCCAATCCTGCGTCTGCTGTCTTGGGTTCTCAGGGCACAATGCTGCCTTTCAGATCCTCCTTCTGAAGGAGTATGATGAAGTCTGTTTCCTCCTGAACTCTGGTAACTAGCAGTGTGAGCATACATCCGGATGCTTCCCTACACTGGCTCTTCTCTGATCGTCTCAGTGCAAATGGACTCATGTAAGGGGCAGACTATAGATTCCCAAATAACCTTTTTTCATGCACGCATGCACTAGTTTGCGCGCGCGCACACACACACACACACACAGATCTACTTTTTTTGCCCAGTGCAATGTAGTGTCAGTTGCCCTGGTTTATCAGTGTGAAAGACAGCTGTTATTGAGCTACAATGTGTAACACCCCCAGGAGGCTGTCAAAGCTACTTTTTAAAAATCTGCTTTCTGGAGAATGACACCTACTTCCTCTGCAGTCCCATTGTTGGCCTCTGTGCCGGTCCGTTACCTTGGCAACACTAAGAACTGGACCAGAATGTAAGAAAGTAAAGCCATAGGATCAAATTTCCAGCGTAGTCACAATTTTGGAAATGTCAGTGATATTCTTCGTTCATAGTTGGGAGTGGGGTCTACCTGCCGAAAGGCATTTTGGGGGAAAGCCACTCCCACTTCTCAGCTGAGAAGACTAATGACCCAGTGCCCCTGCTCTCCCTTGCAATGTCACAGCAGTTATAGCAGGAGCAGCTCTTACCTCGGGCTCTTCATTGGTCCCTTGGCCTTTGTGCTCTGTTTTCTCAGTCTACCAGGAGGTGGGATTTGGCTTGGTGATTTATGATGATGATGATCATCATGATGAAATTGTCCTTAAGTTTCACATTTGAGTTGCAAAAAAAGCAAAGAAGTGTTTTCACAACCTTTGAGCCTATGTTAATCCTTTTCTTTCTTTCTTTCTTTTTTTTTTTCCTTGTTTCTTTTTGTTTGTCTTCAAGACAAGGTTTCACTGTGTAACCCTGGCTGTCCTGGAACTCACTCTGTAGACCTCAAACTCACAGATATCCGCCTGCCTCTGCCTCCAACGTTCTGAGAATAATGGCACGTGCCACCACCGCCCTGCTGTGGCCTATGTTAATTCTTTTTGTGCAGCTATAACCGAAATTTCTGAGAGAACAGCTCAAAGGAGAAAGAATATGTTTCCGGTCACGGTTTCAGGGAGCTCCCACTGTGGTTGTTTGGTCTAATACCACACGTGGAGAGAAATATCCACCTCACCATGGATAGGAGTCAGAGAGCTCTAAGGAGGGACTGGGGACCCAGTATCATTTTCAAGTCCATACCGTGACATATTACTTCAGCTAGGAGATACTATATTCTAAAGTTTCCAAAAACCTTCCAGGACAGCTCCCACCAGCTGGGAATTAAGCTCTCAGCACAAGGGCCTGTGGGGAGCATTTACAATCTGAAAACCATGACAGAGCCCGGACCTTTAATATAAGAAAGACAAGAACTTCCAAACACAGAGGCATTGGGAAACAGTGCCTGCTTTTGCCTGTATAAACAGAGCAATCTTAGAAAACAATTTTGCCAGCAAACTTTAATCAGCGATTCTGAGAAACTCCTCCTTAACCTAAAAGGTCTGTTGTGTCTGAACCTCTTTCCTTCCCCATTTTGTGTGTTGGTTCCTAACTAAAAGAGAACATGGGGATTTTTTTTTTTTCTCCAACATCCTCTTATTCTGTACCACATTCAGATATATTTTTTCCTACCTTACTCATGAGCCTGTTTAAAGGCAAGTGGTTCTACAGTCCAGTCTCTTCACAGAACATTAACCCAACAAGAACAGAAAGTCCTCTCCTCTAGTGGGCTTGTGGATTGGAGCAGGCAGTGCGGGGTCCACTAGCTGTCTGGAAGTCCGTGATGTACTGCTGAGGGGGAGGAGAGAAGGAGAGAGAAAGAGCACTGGACAGAGGAGGGAGAACCCATAGCCAATCTAAGATGCCTGCTTTGGGAAGACTTACAAAGGGAGCTGGCTCCTCGAGGCAGCAGGGTGGGCCACGGAAAGAAGACACGTGGATGTAATCAAATTGTTACCAAGAGGAAACGGGCAGTTCTCAAGGCACCAAATAAACATTTGCACACTCTCCACAGTTGTGAAGGTTGCTAATACCCTTCAGGGTCTATCCATTTTCTTATGTACCTGGCTTTTGTTGGGGTTCTCTTTTTTTTTACTCCCTGATCACATCCCTCACTTTTGCCCCTTTGCTACTTGCCTTGGATACATTCAGAACAGACCTCGGTTTTAAGTCTTGTTGGCACACTTTTCTTTGGAAAGATACTTTGGATCTAGGAAACACAAAGACATTGTCTGTTTACTTCACTGGCCAGCTGTACTGGAGGGATGTAACCAAGTGGCTTATCTCCTAGTGGCTGAAGATAGCTGGCAAGTTCTGGGGTCCTTGGCTGTGTGTGGGGTCTAGCAGATGACAGCTGTAGGCTAGGCCATGCCCAGGGCTCCTTCCCTCCTTTGGGCTTCCTGCGTCACCGAGGTCAGAAATGATAGTAAGATATGCTCCCTGTGGCCACATGTTAAAACAGAGTCCACAGGGCTGGAGAGATGGCTCAGCGGTTAAGAGCACTGACTGCTCTTCCAGAGATCCTGAGTTCAAATCCCAGCAATCACATGGTGGCTCACAACCATCCGTCATGACATCTGATGCCCTCTTCTGGGGTGTCTGAAGCCAGCTACAGTGTACTTACATATAATAAATAAATAAATCTTTAAAAAAAAAAACAAAAACAAGAGTCCACAGGGCACTGGAAGGGCTACCAATGTACTATGAATGGTGTCACAGCATGCATGTGGAGGTCAGAGGGCAGCTTGTGAGGATTTAGCTTTCTTCTTCTACCATCTAAGTCCAGAGAATTGAACTCAGGTCACGAGATTTTTTTTTTCAGTTTAAAAGTTTTGCAAGTTGTACTGCAAAGTTTTAATTTCTCATTTAAAAACAAAACAAAACAATATTTCATCGTCGTCCCAGCCAAACAACGTACTTTGCGAGACTAGGTACACGTCAAAGGAATTCCCTAGAGCGGCTCTTCTCCTAACATGAAGTAGTGAGACTTGCCTGTCACCTCAGTTGGAGGGGAGGTAGTGTGACAGGTCTATTCTCTAGAAGTACAGCTGTGCATCTGTGCACCAGGTGCTCCTGGAACAGCACCATTTGGGGGCTCTGATGGCAAAGCTTCGGGAAACACATAAGAAAGTTGGGGGTACACTCCCTGGTTTGGGGGTCCTGGACTGTATGAGCTATGAAGGCTATCTAAGCACTAAGCAGGCACTTATTGCCCTCTGCTGTTGACCGTGGCTATAATGTGAACCTCAGATGCCATTCCTCTAGTGCCATCCATCTTGATTTTTAAGGTGGGTTCTTCCGTTGCCTGAGCTAACTTCTTAGGCTGACAGGGCAGTAGTCCCAGAGACGCACCCGTCTCTGCCCCAGCTACAAGATCACATGTGCTCTCGCCACACACAACTTTTTTTTTTTTT
>NC_034607.1:37306993-37309881 GCF_900095145.1 Mus pahari | reverse complement strand
AACTCAGAAATCTGCCTGCCTCTGCCTCCTGAGTGCTGGGATTAAAGGCGTGCGCCAGCACGCCCGGCAAGTCTAATTTTTAATCACCAGGAAAATGCAGAAAATATTAGCTCATGTCTCAGAAAGGTCTTTTGGATGTTGGTTGTTGTCATCCATAGCAAGCATATTATTTCCTGCCTGGATCCTTTCAAATATTCAAGATTCATGAGTTATTTTCTTCAAGGTGTGTTGGCAGATATTCTGCCTTACAAATACTTCATTATCATTAAATATGTAGTCATTTTTGGTTTAAAAACCATGTTGATGAATAGGACCAAGATGATAAGATGAAATAAATTATGTAATCAGTAAATTAAATCAATCCTTTCCCTGTCTTTCCATATTACTTAGACATAGGACATGTGTAGACTTAGAATACCATGGATAGATAGATAGATAGATAATCAGGGATGATCTTGCAGGGACTGTCCTTGTGAAAAGTGACCAAGTGTCACTACCCAGTGTGAGAGTTGTTTCGCATTGTCACAAGGACAATTCAGAAGGTCCGTTGTTCCTAATTATATGCTTTAATGGGAAATACCCTGGGCTTTACAGCACAAGGTTTTAAGCCCAGCACTCAGGAGAGACAAGTGGATCTCTGTAAATTGAGGTCAGTCTCATCTACAGAGCAAGTTTTAGGCCAAGCCATCAGGGTTACATAGTAAGACCCTGTCAAACAAAACAAAGCAAAACAAAAGCCTCAAGAATAAGAGTTTGGTATGAGTAGCGAGCTTTGGTCTACTGCTTGCTTAGTATTACTAGGGATGGGACCAGAAAGCTTTGTGCCCCACGACTGAGCAACATCCCCAGCTCCCATGATGCAAACTTTGTCATCCAGTAAAGAAATGCTTTTTGACTTTTTTTTTTTAAGTAATAAATGGGGTTGGAGCTGTAGCTCAGTTGGTAGGGTGTCTGCCAGGTGTAGAGGAAGCCCTGAGCTACATCCCCAGCATCAAGTGTGCTGGAAGGGGTAGGTGGGTGGGAGTTTAGGGCAAGGTAGGTAGATTGGGGGAATGGAGGAAATTTCCAACAGGGTTTGCTGTGTCTTCTCTGTTGTTCTTTTAACAACAGAATGTTCTGCTATCTGGCTTTAAAGTGTCTCATCTCATCTTCTTCAACAGTCACTAAAAATAAATATGGAGCCAGGCTGTGGTGGCACACACCTTTAATCCCAGCACTTGGGAGGCAGAGGCAGGCGGATTTCTGAGTTCGAGGCCAGCCTGGTCTACAAAGTGAGTTCCAGGACAGCCAGGGCTATACAGAGAAACCCTGTCTCGAAAAAACGAAACAAAACAAAAAATAAATATGGAAGGATAAATTAATCAGAATAACAAAACCGGTGCTCTCCCCACCACCTCTTTTTTATACAGGCTTTCACTAGCCCTGGCTGGCCTTGAACTTAGATCTCCCGGCCTCTGCCTCCTGAGTGCTGGGATTAACAGCATGAGCTACCACATCCAGCATGAAGAATCGGTATCTTGTACTTCCTGTGTTCCTTTTGGTGGAATCTGACACGTGATGAGTCTTGAGTGTCTGATGATGTATATATGCATTTTCACTGGTGGCACGTGGGGAGTGTGTGCGTGTGTGTGTGTGTGTGTGTGTGTGTGCATGTGTACTGAGCGGGGTCTTCGATCACTCTCCACTTGATCTGTTTGCCCCTTTTTAAGACTGAGTGTTTCACAGAACCTGAAGCTCTTCAATTTGGCATGGCCAGCTGGCCAGTGAGCTTCGGGTATCCGTATACCTCTGCCTCCAGTGCAAGGGTTTGGGGTGACTGCCACCATGATAAGCTTTTTACTTGGCTCTTGGGGATTTGAACTCGGGTCTTCATGCTTTACAGACTGAGCCCTCTTGTCATCCTGACATAGAAGCTGATTAGTGTCTCTATACTAAGAAGGGCTGGCTTTGCCACTGCTGGCGTTGCTAGCTATTTCTTAGCTCCTCACTGATGGGCATACTCATCTGAAGTTAGTTACTCGGTGCACTGGCTGGCTTTGTGTCAACCTGACCCAGGCTGGAGTTGTCACAGAGAAAGGAGCCTCAGTTAGGGAAATGCCTCCATGAGATCCAGCTGCAAGGCATTTCCTCAATTAGTGATCAAGGGGGGGAGGTCCCCTTGTGGGTGGTGCCATCTCTGGGCTGGTAGTCTTGGATTCTATAAGAGAGCACACTGAGCAAGCCAGTGGAAGGCAAGCCAGTAAAGAACGTCCCTCCATGGCCTCTGCATCAGCTCCTGCTTCCTGCCCTGCTTGAGTTCCAGTCCTGATTTCTTTCAGTGGTGAATAGCAATGTGGAAATGTAAGCCGAATAAACCCTTTCCTCCCCAACTTGCTTCTTGTTCATGATGTTTGTGCAGGAATAGAAACCCTGACTAAGACACTCAGTAAATGAAGACACTTTGGGATGGTTCTAAGTAGATATCTGGGGAAGCCGAGGAGACTCAGTGATGGAATTTCATTGTGGGATGCTTGTGGTTTACATTTTTCTCCTTAGACAGCTGTCTCCTAATATATATATATATATATATATATATATATATATATATATATATATATATATATATATTCTGGCTGGCCTATAATAGCAGTCTAGGTCATTTGAAAGTTCTGTCTTGCATGAATAATAGTGAGAAGTGTTATACGTGGCATCAATGGAGCCTTTCCAAGCATAGCTTGGCTTGAGTGCCTTCAGAGGGCTACTCCTCCACACTCCCACCTTTGTCTGTTTTTTTGTTTTTTTGTTTTTTGTTTTTGATTTTTCTTGATTTTTCGAGACAGGGTTTCTCTGTGTAGCCCTGGCTGTCCTGGAGCTCACTTTGTAGACCAGGCTGGCCTCGAACTCAGAAA
>NC_034607.1:37301404-37306479 GCF_900095145.1 Mus pahari | reverse complement strand
GTGTGTGTGTGTGTGTGTGTGTGTTGTGTGCGTGTGTGTGTGTGTGTGTGTATGTGTGTGTGTGTGTGTGTGTGTGTGTGTGTGTATGTGTGTGTGTGTGTGTGTGTTTCCATCCAACTTTTGGATATATAGAGGTAGGCAGAGATTTTTGTCAGAAAAATATGTGTCAGGGAATATATTAGCACTTTTTATTATTATTTTAAATTATTTAGTTATTTACTTGCTTTCAATCATGTGCCATGGCTCATATGGGAAGGTCAGAGGTCAGTTCTCTCCTCCTGTTTCCTTCCATGTGGATTCTGAAGATGGAATTCATATTATGAGTTTTAGCGGCAAGTGCCTTTATCCTCTGAGCTATCCTGCCAACCAGTGTGTGTGTGTGTGTGTGTGTGTGTGTGTGTGTGTGTGTGTTTTGATCACAGGATATAGAACCTAGTCCCTCATAGTAGGCAAGTTCTCTAGCATTGAACTGCAAGAAATGTCTTAGTGATAGTGGTGAATTCTGATGGAAATCCCTGCCAGTCAAGAGGGACAAGTTCTATCCTTTGCTTCATTGCTTCACGGAAATCCTGAGTGAAGGGGCTGGAGAGATGGCTCAGTGGTTAAGAACACTGACTGCTCTTCCAGAGGTCCTGAGTTCATTTCCCAGGAACCACATGGTGGCTCACAGCCACCTGAAATGGGGTCTGATGCCCTCTTCTGGTATGTCTGAAGACAGCTACAGTGTACTCATCTACATAAAATAAATAAATAAATCTTGAAAGAAAGAAAAATAGGAAGGAAGGAAGGAAAGAAGGAAGGAAGGGAGGAAGGAAGAAATCCTGAGTTAAACAGGAGTTTAGATGGAATCATAAATCTTGAGTGCAGTGCCGTTGACTAATGGGCGCCTTGCCCCAGTCCTCCTTTCTCCCAGGATGTCTCCCACTCCCATGAGCTTCAGAGCAAGACAGGACTATGCCCCATGATGGTTCTGTGTCTCTGCCGCCAGGGCGCTCAGCCCCAGCCCCTTGACTTCTAGTGCTCTCTTCCTGGATGAAATATCACGTTCTGTCACTCCTTTTGTTTTTAATTTTGCAATTATATTTATGTACAGAAAACTTATTGTACATTTTAACCCAATTTATTGGCGAGTTCTTTAGCCTTTTCCAGCTTGGCAATGCGAGCCACAGACTTAGGACCCAGGACGTTGCCTCCCCAGTGGCCATGTATCTTGTCATATCTGTCATTATAATTGGTCTAATAGCTTCCACCAGCTTAGCCAGAGCGCCCTTGTCTTCTGAGGTAACCTGTGTGAAGGCAACAGTGGTGCATGTCTTCCTGTGGACCAGGTGCCCCAGCCTGGCCTTTCCCTTGATGATGCAGTAGGGCACCCCCATCTTTCGACACAGGGCAGGCAGGAAAACCACCAGCTCAATGGGGTCTACATCATGGGCAATCACCACCAGCTGAGCCTTCTTGTTCTCCACCAAGGTGGTGACTGTATCGACACCTGCTCGGAGGACAGGTGGTCTCTTAGTTGGGACGTCCCCTTTGCCAGCAGCTTTCTTCTCAGCACGGGTCAGTAGCCTTTGCCTCTTCTCTTGCTTTGCCTGTCCAGGGCCTGGGTGAACTGGTTAGTGGCAGGAGGTACTTTGAGCCGCTTATAGAGGATGGCTCTTTGCCGCTGCAGCCTGATGTAGTGGGGCCAATTGACGAAGCATGTTAGATCTCTTTGGGCTGGATGTCCTGTCCAATGCTGAAGTTCTTGGGCCTTTTCTCAAACAAAGGATTGACCACCTTTTTGGCCTCCTGTTTCTTGACGACAGTGGGAGGTCGGGGCCACCTTCTTCCCCTTGGCCTTCTTTCCTTTGGGCATCTTGCTCGGCTGGTGGAGAGAGCATGTTCTGTCATTCTAAGGGTTAACCACAACTTGGACCATTCCTAACAGGCCTTCAGTGTTAAGTCAAAATATGTTGGAGGATGTAGGTGTGATATGGTGAGACAGTCAAGACCCTGGATAAATACCCCTTGTCATTTCTGCTCCTACAGTTTGGACATCTAGTGAGGACCACTCGTGCGCTGTCACCCCATACCTGACACTGTCATGGTGACACTAAATGGAGTTTGCACTGATTGCTTGGGAAGGCTTTGTTCCCACGTTCCAACTCTTTGACCACATAATCAGGTCAGGGTCGAAGTCTGTACAGGCTGGGCTGGTTTGCCACGGCCACCTGCGGCCTCCTGAAGGCTGTTTCTCAGTGTTGCTCAGCATAGCTGAGAGAGAATCGGACTGGAAGATCCTCGGTCCCCACAGGCAGCAGCAGCAGTGGATGGACGTATCCCCATGAAGTCACTTCGTGGCCAGGCTGGCACCCTGGGCTCGGTGGTGCCAAAACAGAAGCTGTCCTTCTCAAGAACACTGGGATGCCACCTTTGCAGGAAGTCCGATTTCAGGAACCTTTGAGTTGGTACTTTGGGACTCTAGTAATTCCCTAAATCCAAGAGAAATTGGCCCATGACTCCCCTCCCATTGGTCGCTGGGCTCCAGCTCTACAGTCTCCTGGTATTTACTCTTTCTTTTTAAAAAGAGTTGTCAGTTGTCAATTTTTATTTTATTTATATGTATAGGGGTTTGGCCTGCACTACTGTCTGTGTGCCATGTGCATGCAGCGCGCACAGAGGCCAGGAGTAGGTGTCAGATCCTCTGGAACTGGAGTGACATATAGTTGTGAGTCACCATGTGGGGGCTGGGAACGGAACCCAGGTCTTCTGCAAGAGCAACAAGTGTTGTGAAATCCTGAGCTGTCTCTCCGGAGCATCCCTGCATTTATTCTTAAATGCTAAATGAACAATACTATTCTGAGACAGGAAACCTGTTTCTGCGACTTTGCAGAGCTACAACCCAGTACTGAAGGTGATGGTAGATGGAGCAGGCAGGAAAAACAGAACTCAGACAGAAAGAAAAAGTCAAATCCTTCTGTAATTCATTTCCTTGTTCCACCTGGTTAAGTTTTCTCTGATCTCTAGAGCATGCTAAAAGTTTAAGCATAAAGAAACCATAAAGAAGCCTTGGAAAAATTCTTCTCTTAAAAAAGCTTTATTCAATCTAAGATCTTTTGCATAATGTTTTTTAAAAAGAACATGGTGAGCCCAGAAGATAAATTAAAAGATAGCAAGAGGTTTTCTTTAGAGAACAAAATAGATTAAAACACATTTGCCCCTTTCTGCTTAAGTAACCCCGCTCTGCATGACTTTTAACAATAAAAGGACCTGTGAGAGATGGTGGGTAAACTTGACAGTCTGAGTTTGATCCAGGTCCATATGGAGAAAGGAGAGAACATAATCCTTTAAGTTATCCTCTGACATCCACCTGTACATACACATAGACACATACACACAGATACACACACATAGACACATACACAGAGACACACACATAGACACATACACATAGACACATACACACAGATACACACACATAGACACATACACACAGAGACACACACATAGACACTCATATAAACACACACACATAGACACATACACATAGACAAATACACATAGACACAAAAACATAGACATATACATAGACACCCACACACATAGACACACATATAGATACACACAGACACACACATAGACATACATGCATACATAGCCACATAGACCCCCACACATAGATGTACACACATAGATATGCACACATAGATACACACACAGATACACACAGAGATACACACACATAGACACATACACAGAGACACACACATAGACACGCACATAGACACATAACACATAGACAAATACACATAGATACATACACAAACACATAGACAAACACATAGACACCCATGCACATAGACACACACACATAGATAGCCAAATAGACACACACAGAGATACATACACACACAGTGCTTTCCCAGACACATATAGACATACACATAGATACATACATAGATACATATATGCAGACACACACACAGACACACATACACATAGATACACACACATAGACACATACATAGACACACACACAAATACATACACGCAGACACACACACACACATAGACAAACACATTTAGACACATACACATAGACATCCACGTACATAGACACATATACACATAGATACATACAAAGACACACACACATAGACAGATACACACATAGATACACACATAGAAAGACACACACACATAGACACACACACACACACACACACACACACACACTACATAAGCAAAGATATAAGAAGAAAATAAAGAGTAAAGACTTGGAAACCAGTCTTTAGCCTTGAAGGCCGGTTATAGGGCTCTGTTGTATATTTACTCACAGTGGCACTGGAGGTCTGCTGGGCTCTCCATCTGGGTAGAGGTCAGGGCCCAGTATAAGGCATGTGAAGATTTCAGCTGAGCATGGTGGCTCGGAACGCTTCTAAATGTAAGTTATACTTCAACAAATAAGACTTGAAAATTTGTGAAGAATTTACTGGGTTTCGTTTATTAAGAGGTCCATTTGTCACTGGCCTTGGGCAGTGCTATAAGCTACTCAACAGCTTACACTTGTGTTCCAAGGACACAATAGTGAGCTGACATGTGGGACTGCACGTCACAATCCCCAAAGGACCTGCCTGACACGTGTCTGATCACCGGCACTGACTGCAGTTTGAATGTGGTGTTTTATCCCATACATCTGAGCCTCTTCGCCCTTAGCCCATGGAACACTGAAATCTAAATGAATTGAAACCTCAGGTACCTTTAGAAATAACTTTCTAGACACCACGAGATATGTGGTCAGTTGTTGACCAGGACTCTAGAGAACCCGACTTCATGTCAGACAGGGTGGCACATGCCTATAATCCCAACACTGAGGAGGCTGAGGCAGGGGGATCGTGGGGATTATACGTGATTCTGTCTCAAGAAATAAGGGTGTGGGTATAATTCAATAATTCAGTGCCACAGTGCTTTCCCAGTGTGGGCAAGGTCCAGAAATTCAAGTTTATAACCAATGAAGAAGAAGAAGAAGAAGAAGAAGAAGAAGAAGAAGAAGAAGAAGAAGAAGAAGAAGAAGAAGAAGAAGAAGAAGAGGAGGA
>NC_034607.1:37293367-37300608 GCF_900095145.1 Mus pahari | reverse complement strand
AGAGAAACCCTGTCTCAGAAAGAAAACAAAAAACAAAAACAAAAAAAACAAATCTACATTTTGTCCACATATGGAAATTTTGAATACGGCCAAGTATTAAAGTAATGGATTAATTTGATGGAGGAAATTTCAAACCAGCATAGATTCAGGCAGTGGCACAGCTATTATTTGTCACATCTAGCCAGGTTTATAGTGAGAACTGGAAGCAAAAGCAGGGGAAAAAAAGTTTTAAGAACCATGCCATCTGGCCAGAAAAGAAGCCAACATTGTGACAGAGCCGTTGTTATTAAAGGGATTAGCAGTATGGGGTGGAAACAATGGATGAGTGGTTAAGGGAAGACACAAGTTCAGTTTCCACCACCCACGTGGTGGCTCACAGCCATCCCTAACTCCAGATGCCAGGCCTTCTGTGAGCACCAGGCATACACATGGTTCATATCCACGCCTGTGGGTCAAACATTCATCCATGGAAAGTTAAAATCAGTAAACCTTTGAGAGAAAGAGGATTAGGTCCGTTAAAGTGAAGGCAAGTGCTTCCCATCAGAACAGTAGAAAGACGCCTTGAGGACATTTCAGGCTGCATCACACACTCCCATCAGGCTGGCCTCGAACTCACAGAGATCCACCTGCCTCTGCCTCCCGAGTGCTTGGATTAAAAGCATGCGCCACCATGCCCGGCTTATTAGTTCACATTTTTAACAATAGTATTTATAATACTATTACTATTATTACGAAAGTCTATATACTCTATTTACAATAGATCTAGCAGATCAAATAAAATGTGTTTGATTATCAGCCCCCTGTCCTGGTTTGCCTTAAGATTGGATGTAATTCAGCCTGGAGTCATCCCAAAGAAAGCCCCAGCTTAGGAATTGCCTAGCCCAGGTTGGGCTGCGGACATTTCTGTGGGGGACTGTCTTCATTATTAAGTGATCCGGAAGAGTCCAGATAGTGTGGGCTACACCATCCCTGGGCAGGTATCCTGGCATCTAAGAAAGCTTCTTAAGACTGGGTCTGTGTGTGAGCCAGCGAGTCAGCAAAGAGCATCTCTCTATGGTTCCTCCTTAGAGATCCTGCTCTGACTTCCCTCCATGATGGGTTGTGACCTGGAAGTGCAAGCCAAGTTGCTTTTAATTGGAATATTTTATCACAGCAACAAAAATTAAACTGGAACACATTCCAGAGAGCATTCCAGTTTATCTTCCAGCTGTATCAGAGGGCCTATTTTCTCCCCCTATTGCCAATGCTGGGCATTGATCTATGTTTTCTATTTCTTGTCAATAACAGAAAAGACATTGCTGAGGGGTGGATAGTAAGATCAAAATTAAATGCGGTAAGAGTCACAGTTCTTACTCCTCCCTTGTGTTCGGCCTGACAGAGCGACTCCCCTCATCCTTATCTGTTTAGTGTTTGCCATTATTGGTTTATCAGCTTGTTCTGTGCTAGCTTGAATGTTTAACAATTAACCAATTGCCAGGCGGTGGTGGCGCACGCCTTTAATCCCAGCACTTGGGAGGCAGAGGCAGGCAGATTTCTGAGTTCGAGGCCAGCTTAGTCTACAGAGTGAGTTCCAGGACAGCCAGGGCTACACAGAGAAACCCTGTCTCGAAATACAAAAAAAAAAAAATTAACCAATTTGCTTCTGTGACTCAAGAGAATCACAACTCACCTCAATATTTGCTTCATGTCTTAGGACTGCATTTTGTTTAATAAAATATACCTTAACGGCCACATTTTGTGTGTGTGTGTGATTGAGCTGATACTGACGAGAACACAATGCACACTTCATTGGATGTTTGGCCCGTGAGAGGCTTCCTGAGTAGATGGGTATGAAGGAAAAACAGGTCATGCTGAACAGGACCCGAACAGTTTTCTCGGATGTTCTCATGGTGGAATTTCCCTCTGATCTGGTTCCGTTCATCCTAACAGCAACCCGCTAATCCTTCTAGAAGGGCAGAGTGCACAGTCTTTCTTTAAACTGCTTCAGGCAGAGATGCCATCGTTGCATATCAACTGAGCTCTATTTTGTACCTAACTTCCCAGTCTACCGTGAACACGTCTTGTAGGAGCATGTTTATTTACAGCCATGGGTGCTAAATTAAAAACTCCCACGTTAGAACATACCTAAAATGCAGTGTCAGACTTTTAAAACTGGTCGCCCAGGTGCTTGGACTGCATTCAATGGATAGAATGCTTACCTAGCATGTCTGAAGATCAGGGGTCGGTTCCAAATCAACATAAAACTGAATGTTGCATCTATGCCCGCCATTCCCAGTACTTGGGAGGAAGAAGCAGGTGAATCGGAGGTTCAAGGTCTTCCTCAGCTAGTTTGAGGTCAACCTGGGCTACATGAGAACCAGTCTAAATAAACAGATAAAAATAAAATAAAAGTAAGGATACATAACCTACTTGTACCAATTTTCCATAATGAAATGCTAATGATCACTGCTGCCCTTGAAACTTTCCTTTAAGCTATAAAAATCATTACCTATCAGCCAGGAGCAAATCTCAGGCTTAGCTTACAGATATCTGTTGCTCGAGCCCTCTCAAAAGTAGCAAAGGGCACGTTCACCACAGACACGATGCTCAGGAGATAAGGAAAGCAAGACACAGAGGAGGAAGGAAGACCATTTGAAGGGGGCCTGGGAATATAGTAATAGTTTGGTGTTACTATGCTGCCCAGCATTTGTGAGTTTCTGAAACCCCCAGTGTTGCTCCTCATGTATGCCTGTGCATACATGAAAGAAAGAAACAGGAAGGAAGGGTCGGGCTGAGGGTATAGCTCAGTGGGAGTGCATTTACCTACCATGTACAAAGCCCTGGGTTCAATCCCCAGCACTCCCCAAACAAAATAAACAACAAACAACAACAACAACAACAACAATAATAATAATAATAATAAAACAACCCAGAAGGAACAGCCAGGCTAAAAAACACAGGGTCAGCACGGGGAAGTGGGAGACAGGTATTTATTTTCCAACTTCTGTTCCTCCAGCCAAATTTATTTCACCATTATACAAGTTATATGTTTCTCTATTTGCTTTCAGAGATATTTTAGGCTAATTTTTGAGAGTTTTATACTTCAATCATATTCAGTCCCCCAAACTCTTTCCAGGTCTACACCCTCTCTTCCCACACAATTTCAAGTCCCCTTCTTATTCTTCCTCTTCCTCTTCCTCTACCTCTTCCTTTATCTTCTCTTTTTCTTCTTCCTCAGCTTCTCTGCTGACAGTTGAACAGTGCCCTGATTTGGAGTTCTGGATTGTACAAAGTGATGAGTGGTACAATGGTACTATTATTTATTCGTTTGTTTGATGCAGGGTCTTGCTATAGATACATAGACCAGGCTGACCCGAAGCACACGACTTAACCCAGGCTAACAAACTCACCACCCTGCTTCAGCCAACTACATACTATGATTTATAGGTATTTACTATCAAGCCAGGCCATATGAATCAATACAAAAGATTCTTTTAAGATACTTGTTACTATCAGTGTGCAAAATGGAGCTCATCTCTCTCCCAAGATGTTAGAGTTCTATCTTAGCTTGCTTTCTATTGCTTCCACACACACCGTGACCAAAAGCAACGTAGGGAATGTCTTAGTCGGTGCTCTATTGCTGGGACAACTGCTGGGACGAGAGACACCACCACCGTAGCAACTCTGATCAGGGAAAGCATGTCATTGAGGACAGTTTCAAAGGGTTAGTCCATTTTCATCAGGGTAGGGGAGCACGGAGGCACGCGGGCAGGTGTGTTGCTGGAGAAGCAGCTGAGGGTTCTACGTCTTCATCTGCAGGCAGCAGGAAGAGCCAATGTGCCAACTTGAGCATTTGAAACCCCAAAGCCCACTCCCAGTGACACACTTCATCCAACAAGCCCATACCTCCTAATTCTTCTCAAGCAGTGCCACCCCCTGATGACCATCACAGGGAGAAATGGTTTTATTTGGTTTATATGTCCATCATCAGTCAAGGGATGCCTGGGCAGGAACTCAAGTAGGAACCAAAGCAGAGACCATGGAGGAGTGTTGTTCACTGGCTTGCCCTATTGGCTTGCACCCTATGGCTTAGTTAGCTTCCTTTATTTATTTATTTATTTATTTATTTTATTTTTTATTTTTTGGTTTTTCGAGACAGGGTTTCTCTGTGCAGTCCTGGCTGTCCTGGAACTCACTCTGTAGACCAGGCTGGCCTCGAACTCTTGCCCAAGGGTGACACAGTGTTCTGGTTCCTACCATGTCAATCATTCAGCAAGAAATGACCCACAGACAAGCCAATCTTGTCTAAGGACCCACAGGCGAATATAATGGAGACATTTTCTCAGCAGAGGTTCTTCCCAGATGACCTGAGCTTGTGTCAAGTTGACAAAAAAACGAAGCAGTGCCGCTGCCCCTCAGTGTACAGGAAAGTGATGCTCTGATGATCCTGTTGTACATTTAAATATCAAAAATGTGCTTACCGCCAGAGCTTTGTGGAGCAGGCCTATGAAATCTGTATTTGGAAAGCCGAACCAGGTGGATCATGAGTGTCAGGTCAGCCTGGACTTGTAAGAAGACTATCTCGGGCTGGAGCACTCAGTGGAGCTCAGTGGTTAAGAGCACTGACTGCTCTTCCGAAGGTCCTGAGTTCAAATCCAAGCAACCACATGNTNGNTCACAACCATCTGTAATGTGATCTGATGCCCTCTTCTGGTGCATCTGAAGACAGCTACAGTATACTTAGATATAATAATAATAGTAATAATAATAATAATAATAATAATAATAATAAATCTTTTAAAAAAGAAACAAGAAGACTATCTCAAGCAAAACCAAACCATTTTTTGAGATCACAACCCCTCTCCCCTCTGCTTTGCTGCTCCTTGCATAACACGGGGTGGGGTGAGCATGAATTTAATACTTAACTATTAAACATCATAGCTTAGATTAGTCTGCCTGAAATACATCAGAACACATGCAACAGAGTCCAGGTGGGCACTTGTGACAGTTTTGCATTGTTTATCATTGGAAACAGGAACACTGTTTCTATCTCTAGAATAGTATCACTGTTCTTCTCGCTAGAAACAGTAGTAACAGAAAAAGATAAAATTCAAAATTCCAAGGACACCTTTCCCCTATTTTTCTTTTTCTTTCCTTTTATGTATACGGGTACTCTGCTGTGTGTGTTTTGTGCATCACTTGTGTGCCTGCTGCTGAAGAGGTCAGAAGCGGAAGTTGGGTCCCCTGGAACTTGAGTAACAAATTGAATGGTGGGGATGGAACTTGGGTCCTCTGGAAGAGTAGCCAGTGCTGGTCACCTCTCCAGCCACTATGTAGTTTTCTTTTGCTCTATTGAAACATTGGAACATAATAAATTAAACTATCAAGAATCATTTTACATGATGAAAACCTGGGGCGGGGCATTATATACTTCAGGAAGCATGTCCTCGCCCCTCTCACAGACTGCAGTGCTAACTGCAGAGCACAATGCATAAAACAGAAGAAAACTCTGAAACGTAGAGAGAAAAAGCAGGGGGATGAGGGACCTTGAGACTCAAGGGACAATGAGATAACAAACCCCCTCCACCCCCGCCTGTCCCTGGGCTAGCGCCTTTGCCTCCTCCCGTCAATACTCTGAAGAAGCCGAAATTCCAACTGACATAGATAAAACAGCAGGCCTGCTCTCTGTAGACAACAGCTCCAGGAAAGAGGCCACCGCTCCCACGCTACTCTGTCAAAACACCGTATCTACAAAAGCCAGATGGGGAGCTTAGCCCTCTCTCCCGGCCCACCTATGACAAGAACCCCAAATACCCCTCCAGGGAGAGGTCAGAGGATACCCACTAGGGAGTCAGGACCAGCAACCTTGTCACCCTCTGTTGTCAGCAGAGGTCACATTGGGCCAAGAATGGGACACTCATATACAACAAGGGTGGTCTCAAGGGGATACCCTGTGGAGCCCCAGCACTCTCTCCACTGTTCAGCAGAAAAGAGAAGTCTGCTCACATAGGAAACCTGTCCGCCTGCCTCCATCTTTCAGCAATGAGGGGGTGACCCTGTTTGTCTCCTGAAATTGTACCAGAGGAAGCCAACGGAAATTGAAGCTGCAGAGAGAAGAGAGAGTCCTGCATAGACACCAATATATACGCATCAATCAAATTGAAACATCACTCACTGTTGGAAAAAAAAAAAAAAAACAAAAAAAAACCCTCACAAAAGCCCTCAAATTTGGGACAAAAAAAGGGCAATCACCAAAAGGACAAAAATGTTACAATTAGCTAACGAATATTTCTAAACACCTGTGTCTGCTGGGCTCTGTGGTGCACTTGTAATGCCAGGACCTGGGAACAGGAGGCGAGAAAATCAAGAATTCAAGTTCACTTCAGCTACATACAGAGACTCTATCTCAAAAAGTTAATTCAAAAACCAATCAAACTGAAAGAAACACAGAATGGAGTTATTAACCCAGATTTCTACATCCAGTGACTCAAAGAAAACATTCAACAGGGATGGAGAGAAAATAAAAACATTCTCAGAGCTGAGAAAACTAATGTATTAACCACCTCAGACCTCTCACTTCTGTGGGAGTCCTTAAGCAGAAAACAAACTTTTTGAAAACAGATTTATTTTATTTTTTAATTATGTATATATGTGGGGGGTTGGTGGGGGGAGAGAATGTCAGGATATCTGGAGCTGAGTTACAGGTGGTTGGAAGTTGCCCAGTGTGGGTGCTGGGGACTGAATTCAAGTCCTCCGTCAAAGCAGTTTGAGCTCCTAACCACTGAACCATCTCTCTAGGAAATTACTTTTTAACAAAGAAAACTGGAGCTCGTCATGGTGACTCATGCCTGTAACCCCAGCACTCTGAACCTTGAAGAGGATGACTGTGAGTCTAGACCACAGAGAAAGACTAGCTAAAGCCTGGAGGATTGCCTAGTGGTGGTTAAACAGTTACTACGAAGTCTGAAGGCTGGAGTGCGGATCCCAGAACCTACATCAACAGCGAGTGAGCAAAAAGTGATCTGCTGGTAATTCTGGTCTCAGAAAGTGGAGACCGGGGAGCTACAGAGCCAGCTAGTTAGCAGAAGTAGCCATTTGGATTTGAATGAGAGACTCACCTTATGGAATAAGGAGGAAGGTGATCAAGCCTGATTCCCCCACATCTATGAGCTCATGCACACATGTGTCCCCACATATGCAAACACACGCACACACACACACACACACACACATACACACACACACACACACACACACACACA
>NC_034607.1:37291843-37293090 GCF_900095145.1 Mus pahari | reverse complement strand
CACAGACACAGACACAGACACAGACACAGACACAGAGAGAGCATAAAGCAGGAAGAGCCAGGGACCTTCTTTTTCTGGTTTACTGACTATATTATTAGTTGTTTGTCTTGTTGTTGCAACAAATACCTGAGCAAAGCAAGGGAATGAAAGCATGGTTTTGTGGGGAGAGAATCCATCATGTTGGGGAAGGTGGTGGCCAGTGCAGAGGCAGCTGGTCACATTGTATCCAGTCAGGGAGGAGCCATGAGAACTGGTGCTCCGCTGGCTGGTATCTATCTATCTATCTATCTATCTATCTATCTATCTATCTATCTATCTATCTATCTATCTATCTATCTATCTGATTGTAATAAAACCTACCTAGGGTGGATCTTACCATGTTAATTAAGCTCATCTAGAAAAAGCCCTCACAGACATGTCCAGAGCTTTCTCTACTTGGAGAGTCTAGATCCCATCAAGGTAACCATGGAGACCATCACACTGATGGTGTGAAGCAGGGGCAGACAAAGTTTGTCAAGAAGGATGCACGTCCAGACCTATGCAGTGTTACCTGGTTCCTGACATGGATGCTGCCAGGGTGGAAGACAACTGACCTCGATGACTATGATGAAGAGAGTTGGGAGGTTCTGATGGAGAAAGGCTGAGAAGAGAGGAAGATAAGATGCGGGGAGGAAGAGGAGGAAAAAAAACGGATGCCCACTCACACCTTACGATTGGGTCACACCTTCCTGGGGCCAGCCATCTCAACCCTATGGTTCTCAACTTATTTTAGGGATAAACCTTGAGCAGACTACAATGGGAAAAGGATCTCTTTCTAGTCTAAAAGTCATTTGCATATTTTTCTGTCTTAGTAAAAATTACATATAACCAATCCACCATCACCTCCTTCTCTGGCAGAATCTGCCGCTCATACCGTGCTGGAGGGCAGAGGACGCTCACCTCCTAGACAGTATTGCATAGAAGACTATGTTTTCCCCCTCCTTTCTTTTTGTATTTGGCCTAATAGAGTCTCTACGTGACTATACATAGCATGTGCTAAAACATATGTTCTCTCTTTTTTAATTAAAAAAGAAAAAAGGGCTGGTGAGATGGCTCAGCGGGTAAGAGCACCCGACTGCTCTTCCGAAGGTCCAGAGTTCAAATCCCAGGAACCACATGGTGGCTCACAACCATCCATAACAAGATCTGATGCCCTCTTCTGGAGTGGCTGAAGACAGCTACGGTGTACTTACATATAATAAATAAAT
>NC_034607.1:37290207-37291568 GCF_900095145.1 Mus pahari | reverse complement strand
AAAAAAAAAAAAAAAAAGAATCAGCAAAGGGTGAGTTTGAGATGTTTGGGTAGGGGTGAGTGGGTATGTTGACTCTATGGAAAGAAAAGAGATGTTTGTTTGTTTTGTTTGTTTGTTTTTCTTTTTTTATTTTTTAGGGTACCATGGGTAAAACCAGGGATGTTAGGCTATAGCACCAGCATGTTTTTGTTTTTGTTTTTTTTCATTAAGAATGCTTTTTGAGACAGGGTCTTACTAGGTTGCCTTAAACTTGCTGCTGCCCTGCAGGAGTCTCCAGCACGATGTCACTTAAACGTCGGTTCATGGGATGGAGCTGCTGCAAGATGACCCTGCAGAAGAGAAAAGAGGCTTTTAGGAGATAGGGTCCTGCAGGGGAAGAGAGCAGGCCTTCAGCCCAAAGAGGAGCTTCATGAGGAGAGCTGACCCCGTGGAAGACATGAGAGACCCCTAAAGGGAGAGATAGGACTGTCCATTCCAGAGCACAAAATGGGATAAGGGGCAGCGGGGGTGGGGGTGGGGGTGGCGTAACTTCACACCATATGACCTTGCCTAGCCTGTTCTGTAGGCCAAAGGACACAGAAAGCAGGCCCTAGGTGGGAGCATGAACTTATCCTGCAGTCACAAGGGGGAAGGGGTGCAAGGCTACAGTTCAAAGTTCTTTCTAATCAACTCTGTCCCAGAGGAAGGGGGCGCATAGGGCAAGGATTGATTTGGGGGGAGAGGTGGGAGGTGGAGGACAACTAGGGCATCTAGAAGTCGGGGAAACTACAAGCCTGCAGCAATCTTGGTTTTAAATTTTAAAAGTGAGCAAGTTACTTTGTTACAGTAAAACTAAATGTACACAAAATTATAATAGCCAATGTGATCCTAAATGTAGATAAGGGGAATATTTAATATGATTGATTATACATGGGGAATTAAAAAGATGTGAGATGATTATTTGTGTATATTCTTTGAACTCGCCAAAACCCAACAGCAGTGAGTGGTAAAAGGCTGTGCATAATGCAATTCCTAAAAGAACCAGTTAAAAACCTTTATAAAGAGATACACTTAAAAACACTGTAGATGAGTCAAATGGACTCTTAAGAGAGGTGTAAGGAATTGGTTAAAAATCAGAAAAATGAAAACAGAGAAACAGAACCAACAAAGAAAAGTACAGAAAATAAAATGTCAAACTCAAGCCCTAGCATACTGGTTATTACAGCAAATGTAAATGGCCTAAATAAATAGGTTAAAAGACTGGTAAGGCCGGGCATGGTGGCACACGCCTTTAATCCCAGCACTCGGGAGGCAGAGGCAGGCGGATTTCTGAGTTCAAGGCCAGCCTGGTCTACCAAGTGAGTTCCAGGACAGCCAGGGCT
>NC_034607.1:37263984-37289867 GCF_900095145.1 Mus pahari | reverse complement strand
ACATGGTGGCTCACAACCATCCGTAACAAGATCTGACTCCCTCTTCTGGAGTGTCTGAAGACAGCTACAGTGTACTTACATACAATAAATAAATAAATCTTTAAAAAAAAAAAAAAAAAGTCAAAGTCAGAAGTTTAACTTAACTATGCGTGTGCCAAAGGACAGCAGTGAAGGCAGTGAAAAAGAATTCATCAGGATTGGACGGTTTTGCTAGAGAAATTTTGCCAAACATTAAAATACTCAATGCCAAATTCCACATAATCTTCCAGAAGGTAGAAAGGCAGAGTGCCTTAATGTACCCGGCTTTTATTACCTTAATGCCAAAGCCAAAGGCAGAAGCAAAACAAATGCCCACCAAATAAGCAAAACACCTTTGCGGTCGGCGTTGCTCGTGAACAGAGAATCTGAAACATCAGAAAGTGGAATTTAACATCGAATACTGGAAACTGAAAGTTTAGGAAAAGCGAAAGCAATGCCCATGGTGAGAGTTCCCCAAGGTCAAATGGGAGGCCTCAAGGTCAAATGGGAGACCCCAAGATTATGGAGAATTAAAACGTTGCAGACCAGAGCCCAACTCTCCTGGATTTTTTTTTTTTTTTTTTTTTTAGCCTATTGCACTGCCCTCCCATGTTTGACTTCTCATCCTTGGAGCTATCAAAAATCTTTAAAATGTATTTTATGGTATTTTTCAGATAGGGTCCCACTGTATAACCTCAACTTCCTTGGTCTCCATGAAGACCAAGCTGGTCACCAACTAACTCTTGAAGATGCACCATCTGAAGGCTGCATTAGTAACAAACAAGGCTGCAGGTGTTCTCCAGGCTCCCTGCAGGCTACTTTACTATAGTTGGCTAGCTGAGGTGCCTGCCAATGTGGTTGGTAAATACCTTGATTTATGATACTCTTGATCCTGCAACTAGTAAAATATCAGGTAACCACTGGATGTGGTGGTGCATGCCTTTAGTCCCAGCACTTTC
Source organism: Mus pahari (assembly GCF_900095145.1). NCBI lineage: Eukaryota > Metazoa > Chordata > Mammalia > Rodentia > Muridae > Mus > Mus pahari. Next base: position 37,288,890 of record NC_034607.1, on the reverse strand, counting down.
GAGGCACAAGCAGGAAGATCTCTGTGAGTTCAAGGCCAGCCTGCTCTACAAAGTGAGTTCCAGGGCAACTGGAGCTATATAGCAAGACCTGTCTCAGCTGGGCGGTGGTGGTGGTGGCGGCGCACGCCTTTAATCCCAGCATTTGAGAGGCAGAGACAGGCAGATTTCTGAGTTCGAGGCCAGCCTGGTCTACAAAGTGAGTTCCAGGACAGCAGGACTATACAGAGAAACCCTGTCTTGGGAAAAAAACCAAGAAATTAAAAAAAAAAAAAAAAAAAAAAAAGACCTGTCTCACTAAATACCAAAAACTAACAAACAAAAACCCCAGGTAAACAGTTCCATAGTGGACTGTGGAATTTGAGGCAACCCAAATGTACATTCCTGGACTGTAAACATTCACACTTTATTGTGGTAATATGAAGACTTGGGCACAAGAGCCTAGATCCTATGTAATTTTATTTATATAAAAAATTGGAGCAAACAAGATGAAATTATATTTTAAGGATGAACAGTTAAGTGGTAAAAGGCTAAAACAAACTGTAGAGGTAGTTTCCATAAAAGTCAAGAAGATCGCTGTTTCTGGTGTGGGCCAGGGGTATCAGTCTAGGATATGGTAAGGGGGTGTTAGGCGCTGACAGTATTTTATTTCTTACGGTCATAGGCAGCTTCTGTTATTACACATTTATATTTGGTATGCTTTTTTGTATACAGTTGCCTTTCTTTTTAAGCATTTTGTTACTTTTTATTTTATTTATTTTCTGTGAGTGTGAATGTGTGTGTGTGTGTGTGTGTGTGTGTGTGTGTGGTGTTTGCACATGTGTACACACGCATGTTGAGGAGCATCTCAGGATGTTGTCATGGAGGTCAGACAGCAACTTGCAGGAGTCAGTCCTTTCCTTCTGAACTCAGGTTGCCAGGCTTCACTGCGAGAGCCTTAACCCATGAACCATCTCAACAGCACTCAATTTTCTTCCTTCCTTCCTTCCTTCCTTCCTTCCTTCCTTCCTTCCTTCCTCCCTCCCCCCTCCCTCCCTCCCCCTCTGCGCTCTCTCTCTCTCTCTCTCTCTCTCTCTCTCTCTCTCAATCTTTCTTTTTTTTCTTTTTAAATTTAAAAAGATTTATTTTATGTATGTGAGTACACTGTAGCTGTCTTCAGACACTCACCAGAAGGGGGCATTGGATCCCATTACAGATGGTTGTGAGCTACCATGTGGTTTCTGGGAATTGAACTCAGGACCTCTGGAAGAGCAGTCAGTGCTCTTCACCGTTGGGGAGGAAGTCTACACTAATTGAAGAGGAGAAACCAGGCATCGAGGAAGCACTGGGCGGTGTTGGCAATGATGCAGGAGCATCCCCGTGAGAGCAGGGCTGGGACTTAGTAGTGGGGTGGATCTGAGAGGTGAGGAGAGTGGAGCAGATAGACCTGAGAGGTGAAAGATGACTAAGAAAGGAAATGGAGGAGTGAGGGTCCAGATGTGGTCGTTTGTCTCTAAAGATTGTTCCTGCGGTAGCCGTCTTGTCAATTTGGCTAAATTAAGAAATATCAAGGGGGCTGGTGAAATGGTAAGAGCACTAACTGCTATTCCAAAGGTCCTGAGTTCAAATCCCAGCAACCACATGGTGGCTCACAACCATCCGCAATGAGATCCAATGCCCTCTTCTGGTGTATCTGAAGACAACTACAGTGTACTTACATATAACAATAAATAAATCTTTAAAAAAAAGAAATTAAAAAATAAACAGGAAAAGAAACATCTAGGAAGGCACCGGACATGCATGTGGTGTGCACTTATACATGCAGACAAAACACCCCTACCCATAAGATAAATAAACCTGTGATAATAGAATCAGCAAACCTAACATCTTAAAATAGGTGTGTATCAATTAATAAAGCACCCCTCTAGCCTCTCACACAATGAGCGGTGAACCCCCTCATGGGGTCATAATACAATAGCATTATGGGAAGATGGTGAAATGAGGCGCTAGGGCTGGCTGGAGGAAGTCACTGGGACATTTCCCTGCGCTCCCTTGCTTCTAGGCCCTCACTGTGTCACCCATGCATCCTGGAGCCCAAAGAAACAGTTCTGGCTAACTGTAGGCTGTTAAAGTGTCTGTCGCTGATACAACAGAGCTGCTTAACACAGTCCCCAGGGAGGCCACCCAGTCACCAAAAAAAAAAAAAAAACCACACTGACCCAAGGCTGGTTCATTAAGACTCCAGGGAAGCTGTGGAAGAAACCCAAGCCACCGAGCTGAGCTTGCAGTTGACAGTCAGATCAGTCACCAGCCGTGTGATTTCTGGTCCAACCAAGTCTAGAGATGAGTCTCAGGCAAATATCTAACTTCAGGCCTCTGAAAAAAAGGCAACACGAAGCAGCTCCCTGGGCCCAAATGACCCACAGAATTGCAGGAGAGGAAAATTTCAGTGCCATGAGGTTTCAAGGATATATGTGTGTTTATGAATGTCTCTGTATGCCTGTGTATGTACATATACACACACACACACATGTAAATAACTCACAGGGTTGAGTTTGGTGACTGTGAGAATGGGTATAGTGTAGCTGAGATACAACTTGTTTAAGGAAAAAAGCTTTGGGTGGTATACTGGCCAGTTGTCATCGCTGGGATTGCAGAGAGACAACTTAGAGGAGCAAAGATCTCTTTTACCTCACACTTTTGGAGGGTTCCATTCATTATGGTCAGAGGACATGTCAGGACACAGCAGCTACCACCATGACAGCCTGAAAGCCAAAAAAAAAAAAAAAAAGAGGACTCAGGAACTGGAGAGGGCAAGATATATTCTAGGGATGGGCCCCCAGTGACCTACCTACCTCAGCCAGTCCTACCTAAGACATGTCTCTACCTCCCAATAATGCCACAGTAAAATCAATCTGTCAGGGAATTCATCCATTGGAGCCTGTAACCCTCTGACTCTGGGAATTTGCTTGAAGACACACCCACCACACACTACTAACTCCCTAGGCATTTAAAATTCATGGAAAACGACAATTAAAAAATTCACCATCATTATGTCTCCACCCCACTGGCCCGCTGGACTCCTTCTTACCTTTGGGGCACACTTTTCCACATCACCGTGAGACCTACGGTCATCCTGGGCTTATCTGAATTCTAGGATGGTTCCAAGAAATCTGCTCCAGCCCTAAGTGGAATCTATGACACTGGGGAGCCCAGAGCTCCCACTCAGCAATGCTTGGATTTTCCGGGAGACCAGGGAAATGGATATGTGCCCAATGGAGCTCTTTGAGTAATGGGCAATCTAAGAGATGATGGAAAATAGAGGAGGATTCTGACATAGGCTGGAGATCAGCTGAGACATCCATTCTCATGGAATAAACAACTACTGGACTCTTGGACCTTCCTTTGGTAAAAGACCAAAGGACTAGCTGGACCACAGCCTGTAATCCACTCTAAACGATCCCATATTATCCCTCTGTCTCTGTCTATGCTTATGACTATATCAGGTAGATAGATAGATGGATAGATAGATAGATAGATAGATAGATAGATAGATAGATAGATAGATAGATAGATGATAGATAGATAGATAGAGATTCTGTTTATAAACTCTGTTCCTCTAGAGAACTCTGACCAAGATGACTGAAATCAGGTCTTTGTCCCCAAGGAGCTTTGTCTGGTAGGGGAACAGGGTGACCTCACCATGTGGCCACATATTTTTGCTGCCTACAAGTGGGTGCTGCAAATAGCAAATAAATAAATAAATAAATAAATAAATAAATAAATAAATAAATAAACCTAACATGTGGGAATGGCTTTGGAAGTAGGCCTGCTGAGTGGACGGATGTGCTCTGTTCTAAAGTTACGGGTGTGTTGGGCGGTGATGGCACACGCCTTTAATCCCAGCACTTGGGAGGCAGAGGCAGGCGGAATTTCTGAGTTTGAGGCCAGCCTGATCTACAAAGAGTGAGTTCCAGGACGGCCAGGGCTATGCAGAGAAACCCTGTCTCGAAAAACCAAAAAAAAAAAAAAAAAAAAAAAAAAAGTAGGATGTAACCCTTCACTCATTTCCAACACCAGCCAGCCTTGCCCCAGTAACTCTTTAATAGTTTGGAAATAGTTTCTATAGCCTTTTCCTACAATGATATTGCTTATTTACATGCCTGCCTTCCCCTACCAAGCTGTGAAGCACTAGAAGTTGGGGTAAATGTGGTAGTTTGGATGAGACATGTCCCCTCAAGACACATGTACCTCAACAAAGCATCCCCAGTGCATGGTACTGTTTGGGAAGGCACTGGAATCTATAAGATGTGGAGCCTTGCTGGCTAAGGTCATCCCTGAGACAGGGATGGAGAGTTTATAGCTCCACCCTCCTTGCTGCCTGCTCTCTCTGCCTCCTGCATGTGGTTGATATATGATTTCTCAGCTGCTGCTGTTGCTGCTGCTGCTGTTGCTGCTGCTGCTGTTGCTGCTATGTTTTTCCATCACAGACACTGGCTGTCCCCTCTGGAATTGTGAGCTGAAATAAACAAAACTCCTCCTAAAGTTGCTTCAGTCACAGTATTTTATCACAACACTACCACCACCAACAAAACAAAACAAAACACCCAAGCAAAACCCTAATTCATTAATAATGTGTACACACACAACAGGTGATTAAATAAACAAATGCATAAATGAAAGACTCAACCTTAGACAGATAAACATAGAAAGCAAATGAAAAATGTAAAACTCATGATATTTATGCTAAGATATTTCTTTTAAGTATTTTCTAAAATTATGTGCATGTGTGTTTGGGATGGGGGTATTAAAACCCTGTACATGTGCCCCTGAGGAAGCCTGCGAGATCAGAACCCTCTGGAGCTGCAGTGACACTGATCTGAGCCATGTAATGTTGGTCCTGGGGACCAAACCCAGGTCCTCTGCAAGAACCGCACTTCATCTTCCTACTGAGTCATCTCTCCAGCCCCTTGAGCAAGGGTCTCTTTTTATTAGACTAAAAGTTGAAAGCAGTTCAGTATGTGATAAACATAAAACTGAAAGGAATGCTGTCTATAAATATATTTCTCATTCTTCATGTAGACTTACTTCTGTCTTCAGACTCTATCTAATTACACAAATTAACTTCATGGTATTTGGACTAGGGGAGATTTTGCAAGTTACACTGAAAAGAGACTTCCGTTGTATGGTTTGAGTAGCTAGTTAAACAGAAAGGAACGGACAATGGCTTGAGATCTGTGACCTTCTAAGTTTAGTGGATTTTTCATTTTTACCCTCTCAATAAGGGATCTCATATAATTTAGTTAAATAGCTTTGGGAACCTCTTTAACTATCTTAGGAAGTTAAGAAAATCCTCTGAAACCTTTGAATTTTATACTAGTGTACTTTATTTAATTCAATAGGCATAATTAATTTATTTAGACATTAGAAGAGTCAGTGTAAGGACTTAACTGCTCTGCCCATAGGCTACCCTATAATTTTAGTTTCCCAGCCTTTTGATGAGTGAAGAAAACAGCTGTGTTTACCCCATTTGAGGCTGACAAGATCCATTTGTTGGTACTGTGCTATCAAAGTTACTTTTACAATTGCAAACTGGCAGTAACGTAACTTCAAATTATCTCTTGTGCCTGAACGGATCTTTGGAGGGAACCCTGACTGTTTGAAGGGCTACTGAAGGGTCTAAAATATTCACTGGACGAGGAGTCTGCCAAGAGCTTCAAGAGTCCAACTGCTTCCTCAATTACCAACAGACAGAACACGTGAAGAATGTTCACAAAATGATAGAGTTGCTTACATACCTTGGCTGATGTCTGAACTGCTGGAATTAAATTGAGGGCAAAGGTTAGGAGTACACGTCTTTCTAATGTCTCTCTAGAACAAACTGAGTTGTGACTACTAATCCTGTGGTCCCTACCACTGTGCAGCTAGCCAGATTTTTGAACAGAGGATTCTAAAGACACCTTAAAAAAAAATCTGATTTTTAAAAGCCCTGAGCTTCTGAATAATAGGACCATTCCGCACACAAAGTTTAAGGGCCTGTTGAGGTTGCTAATGGAACTGTTGCCATGTGAAGTTTCTTTATTTAAAGTCAGGAACCAGGAAGGCCCCCTGCACAGTGTCTTACTATCCATGATGTAACTCATAACTCCATCTCCCTGTCCCAAAATCTTGTCCCCTTTGTGCTCCCTGACCTCCCTATATGCCCTTTAGATTTATTTTTAAGTGTGTGTGTTTGTATGTGTGTATGTATGTGTATGTCTGTTTGTGTGTGTATATGTGTTGGTGTGTGTGTGTGTGTGTGTGCCCCTGCCTACTCATGCACATGTATATATGGGTGCCTACACAGGCCAGAAGAGGGTATCTGACCTCCTAGAGATGGAGATACAGAAAGTTCTGAGCAATCAGACATGGATACTTACATGTATGCCATACTGACAACAACCTGCCATGTGTAAACACACTCATGACAACCTGCCAGATGTGAACACACTTATGACAACCTGCCATGTGTGAATACACCGTTGACTACCTGCCGTGTGTGAAAACACTGATGACAACCTGTCATGAGTGAACACACTGAAGATAAACTGACATTGCAAACACAGATGACAACCTGCCATGTGTGAACATAGAGATGACAACCAGCCATGTGTACCACACTGATGACATCCAGCCATGTGTGAACATACTGATGACAACCTGCCATGTGTGAACCAACTGAAAACAACCTGCATGTGTGATCACACTGATGACAACATACCATATATGAACAAACCTATGACTACTTGCCATGTGTACCATACTGATGACACCCTGCCATGTGTGAATATACTGAAGACAACTTGCCATTTGTGAACATACTGATGAAAATCTGCCATGTGTAAACACACTGAAGACTACCTGCCATGTGTGAACCTGCTATGTGTGCCACACTGATGACCACCAGTCATTTTGATCACATGACAAACTGCCATATTGGTGACACTGAAGACAAGGTGCCATGTGTGAAAACACTAATGAAAATCTGTAATGTGTGAACACACTGATGAAATTCTTTCATATGTGAGCACAGTAATGACAACCTACCATGTGTGAACACACTGATGGCAAGCTGCTATATGTGAAAAAAACTGATGACAACCTACCATTTGTGAACACACTGACACAAAAATCTATATGTGCTACACTGATGACAACCTGCCATGTGTGTTCACACTAATAACAACTGCCATGTGCCACACAGATAACAACCTTCATGTGTGATCACACTGATAACAACCTGCCCTAGGTGAACACACGGATGACTATTCACCATGTGTGCCATACTGTTGACACCCTGCCATGTGTGAACACAATGATGTCAATCTGCCATGTGTGATTACACAGATGACTATCTGCCATGTGTGAACACACTAATGACAACCAACCATTTGCAAACACACTGATGACAACCTGCCATGTGTGAATGAATATACTGATGACAACATGCCATGTAGAGCACAATGATGACAATCTGCTATATGTGAGCACACTAATGACAACATGCCATGTGTGAACACAATGACGTAAACCTGTCGTGTGTGAACACATTGATGACAACCTGACATGTGTGAACACACTGATGACAACCTGACATATGTGAACACACTGATGACAACTATCATGTGTGAACACACTGATGACAACTATCATGTGTGAAAACACTGATGACACCTTCCAATGTCTGAACACACTGATGACTACCTGCCTTGTCTGAACACACTAATGACAACTGCCATGTGCCACACAGATGACAACCTTCATGTGTGATTGCATTGATAACAACCTGCCCTAGAGAACATATGGATGGCTACTCACCATGTGTGCCACATTGTTGACACCTGGCCATGTGTGAACAAAATGATGACAATCTGCCATGTGTGGTCACACAGATGACTACCTGTCCTATGTGAACTCACTAATGACAACCTGCCATGTGTGAACATACTGAAGACAACCTGCCATGGGTGAACACACTGACAACAACTTGTCAAGTGTGAATATACTGATGATAACCTGCCATGTGTGAACATACTGAAGACAACCTGCCATGGGTGAACACACTGACAACAACTTGTCAAGTGTGAATATACTGATGATAACCTGCCATGTGTGAACATACTGAAGACAACCTGCCATGGGTGAACACACTGACAACAACTTGTCAAGTGTGAATATACTGATGATAACCTGCCATGTGTGAACACACTACTGAGACCCTCCCATGTATGAACACAATGATGACAACCTGCATGTGTGATCAAACTGATGGCTGCCTGCCATGTGTAAACACATTAATGACAACTGCCATGTGTGCCACTGATGACAACCTATATTTGTGGGCACACTGAGGACAAACTGAGGACAACCTGCCATTTGTGAATACACACATCACAACATTCCATGTGTTCTACACTTATGACAACTTACCATGTGTGATCACAATGATGACTACCTGCCATCTGTGATCACAATGATAGCTACCTGCCATCTGTGAACACACTAATGACAACTGCCTAGTATGAACACACTGATGACAACTTGTCATGTGGGAACACACTGATGAATACCTGCCCTGTTGATCAAAGTGAAAACAATGTGCCATGTGTGAAGAAACTGATGAAAACTTGCCATGTGTGCCACACTAATGATAACCTGCCATGTGTGAACACACTGATGACAACCTTCCATGTGTGCCACACTGATGACAACCTGCCATGTCTGAACATACTTATGAAACTCTGCCATGTGTGAACACACTGATAACAACTTGCCATGTGTGAACACTGATGACAATCTGCCAGATGTGAACACACAGAAGACAACCTGTCTTGTGTGAATACACTGAAGACAACTTACCATCTGTGAACACAGTGATGACAACCTGCCATGTGTTAGCACACTGATGATAACCTGCTATATGTGCCACACTGATGACCACCATTCATTTTAATCACAATGATGACAACCTTCCATATTGGTCACACTGATGACAACCTGCCATGTGTGAACAAATTTGAACCTGCCATATGTGAACACACTGATGACAACCTGCCCTGTTGATCACAATGATGAAAACATGCCATATTGTTCACACTGAGGACAATGTGTCATGTGTGAACACACTGATGACAATGTGACATGTGTGAACTTACAGATGACAGCCTGCCATGTGTGAACACACTGATATCAACCTTCCATATATGAACAAATTGAGGACAACCTAACATGTGTGAACACCTTGATGACATGCTGCAATGTGTGAACACACTGACCACAACTTGGCATGTGTGAACGAACACACTGATGACAACCTGCCATGTGTGAACACACTGATGAGAACCTGTCAATTGTGAACACACAGATGACAACCTGCCATGTGTTCCACACTGATGGCAACCTGCCATATTGATCACACTGATGACAACCTGCCATGTGTGAACACAGAGATGACAACCTGCTATGTGTGAACACACTGATGACAATCTGCTATGTGTGCCACTCTAACGACAGCCTACCATGTGTGAACACCTTGACGACAACCTTCCATGTTTGATATCACTGATGACAACCTTCCATGGGTGATCACACTGATGACAAACTGTCATGTGCGAACACACTGATGACAACCTGCGTTGTGTGAATACACTGATGACAACCTGCCTTGTGTGAATACACTGATGACAAACTGCTATTTATGGGACACTGACGACAGTCCCCTAGAAGATCAGCAAGCACTCCTAATAACTGACCTGTCTCTTTCACCACCTATTTGCCCTTTAAATATTTCAAGTCTTAGACTGGTAATTGTATAAATTTTTTTCACACAAGGTTACTAGGTTGCCCTCAAACTCAAATCTCTCCGTTCACTCTCCTGAGTCAAGGGTACCCTTCCACACACCCCAGGCCCACACCCCTACAGTAGCTCAGTGATTCTCCAACCTGACAGACCCCCATGTGAGAAGATTTTTGGATCTATAACTGGAGCCACACTTTGAGATTCTAACTTAATTGTTCTGGGGAGATGTCCAAGGATGATGACATGTTTTTAAAAGAAATCCTCCATATGGGTATATCCTACCAAATTTTAAGTAACTGCTTCAGATCCCAGACTCTATGGCAGACCTGGAAGTTTAGACAGCAGATCCTGAGGCAGAAAGACATGTCCAGCATTTGACCTGATGGCTGTGCTGAACTTCTATCATGCCTTTGTAGTTGTCTAGTGTGATATTCTGAGAATAACAATCACTAAAATAGCTGTGCATGAGCACTGCTACAATATACCTCTGTAGACAATTCTCCCATCCTCATCACAACGGTATTCACTGGGCATTCAAAGATGCCGTCTTGCGGTTGAGGAAACTGGTACTTGAAACCTGTGTTACTCCAGGCCTGAAGTGATTTTGTAAGCAGTGAAGGCTTTCAGTTCAAGGAAATTGCCCAAAGACACAAGGCTAGACGTATGTGGGTCCCAGCTCTGGCCTCCTGTAAATGTTCGGGAAGCATTGTCTAATCTATTTAAATGACATCCTGGGCCAGTGAGATTGTGTTGTCTGCAAGTGAGGGAAGAGCACAACCTCGAGCCATCCCAACAATGAAGATGTGCATTATTTTCCACTCAGGAAGTCCAGGGCTGTGGAAGCTCAAGAGTAAAGTGCTTGCCTTGCGCACATGAGGACCTAATTTCTATCCATCTCCAGGCTTGACATAAAGAGCTGGTCATAGGCAGAGAAAGGCAGATCCAAGGCCTTGCCTACAACAGACAAGTAATCTACCACTGAACACTCCCAAAATGGTTTAATTTTACTACTAATACTCAACAAATTAAAGTACAAATCTTATAACAATGCCTCCCTGGGCTTTTAAGTTCCTCTCATGAATTTTTTTTATAAGCCCAATAGATCCAACAGTCATTTTACAGGGCATTCGTTTTACTCGTTTTGGAAAAGTTCAGCTGGCCTTGAACTTTCAACCTTCATATCTTAGCCTCCCTGACATGCTGGGGCTATACGTGTGCCCTGCCATACCCAGTTGTAGCTGCCTGTGGCCATACTAACTGGGTTCCTGAGTGGGAGGCAGGGGCTGTATGGGAGAAAACGGCGAGAGAAATAATGGAGACTGAGACATGATTTTCTGTTCAAGGCTTCAAAGTTTTACTAAGAGAAGGCTTCAAAGTTTTACTAAGAGTCTGCGCTTATAAAGAGGGGAGGCCCATCCCCAGCCAATCCATTCTTGGTGCCTGTCCCCAGCCTGTAGGTGGATCTGCAGGATGCTGTCTCAAGGGTCTCAAGGTAGCAATGTTTTGGAGAAAAGCAGTGGCAGATGTAGAACAAAAAAGCCAACAATAGAGCCACCTAGGTCAGAAGGCTCCACCCCAGGTGGTCTCAGGCTCAGTGGCAGCAAGGTCAAAGTCAGCCGGTTTCAAGGCTAAGAGAGCTTTGAGCAAAGCCCAGTCCTGTTTGTAAACAAAGAACTTGTATGTTTTACTCATCAGTGCCTATCTGATTTTATTACATAATTGTCATACATTTATGTATGACAGCTCCCTGACCACCGAATTACCCTGAATCTGATATTTTACGTCCCACTTGCCCTAACTTGGATATAAAGTTCTCTTCACTTACCTATTCCTGAATATGAACTTGAACATACCTTAATCAATTATTCAGATTGACACTGGTGTTGTTTACCAAGTGCCTTTCTGTCTGTCCTAGTCAAACACAGAAATTTTATAACGTCAACCATTTACAAATCCCTTAGCTCCCCCCAATACAAACACAATTTGGTTTAGTTCCCTCAGATGGTGCTGGGGGGTTCTGAGGTACTTCCCATTCAGCCTGTAAGTTTCCCATTCATTGAGGCTTGAGCTTGTCCAGCCAGCAGATTTTAACCAGGATGCTAAGTGAAGTTTTTGGTGACTAAGTGAACACCACTTGTGGTTGTTAAGTCAATTCCTCCTTAATGGAAGGAGAGGAGTGTGGCAAGTAACCCACGCCTCTGACTCCCCTGTCAGGACTATTTCTCCTGCGTCAATTCACTTTGGCTCTTAAAATACAGAAACACTTTTCTTGAGTAAAGGAACCTGCAGGACAGTTGGGTGGGTAAAGATACTTGCTGTCAAGGTGACAACCCAGCTTTGATCCCCAAAACCCACATGGTTGAAGGAGGAAATTGACTCTAACAGTTGTCCTTTGACCTTCACTTATATGAGTATATATGCGCACACACACACACACACACACACACACATTCATGCACATGAACATGCACAAACATACACCAACAAACTGAATAAACATCTACTAAGCCCTGCCAGGGAACAAATGACAAACCAAGCAACAGATACCACAAAGGTCTAATTTGGTGAACCAATTTGTTTTCTTGGTGTTACAAAAAATAATAATAATAAAATAAATAAATAAAAGGATGGTGGGCTACTTGATAAGCAGAAATGATCCTCAAACAGCTGCACTGTCACTGTCCACCCCAGCTTGGGTGACAGGTCATGAAAGCTGGAAATGTAGAGCATGCTACATAGCCTTCGAGCAGCTTCACAGGCTGGAGTGTTCTTCCCGGTAGCTCTACTGGTCTGAGCCCCTTCCTGGCATCTGGGCTTGTGTGGAAGTATCCCTTAGCAGTTCTTAGTTCTTACATATGCTGGGGGATGGGGCTGGGAGGGGGGAAGCAGTTCTTTATATCTGGTCAGGTTCAGGGACTTCCTAAAGTTACTGAATTTACTTCCTGTTGTTTGACCTCCCCTTTAAGATTCTGTGTCTTAATAAGCTTCCCTCCAAGGTGGATGGTTTTAGACACAGAGGAAACTGCTACACAACGGTCAACAGAAGCAAAGTTAGAGTTTATTTAAAAATAGTTTTAGTGGGGCTAACGACAGGACTTAGTAGTTAGGAGCACTGGCAGACATCCTAGAAGACCCCAGTTCAATTTCCAGAACCCACATAGCTACTCAAAACGGTCTGTAACTCCAGTCCCATGTGATCCCACACCCTCTTGTGACCTCCATGAACAATAGTCATGCATGTGGTGTGTACCTGCCTGCAGACAAACACCACACACATAGAATAAACAAACAAACAAACATACAATCATTTTTAAAGGTTTTAGCATAGATTTAAGTAGGAGCATTGACATAAAAAAATAAGAAATTAATAAAAATATCTCTACTAAAAATGGTATGGTCTTTAGATGGAGTGTAAAAAATGAATTACAAATAAAATTAAAGGCAACCTTCATAGCAATCTTAATTGTACTGAATCCTGACTTCCAGGTATTGAGACTTCAGCTAGATTCTGGTGAGGCATCCTTTGTCTTCCATGTTCCCTTCATTTCTTTGCCCTACTAGCCTTTCTAGGTTCTTACTACCAAGCCCAATGACCAAGCTCAGCCCCTGAAACCCATGTGGCAAAGGAAAGAATGACCCTTGAAGCTTGTCCTCTGAAATGAACATGGGTGCTCTGGCATGGTGATGCCCACCCTCATTAAATAACTAAATAAGTAAGTAAATAAATAAATAAATAAACATTAAGAGAAAGAAAAAAGAAAGACAGAAAAAAAAAGTCCCATGCTGGTTCACCTAAGGCCTGAACTCTTCTTGCTTTCTGCAGTGAATTCTGTGAAACAATAAGGTTTGTTGTCTCTATAAAAGGCTCCTATCTACTTGGGCAAGCAGAGAGGGGCTGATTCAGGCTTGGAAACAATTTCACAAATCAAGTCTTGATTTAGGGGCAGCATCTTGGTATGGTTTGAATATATAGACTAGGAAGGACGGGTGGAACCTTTGAGACATGGTAGAGGCGTATGGAGATTAACCCATCCTTGAGTCAATAGTTCTGTAGGAGTTGCTTGGTTAGAAAAGCAAGCTCTCGAAACTGAAGGAGGGAACTCAAGTGGAGCTGCTGCCATGATAGAAGAAACTGAGATGAAGACAGCTCCGAATCTGTCCTGCATGGATAGAAGAATCTCTGAGTTCACCTATGAGCGGTTCAGAAGCTAAGAAAGCACTTCAAGACAGACTCGAACTCAATGGGGGAAACTCTACAGGCCTTGGCTGAGGAACTCGGGAACTCAAACTGCCCAAATGAGTCATCAAATACTGGTTCTTTGAGCAGTGTCATAATGAGATGAGGCTCAGGCATTTTTNTTTTNTTTTTTTNTTTTNTTTTTTTTTTTTTTTGGTTTTTTTGAGACAGGGTTTCTCTGTATAGACCTGGCTGTCCTGGAACTCACTCTGTAGACCAGGNTGGCCTTGAACTCAGAAATCCGCCTGCCTCTGCCTCCCAAGTGCTGGGATTAAAGACATGCACCACCACGCCCGGCTCAGGCGGTTTTCTAAGGGCTACAAGAGTTGGAGAATGTGCTGTGCCCAGTGTACATCAAGAGGGACCACCAGGCAGAAGAACTCCAAGGAGTCCTCTCAAAATGACCCTGGACTGCCCGAAGCGTTGGAAGCCTTGAAGAGTCTCAGATTCTCTTCTGGGTACCAAAGCAGAGATGGCATGTCACAGGATTTCTGACTTTTCAACATCCTTTTTGGGAAGTTATGTCTATGGAATGTACATTAATAATAAAGCTTGCTGGCCGGACGTGGTGGCACACACCTTTAATCCCAGCACTCAGGAGGCAGAGGCAGGCGAATTTCTGAGTTCGATGCCAGCCTGGTCTACAGAGTGAGTTCCAGGACAGCCAGGGCTACACAGAGAAACCCTGTCTTGAAAAACCAAAATAATAATAATAATAATAATAATAATAATAATAATAATAATAAAGCTTGCATTCATAGAAATAGAAAAAAGAAAAAAGTAAGCTCTCTCTTGCTACATGTCCTGGCTCAGTAGGAAGGTCCTTACTGGCAAGACACTGGCATGTGTTCATGGATGTCTGGGACCTTGAACATTTCTCTTTATAAATTTTCCAGTCTGTGATACTTCGTTATAGCAATAGAAACAGATGCAGACCTTTGATGCTTTTATGGACTGCTCTGAGCAGTCCTCCTAAAGTGGCTGTTCCCAGAGATGAACAGTTGTGTGCAGTTTGTTTTTTTGTTTCTTGAGAGGTGGTCTCTGTGAAGTTCCTGGCTACCCTCAAAGATCTGCCTGCTTTTGCCTCCCGAGTGCTGGGATTAAAGGCATGTGCCACAATGCCTATTTTGTTGTTTTGGTTTTGGTTTCATGTTTTAGAGATTTTTTTTTTCTACTTTCATAAATTCTGACTCTTCCTATGCGCTCACAAGAAAAGGATATGGAAAGGGAATCTCTCCATTCTCTTTAAATGGGCTTGCCACCTACCTCCCCTCCCTGACTCCCGTTCCCCCCCCCCCTTCCCAATGAGACTGTCTTGCTGTGTAGCTAGGTGGCCTCAAAGCAGAATCTTCCCTCCTCAACCCCCAGAGCGCAAGGTCAAGGTGAGCACCATCACACCCTGCTTGGGTGGATTGAAACAGATCTCATAGCAAGATGACAAAGGTTTCTGGAGACTCAGGTATTAATGCAAGTTAGGGTTCTTTTGTTTTGTTTTTGTTTTTGGAGGGAGGGTTGCTTGAGCAAGTCTTAGCCTTCTTGAAGCTCAATTTCTTCATCTGAGAATTAAGGGAATTGTGAAGACGCTGCCCGTGACTTCTTCCGGCTGAAGCATTACGTGGTTTTCTACATGTGCGCCCTTGAATGGAAATTCATGGGATTTTGTATGACCTATGCCTTACCAGAGGACTCAAAACCAAAAGCAAAATAGCTGTGGGTGGGTGACAGAATGGATAGGAACAGGAAAGGGAGGTCTGAAGGAGCGGAACAGGAAGGGGAGGGCTGAAAGGGCTGAACAGGAAGGGGAGGGCTGACGGGGCTGGAGGTAGGAGCTGAGCTAAGAGAAAACAGTCCGCCAGCCCGTGCGGAGGGACTGCTGGAGCTCCAGGACCTGCATCTGAGTTCTGGAGGCATCAGGTAAAAGAGAGGGACCTAAGGAGTATTGTTTGCTGTTTTTTAAAATTACATTAGTGTTTAGTTTGTGGAAGGGGTTGGGGGGAGGGTGTAGGGAACAAGTGCTTGTCATGGTACACGTGTGGAGGCCAGAGGACAGCTTACAGGAGTTCATTCTCTCCACCATATGGGTCCTGGGGATCAAACTCAGGTTTTTAGGCTGGAGCAGATGCCTTTACTAGCTTGACCATCTCAGTTGCCTTTATTGTCTGTCCTTTGTTTTATTTTGTTTTTTTGAGATAGGATTTCTCTGTGTAGCCTGGCTGTCCTGGAACTCACTTTGTAGACCAGGCTGACCTCGAACTCAGAAATCCGCCTGCCTCTGCCTCCCAAGTGCTGGGATTAAAGGCGTGAGCCACCACGCCCCGCTGTTGTCTGTCTTTTATCTGTCTGCCAATCCCTCCTTCCATTGAAATCTCCAGAGGCAAGCTCCTGCATCCAGCACTCAGCTCATCAGGCTTGCAAGACAACTGCCCTTACTACTGAAGCCATTTCCCCAGCCCGGTTGTTCCTTTTTATTTTTTATTCAATCCAGGACCTCTGACCTCATTCAGATGGAGCCTCCCTGCCCCAGTTTACTTAATCTACATGATCTGACAAAAATGTCTACAGAGTTAGACCTAATCTAGCTAACCCTGTACAAGCGTGCCCACAGGTTTTCCTCCTAGGCAGTTCTCGATCCTAGATCTTGTCAAGGGGAGAAGTGTCATACTTGTGTAAGAAAGACTGTTCCTATCTCCTGTTGGGTTAATTTTATGTGTATGAGTGTGTTGCCTGCATATGTGTCTGTGCACCATGTGCGTGCCTTGTGCCCAAGTTGTCCAGAAGGCGGCACTAGAACTGGAATTAGAGATGTTTGTGTGGCTTGGGATCAAGCCTGGGTCTCCTAGAGCAGTAAGAAGTGCTCTTCACTTCTGAGCAAGTTCAGGCTCACACCTCCTGTTCTTGAAGCCAGTGTCTTAACAGTCAGTGACTAGAACCATCCGGTGCTAAGAGTTACCTGCATCCAGTACTTTAGGTTAGACCTTGATAAAGCAAGAGAAGGGGTTAATCAGAAAACCCATGACATTCGGTGAGCATGAAGCCTGGCCCGACGAACAGGACTGATAGAAGTGTGGTACACACTGTACGTGATAAACAATGCACTTCCTGTGTGGGCTTCTGTAGAGAGAATATCTTGTGTATTGTATGGATGCATCACCTTTCACATAAGAACCTTTGGCCTATAGGAAAGGGTAGACTAGAAGTTGGGACATCTGGGAAGCAGAAAGGATTCTGGGATAGAGCATCGTGTGGGAGATTCTCCCGGGAAGATGTGAAGTGGACACATGGTACCTGAGCACAGGTAACCAGCTATGTGATGCAATGTAGATCATAATGAATGGGCGAGCTGGGCATGGTGGCGCACGCCTTTAATCCCAGCACTCAGGAGGCAGAGGCAGGCGGATTTCTGAGTTCGAGGCCAGCCTGGTCTACAGAGTGAGTTCCAGGACAGCCAGGGCTATACAGAGAAACCCTGTCTCAAAAAACAAAAAAACAAAACAAAACAAAACAACAAAAAAATGAGCTAAGTCATGATCTAGTCAGAGAAGAACCTAGCTATATGGCCAAGGTATCTGTAAATATGTTTTGAGTCTTATTTCTAGGAGCACGGGGCTGGGAGGGAGAACCAGACCTATCTTGGACAAACTTCCAATCCGTCTTCGCTAAAATGTAATGGAAGTGTGGGACTTGAGGTAGACCAGCCTGGCTACGTTTATCTGCTGAGGTTTTTTTTAAAAACTGCTCATGTTCCACATCTGCCACCATCTAAGCTGAACACCTGCCACTATGCTAAAGCCCAGGGAAATCACGGCCAACCTCTGTTGTTTAAAGCAGGATTTGTCCCAGATGCAGCTGTAAACTCCTTTCTTAACCCTGTGGTTCAGAGGTTTTTTTTTGCCATGTTGAGTCTTAATTCATTAATCTTGATAGCCAAGTACTAGGGAGGGAGGGGCACAAGTCCAGAATTTCAAGGTCATCCTCAGCTACATAGTTAAGTTCTAGGCTCGTCTGTGCTACATGCAATACTGCCTCAAAAAATACAAACAAGGCCAAACAAACCAGGCAGGCACATTCTGCTGCTGCCTCAAAAAGCTTCTGTCTTAGGGATGCCAGTTGGGACCTGACAGCTTAAGCGGCATGGTCACGGTAAGTCTTCACTATGAACTTGAGATGCCTCGGAGGTGCGGGAAGCATAGTCCTGGGTGTGTATGTGTGTGGGGGCGTTTCCGCGGCTGACCGGAATGTGGGACAGGAATTGAGGGAAGACCTTCTCTGAATAGAGGCAGCATCATCCAACAGAGGGAGGTCTGAATGGGACCGAGGGAGGAAGCCTGCCAGTGCAGGCATGTTTGTCTCTGCCTCCCGTCTGTCATGAGGTGTTCCACCTCACGTTCGCTCGGTGCCAGGATGCTCTGATTTGTAGTTGCACAAAGACCCAGAGGCAATGGAACCAAGTGACCAGACTAAGGAGCCAGAATAGCCCTCCACTCCTGTATTTACTTGCAGGTATTTTGGATGGATATGAACACAAGCCTTTGATGCATAAAAGATGCTATACATCTTTTAAACAGGTGCTGTGTTTTAGAGTTTTGGATTAAATTGTCCCTGGTTTCACAGTACTGTAATCATATTGAGGGGGGAAAAGAAAAGAATGCAATGGGAAGATGGCCAGAACAGAATTGTCGTTTAGTAGCTTGGGCTCCTCTGCGCTTCTGAGCCTCATATTTCTTCTGAGTTAGCCAGAAAAGTGATCGCATCTTAAGAGATGCTTTATCTTCCCTCACAGAAAAAAAATCTGGAGTTTTTTTGAATGTCCATCTTTGTAAACAATGTACATTTCTCCCCCAAGAATGGCTCTGCTCTCTCAGCATCCTCCTTGCTTGAATGTCTGATTCCCAGTTGGGGCTTTATCTTTGGATGTTGTGGAACCTTTGGTACATGGTGCCTGGTCCACTAGGAGCCCTTTGGAGGTTACATTCACTTCTAAGGGTAGTTCTAGGTCTACTTCCTGTCTTGACTGTCTTGGAGCCACAGTGCATACCTTTTCCCTTACCACTGAGCCCCTCTGCCATGCCTTTCCCGTCCCCCTGAATAAAGATTCAGGTTCCCCAAGAAACTGAATAAAATGTCTTCCCTTTAATTGATTCTGTCTGGTGTCTTGTCTCAAGCATGAGAAAAGTAACTGAACACAAGTTGGTTGGTTACAACCTCTTAACAGGGATTGTCTCACAAAGGGGAGAGGAGCGTGGAAGGTGTGGAGCACCTGTTTGTGCACAGAGCACTGTTGCAATGTTTTGCCGTGGCGTGCTGTTCCGGTGCTTTCTTGGCACTATCTTATGTGAGCCTCACGGTACAAACATCTTTCTTTTAATGAATGAGGCGCCAGGGTTTAACTCACTGTGTTTAGACGCCTGGAGTACACAGGTAGCAGAGTGGTCAGTCACAGCGGTGCCTATATGCTTATTACCGCCTGTGATCAGTCACAGCAGAGCCTATATGCTTATTACCGCCTGTATGGTTAACTTTTTTTTCCCCCTTATTTGAGAATCCCACGTCATGTACCCCGATTGTACTCTCCTCTCAGTTTCCCCATGTCTGTCCCCTTCTGCTGTGACCTATTCCACCCACACATATACAAAAAGAAGAGAAGTCCATTATACTCACTGGAGCATGGTCAGATTCCTCAGGGCCAGTCCCCTGAAGGAAGATGAGTCTTTTCTCTGCTTGCATCCACACCAGAAGCCATTGACCAAGGAGAGCCATGTGGTGGCTGGTGAGGGGCAGGGCCAGCTCTCCTGCACTGTGCCACTGAGCTTCAGGCAGAAGCCCAGACCACAGACATCTGTCCACATGGACTTCCCTGGTAACACAGGGGACAGACAACGACATGGACCCTGGTCATATCAGGACATCAACCCACTCATGGCCTTCAGTGGCTGTATGGACTCAACACAGCCACAGGTGACACATCAGCATGGGCCCCCGAGGCCGCAGAGCTGGAGGACGGCCCCAAAGCATTAGGCGGTGTCCTGGGCTGCATATGTCCACACGGATCTGTTCCAGAAGAAAACAGTCATTGTACAGGATGACCAAAGAAAGTGCTTTTGACTAAAAACTATTCCAAGGGACAAAAATCCAGCCAAAGATACCCCAAACTGAATTTGAAAATACGACACACGGGGCTGGAGAGATGGCTCAGTGGTTAAGANCACTGACTGCTCTTCCAGGGGTCTTGAGTTCAAATCCTAGCAACCACATGGTGGCTCACAACCATCTATAACAAGACCTGATTCCCTCTTCTGGTGTCTGAAGACAGCTACAGTGTACTTACATATAATAAATAAAATAAATCTTAAAAAAAATACAACACAAAACCTCTTTCCAAGCCTTGAGAGAAGGGAAGACTGAAGCAGAGTGGTATGTGGTGTTACTTGGTGAAGAGAGGAAGTCACCAGGTTCACAGAGCTTTACATATACACACACATAAACACACACTTCACATACACACAGACCATATACACACATACCCCCAAACCACATGCCATGTAGACACACATATACACACACAAACACACATAGAACACAAAACATGTCATATACATACCAGAAACTATGTGCAATGTGCACACTTACATATCACATATACCACAAAACATATGCCATATAGAAACATACCATATACACATGCAGAAACACACATCACGAAACACACACAAACTGTTATTGTTATGACCAATAACAAGGCAACAGGAGGGTCAGGCTTATTCTTCAGGGCATCTGGGCTGAACCTTCTCCCACAAGGGCTGCCAGCAGACAGGTCAGCAGTAGAACTGGAATTTGGAGTGAACAATGAATACATTTAAAAAAAAAAAAAGAATGTCCCTGTTGCTATCCCATTGGAATGTAACTTGCCATATTGTGTTTTACCTGGCAGCCCTTCTCCCAGCTCTTAAGGAGGAGCGTTTTAGTAGTATAGTTTCACCAAACTTAGAGGAAGCATGGGGACAGGAATGTGACTCAGTGTGGGGTGCGCACAAAGCTCTACCGTCCTATGCAAAGAAGAAAGATGGAAGCCAGTCAAGAAACGGCCTGTGCAGAGGGGTGGGTTTTGTTGTTGCTTCCTTCCCTGGTGAAAATAACCGTGGAAGTGTGTAAGGACAGCTGGGCAGGAGTAAGCAGGAGCTACAGCTTTGCCATGCTGGACTCCCTAATTATGCCATGCCCCTCTGCCTTCCTCTGCACTCAGATCCTGACAAATTTTGCTCACATTTTTCCTATGTTGGCAGCAGCATTGAAAGAGAACGGCAGACGAGAGGGCAGGGTTGCGCATGCCTGAGCAACAAGATGAAACAAGACTGAAGCTTTCCATCGCAGCATCCACGTTGCTCTAATGGAGACAATGAGATGTCTTAGGTGTTCCCTCTATCACACACCTGTATGTCGTCTGCCCTGAAGGGTGAGCTGGAGGGATTTGGAGCCACCCAGTTCAGCCTTGTGTTTCCTCCTGGCCCCAGACATTTTTTCTGAGGGTCAGATTCCTAGCATATGACCAGGCAGGGCTCTTCCTGTTCCTTTGACTTAACAACCCCTCAAGGGATTTTTGTGGGCCACAGAAATTTTATAACTCAGAAACGAGAATGTATGTCAGCATTTCATGAGTTTCAGCTAGGAGACAAAGTAGCTTCAAAGGGCTGAATTTTATAAAAAGACACACACACACACACACACACACACACACGAGAGACAGAGAGAAACACTGACATTCATCATTTGGCCAAAACCACCCAAGGAGCAATTGTTCAAAGCCCTTTGCCTCCAGTTCTTCACTCTCAAGCCTTCTGGGAAAAGATTAACTCTCTGGAGTCATGACACAGCAGGTTCGTATGTTCAGTGGCTAAGGAGTAAAGTAAGAAAGTGTATGCTAAACTTTCCACCCTGGTCTAAGCAGGGTCCAGGGATTCTACCCTGCTGGTCCACAATGCATGACATGAGAGCCTCAGTATTGGCAAGATGCTTAAGTGAATAGTTGATTGGGAGCTGACAATTTCTATTTATTTTCTGTGAATATAAGGGAGTACAATAGCTGTATGTGTGTGTGTGTGTGTGTGTATTCCTTAACAGGTAGATACAGTTGGCTCTGTTATGATAATTTTACTTCCTCTGTGCTTTTAAAACTGGGCTCATGCGATGAATACTAGAACAGGAAGAGCTCTGTGCTGTATTCTCCAGGATGTTACCAGGTAAATGACTGTGGCATTTGACTGATCCACCAGGGGATCTGTTCCAAAATGAGCTCAGATTTGGAGAATTTGTGATAATGCCTGACAGCCACCATGCTCTTGAATAAACAGGAAGGAATTCCCTTTCATCTTCCGTTCAAGCCCGCCACAGGACTTCGCCAGTGCACAGACCTGCAAGGCGGGCTGGAAAATCTGGAACTCGTTTGCTCATCTCTGTCTTCTTTCTGAGTTCTGTGTGCTGTGACCACATCTGCGAGTTCTTTCAGGGTGTTGGGGTGCCATTAATCTAAGTTGGCAGCCGGCCTTGCTCTCGTCGTCTACACGACACTCCCTTTCCATCTGCCTCGGAGAGACAAAGCCTCCATCTTCCACGCTCTCTTAGCACAGACATTACACATTGACTTTCTTGTTGTTTTTCTGGATCTATCAGGAAAAAAGTCATATTTACTACTACTACATATATCCTTTACCCTACAGAATTCCATCAGTAGCTATAGCAAATATCAAAAATACTGCCCAGATCTATAATGACTCCCCTATAACTGAGGGATCTATGAACATAATACAGCATTTTGCATTATCATAAATACTCTAAGGAGTTCTACATAGTTTTTAAAAATCCTATTCCTTTGAGTTTTCAATTTTAATCTAGAATCTTTGTCATGTGTTGCACCATTTCCACAAATATCACATACTAAATCACGGCCACGTAATCTCCATTAAATGAAAGGACATATCTCTTTCCCTCCACATTCTTCCTTTCAAGTGCACATATCTGTGTACTGCCTGCACTCTACTCAGGGACTCATTCATCAGCTCCCTTAGACTCTAGGCAAAGCCTGTAAAACTTTACCCACTGACTCTGGCAGGACCGAACCAACTGGAAACCAATCCTGCTCCCTTCAGCCCTTCACGTTGGTGCTAGTTGGAGGGCTTCTGCAGGCAAGCAAGGCCTCAGTCACATAGCATCGCTTCCAGGAAGGACAGGGAAGGGCCTTCCTAAGGTGGCTCAAAGGGTTTAGTTAGTGAATTATGACCCAAAGGCTATCCACGTAAGAAAGAAGTGGCTAAATAATCCCGTTTGTAGACGACACGATTTTATAAAGAAGGAAATCTAAAGCTATCCCTTTTTGTGATCTGTGTGGTTTGGGTTCTGGAAACCTGACTGGGAGCACTGGAAACGAGGAAAGGACAGACACGCAGACACATGGATAGAGAAATCAATGAACCAGCTGCAGGTACAGCACAGAGGAGGGAGGGGTGAGCTAGTTTTCACAGGCGGTCTCCCGAGCAGCAGTCTCGGGCTGTAAATATCCCAGAGGAGGAAGCTGTGGTTGGGTAGTTTTTGTTTTTTTGTTTTTGTTTTTTTGTTTTTGTTTTGAGACAGGTTTCTCTGTGTAGCCCTGGCTGTCCTGGAACTCACTTTGTAGACCAAGCTGGCTTCGAACTCAGAAATCAGCCTGCCTCTGCTTCCCGAGTGCTGGAATTAAAGGCATGCGCCACCACGCCTGGCGGTTGGGTAGTTTTTGCACACACTGTTCACCCGTTAGCAAACACTAACACTTGCACACATGGCCAACATTCACACTTAGACAAGAGAAAGGTTTTACCATCCCTTGGAGCGACACTGGGATAGTTGGGTGGAGGGAAGTTTGTCCATTCCCATGGAACTGAGGTCCTTGACATGGCCTCGACTGTGGCTACAATACATGCTAGCTCAAGGCTTCATCTGCTCTCCTCATTCATGGCTTCCTCGGCTCGCCCTTCTCAAAACAAAACGAACCCCATAATAATAATCATTAATTTATTTTAAGACAAATCTTTGGCATGTATATAAGTTTGCCATTCCAATTTTGTAAGATAAGCTATTCTCTCATAAAACAGCAGCTATAGGATGAAGCCTAATTTCCTGAGTTGATCAAAAAGTTTGAATAAAGTAAATATCTTATAAACTCCGTAGCCAACAGAAATGTAGGCAGTTTACCTCACACACAAGGCAAAACTCAGATCTCAAGCTGGGCCTCTCCTGCTTACTTGTAGCTTGAAGGGAAAGTCACTCCGGGGCACAGAAGAGGGTGTGGCCGAGAATCATGAAAAAGGAACTTGCTTCCATGGGGCAGGGTCGCTGCAGTCTTAGAACTGCAGAGCCATTGTGGCTAAGCTGGAATCAAGTCTGTTGGGGCTTCCTGGCCTTGCTGCTGAGCCATCTTCCCCAGATGAACAAAAGGACCTACTTTAATCTATTTGAGCTGGTGTAGCAAATTCACAAATAACAGAAATGTGTTCTTGTGATCCTAGGGTCCGGAGTCTAAAATCAGTGTACCAATAAAGTCAGTGTCTGGTGAGGGCATGTTCCTCACAGTGGGTGCCTCTTATTGTCTCTGACTATTATGTTCCAGCAAGTTCTTCCACAACCTTATCAGCCAAGTCACCACTTTTTTTTTTTCAATTAAAGATTTATTTATTTATTTTATGTAAATGAGTACACTGTAGCTCTGCAGATTGTGAGCCTTTATGTGGTTGCTGGGAATTGAATTTAGGACATCTGCTCGTTCCGGTTGGCCCCACTTGCTCCAGCCCAAAGATTTCTTTCTTTCTTTCTTTTTTTTATTAGATATTTT
>NC_034607.1:37261095-37263609 GCF_900095145.1 Mus pahari | reverse complement strand
GAACTCACTCTGTAGACCAGGCTGGCCTCGAACTCAGAAATCCGCCTGCCTCTGCCTCCCGAGTGCTGGGATTAAAGGCGTGCGCCACCACGCCCAGCTAGATATTTTCTTTATTTACATTTCAAATGATATCCCCTTTCCTAGTTTCCCCTCTGAAAAATCCCCTCTCCCCTACCCCTGCTCCCAACCCATCCACTCCCGCTTCCTGGCTCTGGCATTCCTCTATACTGAAGCATAGAACCTTCTCAGGATCTAGGGTCTTTCGTCCCATTGATGGCCACCTAGGCCATCCTCTACTACATATGCAGCTAGGGTCACGAGTCCCACCATGTGTTTTCTTTGGTTGGTGGTTTAGTCCCAGGGAGCTCTGGGGGGTACTGGTTAGTTCATATTGTTGTTCCTCCTATGGGGCTGCAAACCCCTTCGGCTCCTTGGGTACTTTCTCTAGCTCCTTCATCGGGGACCCTGTGCTCCGTCCAATGGATTACTGTGAGTATCCATTTCTCTAGTTGCCAGGCACAGCCTCTCAGGAGACAGCTATATCAGGCTTCTGTCAGCAAAATCTTGTTGGCATCTGCAATAGTGTCTGGGTTTGGTGGTTGTTTATGGGATGGATCCCCAGGTGGGGCAGTCTTTTTATAGTCATTCCTTCAGTCTCTGCTCCAAACTTTGTCTCTGTAACTTCTTCCATGGGTATTTTGTTCCCCCTTCTAAGAAAGATCGAAGTATCCACACTTTGGTCTTCTTTGTTCTTCACTTTCATGTGTTTTACAAATTGTATCTTGGATATTCTGAGCCTCTGGGCTAATATCCACTTATCAGTGAGTACATATCATGTGTGTTTTTTTTGTTTTGTTATGTTTTTCGAGACAGGGTTTCTCTGTATAGCCCTGGCTGTCCTGGAACTCACTCTGTAGACCAGGCTGGCCTCGAACTCAGAAATCCACCTGTCTCTGCCTCCCAAGTGCTGGGATTAAAGGCATGTGCCACCACCGCCCGGCATCATGTGTGTTCTTTTGTGATTGGGTTACCTCACTTAGGATGATAAATAAGTACACTGTAGTTGTCTTCAGATGCACCAGAAGAGGGCGTCAGATCTCATTATGGGTGGATGGGTGGTTGTGCGCCACCATGTGGTTGCTGGAATTTGAACTCAGGACCTTCAGAAGAGCAGTCAGTGTTCTTTTTTTTTAAAGATTTATTTATTTATTATATGTAAGTACACTGTAGCTGTCTTCAGACACTCCAGAAGAGGGCGTCAGATCTTGTTACGGGTGGTTATGAGCCACCATGTGGTTGCTGGGATTTGAACTCTGGACCTTTGGAAGAGCAGTCGGGTGCTCTTACCCACTGAGCCATCTCACCAGCCCCAGCAGTCAGTGTTCTTAACAGCCATCTCTCCAGCCCCAAGTCCTCACTTCTTAATATGAATGAACGAAGATGGGTTTCAGTAGGTGAATTTGGGGGAAGACAGAAGGAAGAGATGTCTAAGTATATAAAGTAGTCAGTGTTGTATAAATATCAAATCTGGTTTTGATTATATCTGTGGTTATCACTGTGAGAAGCTGAAGAGTGGGTTTTATACAGAAATCAACCAAACTAGTTTGCAACTTGTGTGTATCTAATATCAATTTCAAACACAAGGCTTGACTCCTAGCATATATGTGATTCCCAGCCATCTGTCACAACAGTTCTAAGACAACCAGGCACACATGGAGTATACATACATACAGCATACATACATACATAGTAAAGTAAATAAGTGCAAAAAGAACATTAAAAACTACTACAAAATGTCGTATCCAAGATAAATCCACTTTCACATTCTACATTATAGTGACACACTTTTACACTCCATACTCCAAATGGAATGCATACATGTTATTAGTGGCTTATACATTATAGTGACACACTTATACTCCATATTCCAAATGGAATGCATACGTGTTATTAGTGGCTTAACACAGATGCTGTTGTGAAGGTTTGTTTGTTCTAAGTCCCCGTTCCATGTCCCTGGAGGAAATAGTACAAGATCAATACCAGTAGAAACTAACAGAAACACTAAGAGAACTAGGGGAGAACCCAAGGCTAATGAGAGGGAGAGGGAAATCCCAGCTCCGAGGAACGTGGCTGAGCACCTGACCAGAGGGGCAGAGCTCTGTAATGATCGGCTGGATGCCTTCATTTTCCACCCCTTCCCTCTTTCTCTTCATATAATCTGCCAAAAGTGAGATGCAAGGCACATCTCTGAGATATTGTCATTCAGATCGCAGACTTTCTGAATGAAGCTCAATTTCAGTGTTATCTTTTTTTTTTAATATTTAATTATTATATGCAAGTACACTGTAGCTGTCTTCAGATACTCCAGAAGAGGGCATCAGATTTCGTTAAGGATGGTTGTGAGCCACCATGTGGTTGCTGGGATTTGAACTCAGGACCTTTGGAAGAGCAGTCGGCGCTCTTAACCATTGAGCCATCTCACCAGCCCCCTCCATGTTATCTTTTTTTTTTTTT
>NC_034607.1:37231974-37261090 GCF_900095145.1 Mus pahari | reverse complement strand
CACTCCAGAAGAGGAAGTCAGATCTTGTTACGGATGGTTGTGAGCCACCATGTGGTTGCTGGGATTTGAACTCTGGACCTTCGGAAGAGCAGTCGGGTGTTCTTACCCACTGAGCCATCTCTCCAGCCCCCGTGTTATCTTTTTAAGTGTGGGAAAACAATCAGTGTGCCGGCCTGACCCCTGCACGAGCTCTAGTTTGTTCTACAGCAAATATAAAAGCTGAACCAAGGGCTCCTAAGCTGCTCTCTTCTGACCAGACAGAGATGAACCTCCGCCAGTCCTGTTGTCCTGAGCCTTTTGTGTGGGTTCAGACTGGGATTTCCTTTGTGCTGTGAGCGACAGGAGCTGGGAGATGGTTCAGTTAGTAGTGTGTGCCTGACATGAGCAGGCCCGGGTACCTGCCTCTAGTCCTAGCACTCAGAGGAGGAGTCCAGAAGCTTCCTCAGCCACAGCGGGAAGGCTGAAGACCTGTCTAGAAGAGTGGGGAGAGGGAGGGGCTGTGGAAGGGAAGAGAAAAGGGAAGGAAGGAAGAAAGAAAATTACCAGCCATACTCCCCAAAGGAAAAGATGCTTTCTGCATTTAGTAAACTGTGAACTGAAAAAAAAATATTTGAGGGTAAAAATGTCTTTTTTTACTGAATATTCATGGACTTTGGATGGGTTGTTATTTCTTAAGCAATACAGAATAATAACCATTAACATGAGATTGATCTTGCATTCAGTATTCTAAACAATCTGGGTTACTTAAATAGTTGGATGGACTGAATGAGCTTCATGAAAATACAATGCTGTTTTATATACGAGGCCTGCACATCCACACATGTGGGAATCCGCAGGGAAGCTGAAATCATCCCCCTGTGAATCCCGAGAGATCTCTAACATAGGAAATAAGAATCCCTGTGTAACTTGAAGTCCTGACTTTGTTTGATTAGAAGATGTCCCCGGGTAGTAGTGGCGCACGCCTTTAATCCCAGCACTTGGGAGACAGAGGCAGGCGAATTTCTGAGTTCGAGGCCAGCCTGGTCTACTGAATGAGTTCCAGGACAGCCAGGGCTACACAGAGAAAGCCTGTCTCGAAAAAACTAACTAAAGAAAGAAAGAAAGAAGATGCCAAGTCTTGTGCTCCTGGCACCGTGGGTGGAAGATTTCCTGTGTGCCAGGTCACTAACAGCAAGATGCATTAGCCCATAGCTTTAGGAATTGCAGATTTCTTGGCACCAGAGGGTGGTGAGTAACTCTCTCCATTGTCCTTGACTAATGGAAGCCTCTTCTAATAGTTCCTAGCTCTATCTCTCTCCAGCATCAGGGCGCACAGAAACCACCTGGTAAGAAGTTAGGATCTTGGGCCACCCTCACCGAAGGTCTAGTCAGAGGGAGTTGTATCCATTGACCATGACTCTGGTGGTATGTCAGTTGTCTGTAGCCCACATGTTGAAAAGCACTGACAGACGAGACTCACTTGCCTGTAAAAGATACAGAAAATGTCACTGACAAATGTGACACTTGGCCGTGGAGACAACTCGGCTGGCAAAGTGCTTATAGAGAATGTATGAGGACCCAAGTTCAATCCCCAGCACCCATAATGAAAAACTAGGTATGGTGGCATGCACTTGTGATCCCAGTACTGGGGAGGCGGAGACATTCCTGGGGTTTGCTGATCAGACAGCCCAGCTTCATTAGATAGCACCAGGTCCTACGGAGAGACCTGGTTTCAAAAAACAAGGTAAGAGCCTCAAGAGGGATGACACCTGAGGTTGAACTTTGACCTTCACATGCAGGCAACATTCGTGCAGACACATGTCCACACAAGGTGCGCATTGCATTTCAGTTTCCCACTGACAGTTGATCACTGAAGAACGGGACTTTAAAATTGCTTGGTGATCCTCACCTGTGAGACACGACATTGATGGCATGCTCACACACTGCTTGACAAAAGGGATGCCTCTTGGGAAATACATCCCTAGGTGATTTTGTTACTAAGTATCACAGAGCAGGCTTACATACATCGTCTTCAAAGTCGGCGGTTGAATCCCTGCAGGATGGCCATGTCCCATCTCCAGGAGCTGTTCTCTTTCCCTTTCAATAAGTGGGTTAGAAAGGAGCTGACTCACACATGCTGTTTTCGTGGACTGCTCCTGTTCAGCAAAGCTTAGGTGCAGATGGCATTTCAGAGTTGGGCCTTATGTTCTCCAATTGCTTTTCATGACTCCCTGAACTCAGCTCATATTTCCCTCTTTTGAGAGGCGTTCCTAGGAGCATCTCATTTACTCCCAATCTTGGCTGTTGATCAACTTTTCAAGCACGGAACTCGCGGTTCAGCAGGACTCTTGAGTTCAGAACAAAGCAAAAAAAAAAAAAATCATCGTCCCTCCCACAGAGCTTCGTGTACAGTAACGATACAAAAAGATCTGTGGATATATAAATGTGGATGTGCAGGCAGCCACAATGCCTTCAGAAGGTCAGTTGCCTCTCTTGGGGGAAAGAGTCATAAGCTACAGAAATACTGCATTTAGATTCAGAAGAACTGGCGCCTGCCTTCTCAGCGTGTAACCTATACGCCAGTGCCAGTCAAAGAAAGCACAACACAGCTTACAAATGCATGCTGACTACCTAACTGTATATATTTAGTAGCTCTAGTTTTAAAACTAGGAACAGGTGAAGTTAATTTTATGGTGGCGTTTTATTGAACCCAACGTGTCTAGAAGACTATTTCATCACCTAATGAATATACACCTAAAGACTTAAAATTTTAAAAACTTTGAGAGTTCTCACAAGATAGCTCTGGCTAGCCTGGAACTTACTATTTAGACCAGGCTAGCCTCCAACTCACAAAGACCCACCCACCTCCACCCCTTGAGTGCAGGGATTAAAGGTATGTGTCACCACACCTAGCTGTTTTTATTTTTAATTATATATATGTACATGTATACCTGGGGATTGGGTACCTGAGTGCAGTACCAGAGGAGGCCAGAAGAGAGCAGAGAGTTTCCTGGCCCTTGAGTTACAGGGGTTTGTGAGCCACTTGGGGGACTCAAACTCCAGTTGTCTGCAAAGGCAGCATGCCCTCTTAACCACTGAGCCATCTCTCCAGCTCCAGTACACACTGCCTTCATTGTGCTAGGGACTAAACTCAGTGCCTTTTGTCTGTAAGCATGCATGCTACCACTGAGTTATACCCCAGAGTCCAATATGAATTACTGATAGGATGTTTTATATTCTCATCTCATTCTGCTCTTTAAACTGGCATGTGGCTTACACCAACTGCGCCCCTTAGTTTGGATCACCCCAGCTCAATTGCCCATGCCACATGTGGAGCGGCTCTGGGGCTGTGTTAGTCACAGACACAACCTGGTTTCCTTATTTGTGACCGTGCGTGAATACCTACCTCTTCGGGTTCCATACAGATGCAACAAAGAAGAGGTTGTGTAGGTGGACGACAGCTCATGCCTTGCAGGTTTGTTTCTTGCTGTGCACTCAAAACTGGTTAAGTGGGGACTCTGCTCACTCATGTCAGGCTTCGGCCTTAGGAGAGGCAAACCAGGTTATTGAGCCACACCAGAATGTCAGTGGGAATGGAAAGCTGTAATCCTCCCATGCATGTGCAGTGGGTGGAAAGGAAGAAGTATTTGCTGAGCTCGTTTGGATGAAGGCACTTTAGCTATTATGAATGGGATTTATGTTGTTTTAGTCACGTGGTGGCTAATTTGGTGGTGGTGGTGGTTATTGGCATGATCAAGTGATGCATAAAGGTAGGATGTAATTCACTTCTGGGCATGTCAGTGAGCATGTTTCCAGAGACAGAGCCAATGGAGTGGGGGAGGGCTGCTCCCGGTGTGGACAGGGTGGACCCCAGGAAGCAGCATCAGCAATTCTCTCAGATTTAGCCATTGTCTGCCACTGCTCATCTCAGTTTTCAGACTCCGGTTTCCTTGGTCTTTGGCTCTGCACTTCCTACCAGTGCCTGTTGATGCTTGAGGTCCTTGTCCTCTGCCCTTAGACTGCATCCTTGCCTCCTTGGTTGTAGCCTGCTACTTCTTAGATGGAGTCGTGCCACTAGCTTGTGGAGTGGAACTCTTTGCATCTGTAGTCTTGCAAGCCATTCCAGTAAGTCCAAACACATGCGCAAGTATAGACACACATCACTCCTAGGTTCACACTGTTTACAAAAAGAAGCCCAAGGTGGAAGGTATCATGCTTTGGGGATAAGGGCATGGTCTCAGCTTAGGCTGCCCTCAAATTCCTTGTCTTCCTGTGCCCAATTTCCAAGGGCCAACATCCAAACTCGCCTGAGGTCAGACCCAGTTTTAGACATCAAAGTTCCAGAAGATCTTTTTAAGTTTCAGTTTCTGGATGGCTTTGGATTTGGACTAGGATTTTCATCTGAGTCACTGCCATTGGCATGCTTGCTAGGGACCATCTACTAGGGGTCTCAGGTCTTATTTGGGGTTTAGCCAAAGCAACAGGTCCCTCTAATTGTTCACGTCTAGGTCTTTGTTTAGCTCTTTTTTTTTTTTTTAAAGATTTATTTATTTATTATATGTAAGTACACAGTACACTGTAGCTGTCTTCAGACACACCAGAAGAGGGCGTCAGATCTTGTTACGGATGGTTATGAGCCACCATGTGGTTGCTGGGATTTGAATTCCGGACCTTTGGAAGAGCAGTTGGGTGCTCTTACCCACTGAGCCATCTCACCAGCCCTTGTTTAGCTCTTAATGTTCTGTGAGGACACAGAATCAAACTCTTGATTTTGTTCCTCGTGGGGTTTTTTGTGTGTTCGTTTACTTGCTTGCTTTGAGACTCTGTGTAGCTCAGGCTGGCCTGAAGCTCCCAATTTCTGCCTCTGCTTACCAATGGCTGGGATTACAGGTGCAGGCCCACGCGCTGCTATTAAGCTCATTTGTAGGCGCTTCCCTGTTGCTACCTGCCTCCCCAGTCTGTATAGAGTGCAGATACTCTCTGCCCCTGCTTGCCCCAGCATCTCCAAAGGCAGGTTAAGGGTGGAGCTTATGACTCACACTGGCCTTTCCAGGCTGGGGAATTCAAGCTGGGCCCAGGGCCACTCTGGAAGCAAGAGCCCGAGCCAGACCTTCTTCCTTCTGCTTTCCAGTTCTCTCCAGGCCCCCAGCCCAGAGGACAACGCTGCCCGAAGCAGGGTTGTTCTCTATGTGTGTGGCATATCATTTCCTCCCACCCACTCAAGGCAGAGTGTTCATTGAGTTCTCAGGGTTTGCTGGCTGTGTGTGTGGGGGGGGGGGGGTACGTGACGATCCTCTCTGTAAGTGACGAGCTCTCTGTGTAAAAAGCTGTTACAATAGCCATCTATCATACAACTCACCTTTATAGTGTTCCTTTAGCACACTTAGGGGTCCCAAATAATAAGCACAAATTTTTTATAGGGGCTTTTTTTTTTAATCAGTGAGGACGCTTTGCAGAATAGAGCAAAAGCATGTAGGTTTCTCAGAGATGAACTGTGACCTGGACTCCGTAAAGTGGGCGTCGACTTTTAATCATCCTTTCACCCGTGAGATCTGAAGGAACTTGTTCAAGTGCATTACATTAAATTTGTTTACTTGACCACGGTAATGGAAGCAGTGATTTTCTTCCACCCAACATGCCTGCCTTTGAAGAAAGAGACTGCAAAATGACTCCAGATGCATCTAAGTTGAAGGACCAGCTCTGCAAGTGACCTGGGGGCTGGGGGGGTGGGGACACCTGTTTTGAGGACTGTTCTGGAAGCTGTGTCACATCACAGGATGGAACCTGACATAGACTGGTTGGGTTTGATGTTTCTTTCAGCCTCTGTCTGCAGGAATATTCCTACTGGGTTAGAACAGAGAGTCTGTCTGGTTTAGAGAGTCGTTTCTTTTAAACGGAAAATGAGATAGGAGGTTGGGTACTGTGCTGCATGCATGCCATTGATCACAGGCCTTCGGGAGGTGGAAGTGGGCAGATCTCTGTGAGTGTGAGGCCAGCCTGGTCTACATAGTGAGTTCCAGGACAGCCAGGGCTACATAGTGAGACCCTGTCTCTAAGATAGATAGATAGATAGATAGATAGATAGATAGATAGATAGATAGATAGATAGATAGATAGAAGAGATAGCTTGGTGGTTACAACTGCATCTTACTATCTGTGAATCATATTAATATCTCAGTGTAAATCATACCTCAAAATTAACCTGATTATGCATCCCCTCCCCCAAATATGCCACTTTGGCAAAAGGATTATTTTGAGCAAAGGCAACCGAGAATCAACAGGTCAGCTTGAACTTCCCCTTTGTGAAGATATTTAACAGTAACTTCACCTTTATCTACTGAATGATGTCACTGGTCTGCCAGCTACCAGTGACATCATTGTCACTGTTTTAAATGCTTCAAAACATCTTGGTTACTTCCAAAGGGCTCAAACCACCAAGCAATCCTCCAGTACCTCTAAGCCCTTGGTGAACGCCCAAAGTCTGCATCAATCTACTATCCTGGAAATCTCCCTTCAGTAGACTCAAACAAGTCATACGGCTTCTTTCACTTAGCCTAATCTACACTTTTTTTTTTAAGATTTATTTATTTATTACATGTAAGTACACTGTAACTGTCTTCAGACACTTCAGAAGAGGGAGTCAGATCTTGTTACGGATGGTTATGAGCCACCATGTGGTTGCTGGGATTTGAACTCCAGACCTTCGGAAGAGCAGTCGGGTGCTCTTACCTGCTGAGCCATCTCACCAGCCCCCTAATGTACACTTTACGCAGCTGTAACAAGTGTCAGAACTGAATTGGTTTTGATGGGCAGGATAACGCGCAAGCATGATCACACACTCATGAGTGTGCACACACACTCGCGCACACACGTGCACACACGAATGTATTCACACACACGAATGCAGTCACGAACACACTGGTGCACAGACACACACACACACACACACACACACAAATACAGTGGGGAGGACAGTTGCTTTACCTGTCCGTTTGTTGATGAATAGCTGACATTTCCACATGCTCCTCTCACACCCTGTGTTAATTTGGGATGTGGCACTGGTTAAGCTCTGGATGTTACATTACCTTGCACTCCTGGGATAAACGCTCACCTACTATGCTGTGTAATCCTTTCATAGGAGCTTGGATTGAGTTTGCTACTTTCTTGTGGTGGATTTTTATATTCTTTATTATTTTGCAAACCAGTTTGAGCCTATTGTTTTTGTTGTTGCTGTCGTTTAAACTTTTCATTGATTCTGAGTTTCCCATCATGCACTCTAGTCCCTCCCATCTCCCTGTCCCCTCATACGCACCCTCTGCCCTTACAACCTCCCCCAAAGATAAAAACAAAACATACAAATAAGTAAACAAACAAAATAAAAGCATAGAAAACATCTCATCGTGGAAGCTGTAGTGTGTCACAGGGTCTACCACAATATACCCCTCTGTCCACACATCTTCACTAGCAGATGTTCATTGTAATGAGTAGTAATCTGTCTGCTTTGGGATCTCTGGCATCTGTGACACCATCAATATTAGATCCTCACTGGAGCTCCTCCCAGTTATCCTGCTGTCACCCTGTGTCATGGAATCCTGCAGGTTTGAATCAGTAGGACCCAGCCTTTCACGTACCCCAACAGTTCAGATGTATATTTTAGGGTGGACCCTGAGTCAAATCCCTGTAGCTGAGCTGGTCAGTCGGCCAGCTCTCCCCTATCCACAGCCTTAGGGCAAGCTTACCAACATGGCTCCTGCTAGGGCTACGCCCCTAAGCAGGATGCAGGTTCGGCTCTCTGGCTCTCATGCCTTCTGGGTGGCTTACCCACACGCAGGAGGTTAGCTTCCAGGTGATTTCCCCTGGCCTGCCCTCAGGGACCTATCACTTGCTTATGTCATAACCTGCCTTGCCACCACCTCCAGGCGCAATAGGTGTGTGCTGCAGATAAAAAGGACCACTTCAGTTTGCTCTCTTTCTCTCTCTTCCACTCCAGCCTCCTCCCCCCTCCCCTGTTACCAGCGTCTCCTCGTCTCCTCATTTTCTGCGCCTCCCTCTTTTTTCTTGGTCCCCTCTCTCTGCCCTCATGGCTCTGCTCCCATCTGCCTGTCTACATCCCTCTTGTCTGTCTCTAACCCTTCCCAGGCCCTCATTCCTCTCCTTCACACCAGGTCTGTTATGTGGGATAAGTACTTAGGGGTACACCTTGGCATGGGTCCACCAAAGGCACCCCCTAGCTGCACTATATTCATGACACATGCCTCCAGTGCCTGCTCCACCTTACTGTCCAGGCAAGGTGCAGGGCCTGCTCTTCCAGTAGTGAGGGACAGCTAACTCTCAGGTTCTCATGATCTTGGGGCCAGCTCTCCTGACTACCACAGGGGGAGGGAGAGGGGGAGGAGGAGGGCATCACACCTGGGCCCACTCCACTTCACAGCAGATGCATGGGGCTAGCTCACCTGGGCCCCCTTCCAGGGCCAGCTCTACTGTGCTGCCCAGGCGAGGTGCAGGACCCGCTCACCTGCCCTTGTGGCCCAAGGGGGCCAGAAGGGTGAAGTGGGGGAGGGCATCACTCCCCACACAGAGCAGCAGAGGAGAGGCAGGGTCGCCAGCTCTTTCTTGCTCTTGCCCTCTGGTCTGGCTCACCTGGGCCCCCCCACCAGGGTCAGCTCTACTGAGCCTATTGGGGTTTTTTGGTTTTTGTTTGTTTGTTTTTTGTTTTCCTTTTATCTGTTCTATATAGAATCTGACACCAGGGACTAGTGTAAGGCCGCAGTAGGTGTTATGCATGGGATTGGGTGACTTTGATATGTTTTGGAGGGCACAATCCTGCCTACCACAGGTATAAATCTGAGTGACATTAAGTATCTAAATTAGAAAATCTTCAAAAAAAAGAAGGGTCCAGAGAGTACCGAGTGCTTAAAAGTGCCCACTGCTCTTGCAGAGGACCCAGGTTCGGTTCCCAGTACCTACATCAAAGGGGTTCTCAACCTCTGGTAACCCCAGTTCCCGGGGGGTTATGATACCCCAACACAGGTTTCTCATAAACTTATACAGACACACATTCACACAAAATTTTAAAATAAAATACTTTGTTTCTAAATAATTAAAATTTCCCTTTTGATAATCTTTTAGGGTTTTCTTTCGTCACAATGACTGGTATTACAAAGCTGTCATTTTTGTGGCTGTAATTTTCTATTTTTCTTGAGTATAATTGAGAGAAATTGTTAATATTTTTATGACTTTTAATTCCCTTACTTAAATTGTTTTCTCAATGTGATTGCTAATTTCATATTCATGTCTGGGACATTGTAATATCATTCCGCTAGATCCATGTTAATACTGGCTTCTCTCTCTCTCTCTTTCTCTCTCTCTCTCTCTCTCTCTCTCTCTCTCTCTCTCTCTCTCTCTTTTTTGAGTGCACTGTAACTGTCTTCAGACACTCCAGAAGAGGGCATCAGATCTCATTACAGATGGTTGTGAGCCACCATGTTGTTGCTGGGAATTGAACTCAGGACCTCTGGAAGAGCAGTCAGTGCTCTGAACCACTGAGCCATCTCTCTAGACCTTGGCTTTTATTTCTTAACTTTTTTTTTTTCTTTTTTTTTTGAGACAGGGTTTCTCTGTGTAATCCTGGCTGTCCTGGAACTCACTCTGTAGACCAGGCTAGCCTCGAACTCAGAAATCTGCCTGCCTCTGCCTCCCAAGTGCTGGGATTAAAGGTGTGCGTCA
Organism: Mus pahari; assembly: GCF_900095145.1. Taxonomy (NCBI): domain Eukaryota; kingdom Metazoa; phylum Chordata; class Mammalia; order Rodentia; family Muridae; genus Mus; species Mus pahari. Next base: position 37,251,385 of record NC_034607.1, on the reverse strand, counting down.
CCACGCCCGGCTTAACTTTTTTTTTTTTTCTTTAAATGCAATACTACTGAGGCCGAACACTTTTGTATTATGGGGGCAGGAGAATTGGCCATCAGAATCACTCCTGCTACCACAGCATAGAGCATGGGCCATGTGCTTCAGTAAGTCCGCAGCAAGGTCTGTAGGATGAACGCTGGAAGACTACAGTGGCTGGGCACTTGCATATCAGACGGTGATTTATGTATAGCTATTTGGCTTTTAATCTTCACTAGAATCCTATAAAGTAGATACTCCCGTGGGCATAACCACTATTTTTCAGGTAAGGAAACTAAAGCACAGACAAGTTTAAATGAACTAGTCTGAGGCTACTCCACAGCAGATGGAGACTGAGGGTGGAGGCCTAGGCTAGGAACTCTGGCTGCAAGGGCTTGGTTTTTATTTATTTGTTTTGAGGAAAGCTCTCCCTATGTACCCTGCCTGGCCTACCCTTACTGTGGAGAGCAAGCTGGCCTAAGTTGTAGGGGTCCACTTACCTCTGCAGGCACCAGGTACATGCTCCACGTACATACACATAGACCTACACACCTAAAAATTGAAATTTCAGTTAAAATCTATGCAGCAGGGGAGTAGACCTGAGAGGACTGTGGAGTAAGGGTGATGAGGGTACATTATGTGAAATTCCCAAATAATTAAAATATTCTGTTTGAAATATATAAAGATTTATTTTTATTCTTATTTATGTTATGTGTGTATAGGTTCCTGTGGAGGCCAGAAGCCAGTGTCGAATCTCCTGGAGCTCAGGCTGTGAGCAGTTGAGTCCTGTGAAATGGACGGTAAGCACTCTTAACCCCTGGGCCATCTCCGCAACCACTTGTAAGAGGCTGTAGTCACCTGTTTTTATGTGAGCTGATAATTAAAAAGGAGTTTCTCTATGAAGTTTCCCAACTTCATATGTGCAATATTTGTTCTCACAAGAACCAAGGAGGCTTATTATATTTTTATTACTTTGTTTGCTGTGTATCCCTGGGTGGCCTTGAACTCCCTCCGTCCACCAGCCTATCCTCAGACTTGTGTGGTTCCTCCTGCCTGTGTTTCTTACACGATTGCTCTGCAGGTGCTACCACAGCTGGTGAGGAGGAAGGCTTGGTGCCTTTATGGTAATCTATGGTGTATATTTCTGCTCCATGTTGAAGTTGTCTTTCCCTGAGTGTGCGTTGACTCAACCCCAAACAGACCTCAGTAAGGAAAGACTTCAAACCAGAGCCGCACATAGGTGTTTAACGCCTAGACATGAGTGGCAGGTATGAAGCTTGCTAGGTATACGTAACACACATGCACAGTCACACACAAGAACACGCAAAGGCCTGAAGGTGTACCTCAGCGGTAGAGCACATACTAGCAATCATAAGCTCCCAGGATCAAATGTCCCCTCTTGTCGCTACACCAAAATGCAAACAAAGTTTAAGTGGACCTTGAAAGACAAGGGTTCTAGATTCACAAACATCCCTGACCAAGATGAGTATTCGGGGGCCAACAACAACATTATGTCTCCAACAAGTGTTAATGATCTTGGCGATCTGTAGTCTTTTAATATGTCCAGGCGTTAAGGAATCAAAGACATAGCGTTTGGTGGTGCACACCTTCAATCCCAGTGGAGCTACCATGCCTGGCTCCCAAAATAAATTTAATTTTAATTTTTATTTTTTATTTTTTTTTTTTTTTTTTTTTTTTTTTTTTTGGTTTTTTTGAGACAGGGTTTCTCCGTGTAGTCCTGGCTGTCCTGGCACTCACTCTGTGGACCAGGCTGGCCTTGAACTCAGAAATCCGCCTGCCTCTGCCTCCGGAGTTCTGGGATTAAAGGCGTGTGCCACCACGCCTGGCTAATTTTAATTTTTTTAAAGGTAAAGGCAGTTTCTTTTAAAAATAATTACACCCCCCCCAAAAAATAATAATTACAAAAGGGAGCTGGAGAGGTGGCTCATCAGTTAAGACCACTGACTGCTTTTCCAGAGGTCCTGAGTTCAAATCCTAGCACCCACATGGTGGCTCACAACCATCTGTAATGGGATTTGATGCTCTCTTCTGGTGTGTCTGATGAAAGCAACAGTATACTCGCATACATTAAATAAATCTTAAAAAAAAAAAAAACCTACAGGAAACACGTGGGACAAGGAAAAAGCAGGCAGGGGTCTACAAAAATGGTCTTTGGATGACCAATGTTAGAATAATTTAAGCATGTACCATACAATAAAAATATGGGACATTAGCCAGGTATAGTGGCATGTGCCTTTGATTCCAGCACTTGGAAGGCAGAGGCAGGCAGATCTCTGGGAGTTAGGGGCCAGCCAGGGTTACATAGTAAGACTCTGTCTTCCAAAAACTAAAAATAAAATTAAAATACTCTAAAATTCTGAAAGATGTGCATAGATGTATTAGTCAGGGTTTGTCTGTGTGATGAAATATCTAAGCAAAATTACTTATGGGGGAAATTTGGGCTCATGACTCTAGCCTTACCAGAGCTTGCATCTGATGGAGGCTGGGAGAACACGGTGGGGCAGAGCCCTTCACATCATGGTGGTAGGGAATCTGCACTAGTAGAGCTTTTGGTTTGGTGTGTCCTCCCCAAGCCTTGAGCAGGCTGGATCAGACCTGGTCTGCCACAGTTGCTAGCCCACCTAGGGTGGAGTCTTCCCACCTAGGTGAAGTTTATTGTCCTGCCACATCCATCTGCAGCTTCCTGCAAGAAGCCACTACCTGCTGAGCAGCTGAGTTTGTTTTCCCTGACAAAGTAGCAAATCCTTTGCAGATCCTGGCAAAGTGGGAGGTGTGTAGGGGTGTTTTGCTTGCATGTACTTCTGTGTACCCAATGCATACTTGATGAAGCCAGCAGGGAGCTTTGAATCCCCTGGAACTGGAGTAACAGAGAGTTGTGAGTGCCTGTGGAACTGAGTCTGGGTCTCCTGAAGAACCTCTGACTCATTCCTCCAGCACAGGAGAGTCTGAATTTTAAATAACCAAGTTTAGCATTTATGCTACAGAGGCATGGGAGCATTAAGATAGATCACATGTAGGCAAGACATCCAGAGACTGATGGCAACTTCCTACAACTGTTTTCTTCATGGATAGCTATGTCCTCAGGTACAAGGTACCAACTGAGCTGTCTTACGCTATGCAGGAAAACAATGGAGAAAGTAATATATAAACTTTGTTATTAACCTTAATGAGTTGATAGAGAAGTTTAGTGACCATGCTACTCATGGTGGGATAGGATATTCTCCCAGAACTCATTCCCCACCAGCTAGATCATGACATATTATATAACTACTTTAAGAAAAAGGAAACTCACTGGGCATGGTGCACATGCCTTTAACCTCAGCACTCAGGAGGCAGAGGCAGGCAGATCTTGGTGAGTTCAGGGCCAGCCTGGTCTATGGAGTGAGTTTCAGGACAACCAGGGATATGTCTCAAATAAACAAATGAACGAACAAACGAAAAACAACTTGAAGATAGCAAGGACTTGACTCATGAGTAGATACCAGATAAGAAGAGGTTGAAGAAATGAACTGAATCCCCCTTCTGGCCTCCAGAGGGGCCGGGGACCATATGGAGTAGACACCTCGTGCTACCAGCCCACACCCACTGTGGCTTCACCCTCCATTGCAAATCCTGCACCTAAGGATGTTCTGTGCCCGGCGGCCCTTCAGCTAGGGATTTGTTCTATCCTAGTGACAAAGCCTGACCTGGCAGTCAGCTTTCGCCACTGACTGTGGCGTTTAGTCTTGACGGCTACCAAGGAGACATCCTGCCCTGAGGACCTGAAATTAATTAGAAGTCTGTTATTTTAGTTGTGACTCATTCTCAAAAATTTTCCTCAGCAAGGGTTGATGCCAGAGGCCTCTGCGCTGTGACTTCCCAAACAAGACACCTGAGAGACAATGTCTTCTCAAAAAAACAGAGACCAGACCGCAGAGTGGAGATGGCCGCTTCCAGCTCTTGCCTCTCTAGCTCTGTGGAAGTCTCCTTAGGATTCTCAGGACCACCCTGGCTAGCATTAGTCCCACCTGTAGGACATCCATCGCCTTCTATTTTTTCTTAGTTTAGGAGGTGAGTTAAATACTTAGTAGAAGAACAGTGGCCCTGAGGACAACGCAGTACTGCCCACAGTCTTTTCAACGAGCCCAGTCTGCACCCCTGCAAGACCCTGAAGCCCTGAATCTCCTGACTGCCTGCACTGGGATTACAGGTGCACACCGTCACGCCTGGTTACACGGTGCTAGGAACGGTACCCAGAGACTCAACACAACAGGCAAGCACTCTACCGGGTTATGTCCCCAGTCCCTATTTTAAAAAGCGGTTAATTATTTAACAAGACCTGATTTTATATCATACATATCACACACACACACACACACACACTCACACACACAGATATATATATATATATATATATATATATATATATATATATATATACTTTTATCCTATTTAAATTTTTCTTTTTTATTAATATTTTTACATTTTCAGGGGCGTTTGGAAGGCAGGGTAATCCCTGTGTAATCCACACTGGCCTCAAACTCCAAAACCTCCAGCCTTATCCCCCTGGGTGCTGAAATTGAGAGCATAAGCCACGACACATTCTATTTCCTAAAGAGTGCGGGCAGTTGTGAAATTTCTTTTTCTCGGTATAGTCTTTAGATTTTTTTTTTTTAATTAGATTTTATTACTTTGTGTGTGAGTGTTTTGCCTGCCTATCTGTATTACAGTGTTCCGTGTGCATGCTTGGTATCCTGGAACTGGAGCTATGGATGGCTGTGAACCACTGGGTGGGTGCTGGGAATAGAACCCCAGTGCTCTGTAGGAGCAGCCAGCGCTCTCAACCTCTAGCCGTTTCTCCGGCTCCCAGGAGCCAGTTTTGTCGTTGTGACATCTGTTTTCATCACTATTGTATCTTACTAAATTCTTACTGTTGTATCTTCGTCAGAATGTCACTACACAGCCAAGGCAGGTTTCTAACAGCCTCTGCTTCCTTCCAGGCGGGACTACCAAGTCCGTAAAGCTCTGTGATATGTATGGGTTAGTTGTATGTACGTGTCTTTAGTATTTAGGTAAACTTGTGTTTCCTTCCTTTGTGTTAAGTTGGACAACTTAGTACCCCCACTCTCTTCTCCCTGCCCCGTTTGATCCTCCTTCCTGAGTAGAGGCGTACAATGCCGCCATGCCTGGCTTGTGGTACGCTCTTTTCCTTAAATTAGTTAGCTGTATATTTGCTTATTCTTTTTTTTATTTTTTCTGAGGTCTTTCATTTCCAAGTATGAGTGTGGTGTGTGTGTGTGTGTGTGTGTGTGTGTGTGTGTGTGTGTGTGTGTGTGTCTTTTCAGTCAACAGGGATGAAATCTTGGTCCTACATGGATGGACCTGGAAGACAGTATGCTGAGTCAAATCAGCGAGGGAACAACGAGCACCACATCTGCTCGCTCATCTTCAGGAGCTGAAAGACTTTACTCCACCGTAGGCTGAGGGTTGCAGATCACTAGAGGTTAGGAAGGGCATGGCAAGGAGGGTGAAGAAGCCCGCTGTTTCCTGTCATACTGGATGCTGGCTTATACAGCAGAAGTTCCCTGTTTGTATGCACTTGGAACTGATAACAAACAAACAAACAAAGTGGTCAAAATCCTCCATTTCTACTAGTTGGAAACAAACATTAATGCTTTGTTCTATTTTTCCTTTTTTTGTGTGTGTAAACTTTCTACAAAGTTCTAATAAAATAATAATAAGATAATGAACAGTTATACGTAGCAAAAAAAATCTTAAGTATGAAGAAGATCTAAATTTTTGAGGTTTTTATAAGCTTTGTTTTTTTTTTTTCTGGTGGCTACAATGAACACTTCTGAATTATATTTCTAGGTCTCAATTCTTTTCAGCACTTGTTACACTCTTCATTTGCACTAACAACATTTTAGACATTTGTTCAGTACCCCACAGATATAATTAAGTATTTGTGCTTTGCTATTGAATCCGTCTTGGATGTTTTAAGCTCCACAAAACATCATTTTTAGCACTGTGTCCACATTATTTGCTGCAGACTCAGAAGGAGGCTTGAAGGGAGAACTGAATTCTCTGCCACAAAGGCCCTCTCCCTCCTCAGAAGAAATGGTCTCAATACCCTTAGTCCTGTAGATACCTGACGTGGTTTGAATAGAATGCCTCTCATGGTCTCAGACCTCTGAACACCTCATCTCCAGATGCTGATGCTGTCTGGGTAGGTTTAGGTATGGCCTTGCTGGAGGAAGTATGTCCCCACACGGAAGCTTTGAGGTGCAAGAGCCATGTACTGGGGCTGGAGAGATGGCTCAGCAGTTAAGAGCACTGACTGCTCTTCCACAGGTCCTGAGTTCAGATCCTAGCAACCACTTGGTGGCTCACAACCATCTGTAATGAGATCTGACACCCTCTTCTGGAGCGTCTAAAGACAGCTACAGTGTACTTACATATAATAAATAAATAAATCTTAAAAAATAAAATAAAATAAAAGTCATGTACCATTAACATTCCCCGTTAGCATTCCTGCTCATGACTATAGTTCAAGATGGGAATCCAGTCACTGTGCCTACCGCTGCCGTGCTTCCTAGACAGGATGGTGATGGACTCTGATCCCTGGGACCCATACGCCCCAAGTAAACCAACCCACCCTTCCTTCTCTAAGTCCCCTTGGCCATGGAGTTTTTCTCACAGCAACAGTAACTAGTACCGTGCTTTCTGTTTTGTTTTGTTTTGTTTTTTTCCTAGACTTATTCTAAATCAGCACTGTTTTTAACTAAAATCATAAAGTGTTAATATTATTGGTTTTGTGGTACTAGCAGCTGACCTTGGTCCTCACATGATAGGTTGAGTACCTACCGCCATAGTCCCGGTCCTTGTTTGTATTTTCTTAATTGTCCTTTTCCTTTAATAAGAAGAAAATTCTCGTGCCCAGTTGGATAGTTTTTGCAATTCTTCGTATCAGGAAACGCTTCCCCCCCCCCATCTTCTCTCGCTTTGCTAAGTTAGACCAAGTTACAGAAATCAAGCACCCTGGTTGGGGGATGCTGCTCAGCTGCTAGCATGGGCATGCGTGTCCAACATGCAGTGAGGTCTATGTTCAGTCCCCAGCACTGAGTAAAAGGTTTTGGTACTCTGCACATGGAATCCCAGCACTCAGGAGGGAGAGACAGGAAGATCTCTGAAGATCAAGGTATTTAGTGCATAGGGAATTTGAGGCTATCCTGGGCTACATGTGCGCCTTTCTCAAAAAAGTAAGATTGTAGGAAATAAGTTGCAAGATCTCCTTGGAAGGAGGTTTCTGAGAAGAAAAGGGGAGGCTCAAAAGAGAGTCTTTCATTAGCTTTGATTGCTCCTGGGCCCTTGAGTTGGTTATTTATTGTTATTCAACAATCCTAGTGCTTGGTAGCCAAGAGCAACACCAGTTTTATTATCTTCAATATTCGTATGTGTTTACTGGGTCTGTGGGGCCAGTTCTTAGCCGCCTGTGATGTGGGCAGCAGCTGCGTTCATCTGGGCATTCGGCTAGGCGGGGCTGTTTCAGTGGCTCCTTCCCCAGGGCTGGCAGGGACACCCGTCTGGCAGCTGGCAGCTCAGCGGGGCTGTTTTGGCTGGGCAGGCGCTTGGCCTGTCCTGTGTGTGGCTTGTGCTTTTCACAGCATGGCAGCTGGGTTCCCAAAGTCCCAGAGGAGTAAGCAGAGACTGCCAGACCTCTCACAGGCTGGGTTTGGAGAGCCGGGGCCTTCCTAGGAGGACTCATCTCTGTGGTCCTGAAAACACTCTGGTATCTTTTCAGCATCTCAGCGTTCGCTTTGTCCCGGCTTGCTTTCCTGGCTTTGCTGTACTCTTGCCCTTTCATTGGCTTGGGTTTTAGTTTGATTGTTTTTGTTTCTGTTTCTTTTATTAGTGGAACCTGGAAGAAAGGTTAATGGTGTTATTTTGGAAGGTTATGGAGTCTTTAGGAGGAAGTGGATCACTAAGGGTGGACCTGAGGTTTAATGGTTCTGCCCATGTTTCTATTCCCTCTGATTTCTGACACAACATGACTCCAGCCACAATGCCTAGCCTGCCATGATACCTGGATCCATGGGTAAAACATAAGCCAAATTAAACCCTTCAATCCTTAAGTTATTTCCTGTCAAGCCAGGTGTGGTGGTGTGCACATCTCTAATCGAAGTACTAAGGGGAAGGTAGATCTTCGTGAGTTTGATTGAGGCCAGCCAGTCATGCAGCCATGCGTGCAGCCATACAGCCATACAGCTACTTATGAAGTAAACACGGGTGTATTTGTCTCATAGTTTTCAAGACTCCTCATTACTTTCAAGCCTTTGGGGAGGATGGCTAATGAGAGCAGAGAGGACAGCTTGGGTCAGGTCCCACAATCCCCTTCAGTGGGACTCCATTAATTTAATCTCCTAAAGATCCTGGAGCTCCAACTGCTCCCCACATAGAACCGCCATCATCATCCAGGTACAAAGCCTTTGCCTTCTGTTGCCCTGTTCTGGGACCTTTAGCTCAGTAAGGTAGTTTCATACCAGGAAATTTTTTTTTTTTTTTTTAATGTATACGAGCACACTGTAGCTGTCTTCAGACACACCAGAAGAGGGCATCAGATCCCATTACAGATGGTTGTGAGCTACCATGTGGTTGCTGGGAATTGAACTAAGGACCTCTGGAAGAGCAGTCAGTGCGCTTAACCAATGAGCCAGCTCTCCAGGTTTTTTTGTTTTTGTTTTTGTTTTTGTTTTTGTTTTTGTTTTGAGACAAATATCTGTGGTAGTTTGAATATGCTTGGCAGATGGGAAGTGGCACTATTAGGAGGTGTGGCCTTACTGGAGGAGTTGTGGCCTTATTGGAGGAAGTATCATTGAGGGGTGGGGTTTAAGGTATTGTGCTCAAGCTCCGCCCCTCCTCCTAGCTGCCTGCTGAAGAGTCTTCTGGCTGCTTTAGGATTAAGATGTAGAAATCTTGGCTTTTCCATCACTATATCTGCCTGGGTTCTGCCATGCTTCCTGGACGATAGTGGACTAAACCTACCTCTAAAACTGTAAGCCAACCCCCAATAAATGTTGTCCTTTCTAAGAGTTGCCTTGGTCATGGTGACTCTTCACAGCAATGGAAACTCTAAGACAGAATCTCACCCTGTATCTTTTATCTTTGGCTGTCCTGGAACTTCCTGTGTAGACCAGGCTGGCCCTCGACTCAGAGAGATCCACCTATCTCTGCCTTCAGAGTGCTAGGATTAAAGGTGTACACCACCATACCTACCTCTTTTTATTATTATTATTAATTTATTTTTTTTATTTTATGTGTCTGAGTGTTTTTGCCTATGAGTACATATATTCATCACGTGTGTCTGGTACCTACTGAAGTCAGAAGAGGGCACCTATTTTCATTGGTGCTGGAGGACATCCACCCCTGGGACTAGAGATCTGAACTGTTTTATAAGTAGCCACGAGGGTGTTGGGAACTGAACTAGCCACCCAAAATACTTTGCATGCAGAAGTCATTAAGATCACATTTCTGAGAAGTACTACACAGTAGATACAACAGTGATAACTCTATCTCCGTTTGATCGGATGAAATAGTTGCCACTGATTTCTGTCACAATGCCTCCAATTAATTAATTAATTAATTTCATGTATGTGAGTATACTGTTGCTGTCTTCAGACACACCAGAAGAGGGCATCAGATCCCAGTTAAGAGCAGTGAGTGCTCTTAACTGCTGAGCCATCTTTCTAGCTATTTATTTGTTTGTTTGTTTGTTTGTTTATTTATTTATTATAAAGACAGGGCCTCATTGTATAGCCCTGGCTCACCTGGAACTAGGATGCAGACCAGGCAGGCACTAAACTCACAACAATCCACCTGCCTCTGTGTCACGTGTGCTGGGACCAAAGCCTTGTTTGTCTCCTTTTTTTTTTTTTTTTTTCTCTCTCTCTCTCTCTCTCTAGGTCAAACTTCCTCATCCTCTCCATCATTAATGGTAGCTCCTGTCCAAGTTCTCCTCCTGGCTCTGCAAAGTCAGTTTCCTTTCTTTCAACCTTTATGTGATGGGGCTGGAGAGAAGCTGTCAGTGAGAGACATCTCTGCAGGTCTTGTAGACCTGAGTTCAGTTCCCAGCCAGCCCCAACTCTGGGTTGCTCATAGCTGTTTATACAATCACCCAGTATCCAGCTCCAGGGAGATCTGACCCCTCTGGGCTCCATGAGAACCACACACACACACATGTGCATTATACACACACAAACACACTCTCACACACACACACACACAAAATTAAAAATAAATCTTTTCCTGGAGCTGGGAGTGGGGTGGGGAACTCAGAACTCAGTTAAGGCCTTCACAGTGTGCTTAACCAAACAAAGGCTTTAGTCACGGGTGCATTCAGGTGCTTAAATGATGTCATCAAGATCGTGTTTCCCACTCTTCCTCTCAGGGTTATTTGTCTCTGTTTCTCTTTGCATGTGGCCTCATTCTCTTCTGATCCAAATACACAGACAGCTCTTACGGTACCGGGAAGAAGGCTTCTACCTGCCCCAGTCATAAATAGCCTATGACTCAAGTGTCAGAGGGAGACCCTCCCCTGATTTCCCAGAAGATCTCTTGGAAGAGGTGCAGTTGTACTTGCTTGGTGCAGTGCCCAGTCACACTGTGTAAACGTGGCTGCGTTGGCGTGATTGGTTGGGGCGGATTTTGTATCTGCCTCCTCGGTTGGTCGTGGGTCCCAGGGTGATCTTTTGGGATCTGGGAAGACAAGTTCTCTAGGGTAGGGAAGGATGTTTTGCTGAGAAGACAAAGCCACAACTGTCCCACCCCTCACATTCTTTGGTATGGAAATGTGTCCTGGCTTGAGCTCCGTTGGCTCTTCCTGCCCCTGGCTGTAGGTTAGCTGAAGGACTTTTACTCTCAAATATCTGTCAGGATGCGCATCCTATAAGAGATGTGGGGGTCCCGTGGCTTGGCTTTTCCTGTCTATCCCCCCCCCCCTTAGTAATTCCAGGGAGAGGAGCAACAGCTGTGAGTTACTTTGTGACCCACCTTTCCCTTTGTTTTTGCTTTGCTTGCTGGTGAGAAGAGACAAGCGAGAGAGGGTGGAGAAGACTGGAGGGGGAGAACTAAAAGGAAAATGACCTCATAAATCCCAGGCTCTCCAGATGAAATTATGGCTGCCATGGTGATTTTACACTCAAGGGCTCAGTGAGTTGCAACAACAGGGCAGCCTTATGCGTAAAAGTGCTCAGTCAACTGGGTAACCGTGTGGTACTAGAGTCAAAGGAACGGATTGCTTTGAAGCTATTCACAGAAAGCCATACACAGTGATTGAGGGCCAGGAGTCTGCCAGGCACAGAGCTGTGCACCGGGCACGATCGATCAGGAACACTTACAGCAGACTGAGGGTCATACTAAAATCTCGTTTCGTGTCGCTTCAATCTTTTATTTCTTCTGTACAGCCCATTCTTTATGGTAAGTGGTGATTTTTTTTTTTCAAGGTCCTATTTTTTATTTTTTTATTTTTTATTTTATTTTTTTTTTCTGAGACAGGGTTTCTCTGTGTAGCCCTGGATGTCCTGGAACTCACTTTGTAGACCAGGCCGGCCTCGAACTCAGAAATCCACCTGCCCCTGCCTCCCGAGTGCTGGGATTAAAGGCGTGTGCCACCACGCCCGGCTATGATTATCTTTAAGAGCGCTGGCTACTCTTCCAGAGGACCTAGGTTCAAGTCCCAGCACCCGTATGGCAGCTCTCAGCAGACTATAACTCCCGATTCCAGCAAGGAGATTCAAAGGAGTTATAGACCAGGGGAGAGTGCAGGAAAGACAGACATTTCTCAGAGAGGCACCTGACCTCACTTAATGCAGTATTTCTTACCACAGCATAGGTACAGGAAATGACCAGTGTGCGTGTCACAGGTGTGCCATCCACACGGGGAAGTGTGGTGACACACTTGAACCTGCTGTGCATGACAGAAGGCCAGGGTCAGGAGGGCTGTATGATCTCATTTATATGTGGACAGTGGCTGAGTGGGACTCCTAATTGGGAAGAGAAAAGTAGTTTCCAGGCAACGGAGTTTGGGAAAGTGGAGTGATATTGTTCCAGAAGTACGATTTTGGTTATGAGTAGATTCTGGAGTCTAACACGCAGCATCAGGGACTAACACACAAGGAACTCTGCTGTCTCCTCAAGGGTTCTCAACTAGTACATCTTTTTAATTTTAAAATAAGTATTTTACTTGTATGTATTCCCCAACCCCACCCCCAGAAAAGGATATCTGATCCCCTGGAGCTAGAGTTATAGGTGATTATTAGCCACAGCTTGAGTCCTCTGACAGGGCAGCAAGCACTCCCAGCCGCTGAGCAGTGCCTCTGGTTAGTTAAGGCTGTTTTATTTTTCATCATGTGAATATGTGTGTCTGTGAATGTGCACACGTCAGTGCAGGTGCCCTCAGAGTCCAAAGAGGATGTTGGGTCCCCTGGGACTGGAGTTATAGGCGGTGGTAAGCTGTAAACCATATAAAACTGGCGAGCCATCTGCTAGAATGAGTTTGTTTGTTTGTTTGTTTGTTTTTTGGAGACAGGGTTTCTCTGTATAGCCCTGGCTGTCCTCGAACTCACTCTGTAGACCAGACTGGCCTTGAACTCAGAAATCCGACTGCTCCTGCCTCCGAAGTGCTGGGATTAAAGGCATGCGCCACCGCTGCCCAGCTTGTTTTTTTGGAGTGGTTTTTTTTTTTTTTTTAGTCATTTCTTTTCAGAGGATGCTGGAAGAAGACCTGTAGAAAAGCCAACATGGGAGCCCTGCCAGTAGGCAAGCTCTGAACAAACGTAGGCTTTCACAGGGCTGCTCGGCCAGTTTCCACCTGTTTTTTTTTTGGGGGGGGGGGGAGGGTGTCTCTTTCTTTCTACATAGCCCTGGCTGTTATAGAACTCAGTGTGTAGACCAAGCTGGTCTTGAAGGCATGCGCCATCACACGCAGAGAGTAAATCTTAACCGTTTTCAGTGTATGAGTGTACACAAAGACACACAGTTGGAAACGGTGGGTGAGTTTTCAGTTCTGTAACCAGCCTGAGGCAACCTGGGGAAAATGGTTCACTGCTCTCTTGGACCAGAAAAAAAAAAAAAAAAAAAAAAAAAAAGCCACACAAGTTTACAGGATCAACTCTTCTTGTTGATTCTCTGTTCATGGAAGTGTCCTGACCATCAAGGGCATATTTCATGAAAGTCACCAAGGATCTGACAGATGTCACTTACAGAAGCAAACCATCCTAGTGGTACAAAGGGAAAGTCAACACAGTACCCACGCCAAGTGGGGCTGGACCAAAGGCAATGATGATTTGGTTTTTTTTTATTATATTTATTGGGCTGGTGAGATGGCTCAGCAGGTAAGAGCTCCCGTCTGCTCTTCCAAAGGTCCTGAGTTCAAATCCCAGCAACCACATGGTGGCTCACAACCATCTGTAACGAGATCTGGTGCCGTCTTCTGGAATGTCTGAAGACAGCTACAGTGTACTTACATCTAATAAATAAATAAATAAATCTTTTTTTTTAAATTATATTTATTTCTGACTCTGTGTTTGTGTCTATAACTCTGTGTGCATGCACACGTGAATGTGTGTGTGTGAGTGTGTGCATGCTGGAGTTGGTTTTCTCTTCCCACTGCATTAGTTGTGAGAATTGAACTTGGGTCACTAGGCTTGGCAGCAAACACCTCTAGTCTCTGAGCCATCTGTCTCACTGGTCTAAGAGCTGAACTTGTTGCTTCCCGTGTCGAAAATGCAAAATAACGGTAAACTTTAGGATGCGGACACTGCTCTTCTGGTGGGTGGGCTCATGTCACGGAGGTGACAGCGCTGGGTCAGGTTAACCCTCCCACAGCCTCCCCCGCTGCACAGAGGTGATCCTCACTGAAGAACAGGGAATGCATTGTCTGTAAGAGACTACACAGGAGACTACACAGAAGGGAAAAGCTCAGAAGACAAAAAATCATATGGTTCGGGATATATTCAGCACAAAATGAATGCAGAAGCGGGGGGAGGGAAGTTATATTTTCAAAACAGTTTCCTAACACAGAGACGTGGCTAAAATACACCAAGAGCAAAGACAAACAGAATGGAAGCTCTTCATCGTGACCCAGGCAGTGAGTGAGTTCACCGTGCACTAAGTGGTCAGAGGGCAACGTCAAGCAAAAAAGGAGAAAAGTAGAGGGAATTCAAGAAGCTGGGGAGAAAGGAGAGGAAATGAAAGGAAAACAGGTTTACACTGGCACCAGAGGAATGTCCGGACCAGGAGGCAGCAGGATCCCTGGATTGAGGACTGCGGTATAGGCTCTTTGTGTTCTGGTCGGGTGGGAAACACATTTGGTAACAGAGCTAGTTAGCATCCTTTGTTTGGTATTACAGAACTGGTTTAGAGTGATGCTTTTGCAAGTGGCTTTATTTTCTGAGAACATTCCCCTGTTGACCAGAATCCTGGGCTAGCCATTTGGCTTACAAAGCAGTCCCTGTCTTAGAGAGTGACACAGTTCCTCCACGTCCACTGTGAAAGCTGTGGGGCTTGGCACAGAGAAAGCCAAGGCAGGACGCCCTGTGGTTACCTCCCTGTGGCAGAGATACCAAACAGGTTCAACCTGAAAGTAAGTACCTATGCACTTTCCCTTCCTTCACTCCAAAGCCCTGAGATCATTCGCCTGAGGCACCAGCCTTGCGCTGAGGAGGCTGAAGTAGAGGCTGATGTCCTGGGATCTCGACCGCTTATAAATGAGCGCCAGGACAAAGCACCTCTGCTGTCTGGTCTCTGACTCACACCCACACGTTTCGATATTTGTGGATAAGGAAGAAATAACATTCCGTAAACACAAACTGGGAAAACACTGGTTAGGTGAAACCAGTGGGAAATGGGGGAGGGGAGGGGGGCAGATAGATCACAAGCTTCCTATATCAACAAAGCACAAGCACACACACAACACGCACTGTGACTGTGCGATGATATCATTGTTTATAAAATAGTTCCCTGTCTTGTGTCCCTATCTAGTGAAGACAAAGGGGAACTCCAAAGTGAGCTACAGTGGTGGCGTGAAATCTAGAAATAAACCAGAAGAATGTGAATTAAAAAAAAAAAAAAATGCTGAACTGTAGAGATGTCTCAGTGGGTAAGAGTGTATACTGCTCTTGCAAAAGACCTGAGTTCAAGTCCAAGCATCCATACCAGGTGGCCCATAACTGCCATAACCTGGGCTCCAAGGAATGGAACGCTTTCTTCTGGCTTCCCTGGTGTGGTGGTTTAAATAGTAATGGTCCCTCACGGACTCATGGGTTTGGACGCTTGGCCCACGGGGAGTGTACTGTTAGGAGGTGTGGCCTTGTTGAAGGAAGTGTGTCATAGTGGGATTGGGCTTTGAGGCCTCAGATGCTCATGCTAGGCCTAGTGTGGTCCCCGCTCGCTTCCTGTTGCCTGCAGATGAAGGTGTAGAACACTCAGCATCTTCTGCAGCACCACGTCTGCCTGCACGACACCATGCTTCCCACCTCGATGATAACGAATTCAGTTTCTGAAACTGTAAGCCAGCCCCAGTTAAATGGTTTTATTTACAAGAGTCGCCGTGGGGGGGCTGGTGAGATGGCTCAGTGGGTAAGAGCACCCGACTGCTCTTCCGAAGGTCCGGAGTTCAAATCCCAGCAACCACATGGTGGCTCATAACCATCCGTAACAAGATCTGACGCCCTCTTCTGGAGTGTCTGAAGACAGCTACAGTGTACTTACATATAATAAATAAATAAATCTTTAAAAAACAAAAGTCGCCATGGTCGTGGTGTCTCTTCACAGCAATAGAACACACACCTATGAAAATGTTTTGTAGAAGTACAATCATAATCGATAAGTGTGAGTTTCTCTGAAGACAGAGCAAGGTGGGGTGGGAAGAGGATAACTGTGTGGGTTCCCAGGGTACAACTGGAAAGCACCAAGGTTTGTATCAAGTCTTCAGAGCAGTCCGGGAAGTCTGGGGTGAGTCTCTCCCCTGGGAGTTATCCTGGGACCTGGGACTGTTCAGGTGTAAGAATGGTTAACGTTTGTTGTGGCCCTTACCTAAAATAGCTCATTTAAAACTCACTGGAGCACCAGGAGAAAGACGGTGTTGTGGGCTTATTTTATTCTTTTTTTTTGTTTGTTTGTTTTTTGGTTTTTCGAGACAGGGTTTCTCTGTGTAGCCCCCCTGGCTGTCCTGGAACTCACTTTGTAGACCAGGCTGGCCTCGAACTCAGAAATCTGCGACTTCCAAGTGCTGGGATTGAAGGTGCCCATCACCACTGCCCTTGGCTCCCCTTGGCTTTCTGCTTGTTTGCAAATGCAGGAGAGGAGGCCTGAGCTCCTTGGGCCCTCAGACCAGGACTGACATCTTTGACTGTTTCTCTGTGCCCACCTGGGTTCTGGGTCAGAACTTGGTATATCAGGCTCTGTGGCAAACTGCCTTGCCCTGAACCATTTTGCCGGCCGGGCCTGAATAACTTTCTCTTTCCCCGTTTTCACTCCACCCACCTGCACCCTCTTAAGAGTGGTTCTGCTCATGCCGAGGGGGTTTCCCCACCCTCACTTCAGCTCTCTGGAAATCCCCTCCAAAGCACACGCAGAAGTGAACCTCACCAATCCCCTGGGATTTACAGCTCAAATTGATGAAATTAACCATCATACCATCTACACATTCAACTCATCAGCTGTGGGTTTAAAGGTATTCCAGAGGGCTAGAGAGATAGATGGCTGGTGGCTTAAGAGGACATACTGCTTTTCCAGAGGACCTGAGTTCACCCTCACCTGTAACTCCAGTCTCAGGGGGATTTGACTCCTCTGATCTCTGGGTACACCGGCATTCACAGACACATACCCATACTTAAGATAGTGATAAGGTTTTTAAAGTATTTGAAGTCAGTTGTTGCCTATGCTTTTAACCCTTGTCTTGACTAAGGCAAGAGGATGGTGGCTTTAAGGCTACTCTGAGCTACCTAACGAGCTCAAGTTCCGTTCTCCCTCTAGGAACAAATCCCAAACTTATTTTTAAAATAGTGGTTCTCAACCTTCCTAATGCTGTGACCCTTTAATTCAGTTCCTTATGCTGTGGTGACCTTCAACCATAATTTATTTTGTTGCTACTTCATAACTGTAATTTCACTACTATTACGAATCATAAAGTAAATATTGGATATGTGTGCACCCTGCAAAAGGGTTGTTTGACCCCCAGAAGGGTTGAGAACCACTTGCCTGGAGTGATGAAAGGGTTGTTTGACACCGTTTCCCCCACCCCCAAGGATCGAGACCCACAGCGTGAGAATCATTTGCCTGGCGTGATGGCTCAGTAGTTAAGAGCACTGCCTGCTTTTAATGAGTACTCTAGTTTAATTTCCAGGACCCACATGGCAGTTTACATCCATCTGTAAGTCCAGTTCCAAGGAATCCAATGCCCCTTTCTGCCCTTTTCTCACCAGGCATGTACATGATGCTCACACATATATCTGTATGCATAAGATAGAAATAATAATATTTTTAAAATAGTGATAATAGTGTTATGTTCCCTACCGTGTACTATGCAGTTAGGCCTATTTATACAGCATTTATTTGTGTTAGCTAACATATAATATGAGAATGATCTAAAGTATAGAGAACCACAGAGGACATACAGAAACATCAAGCCGTTTTATTTTGAAGACTTGAGCATCCTCGGGTTTGGGTATAGGTGTGTATCTCCTGGAATCAATGACATGAAAGTTCCAAGGATAAGTTTATATCCTCTTGGCTTTATTTCTCTGTGTGTGTGTGTGTGGGGGGGGAATCTAATATCCAAACCTTTTCAGGAGTCTAGCAAAGGTCTGAGGTCCTGGGAGCAAAAAGATAATTATGGGTGACTCTGTGTTCAAAAAGGATCCTTTCAGGGACCAATGAGATGGCTTGGAGGGTAGGGTCCTGGCCACCAAGGCTGACAACCTGGGTTTGATCCTCAGGTCTTAAATAGTGAAAATAGAAAACTAACTCCCTGAATTGTCTATGCACTGTGTGGTGCAAGCACACACTGCCCAAAGCCAAGCATTGGGGCTGGAGAGATGGCTCAGCAATTAAGAGCACTGACTGCTCTTCCAGAGGTCTTGAGTTCAATTTATAGCAACCACATGGTGGCTTATAACCACCTGTAATGGGATTCGATGTCCTCTTCTGGTGTGTCTGAAGACAGCGACAGTGTACTCATATACATAAAATGAATAAAATGATTCTTTAAAAAAAAAATATTTCTGCTCCTGTGTGAGCTACTTTTTTAATCCCTGTGACCAAACACCATGACCAAGGCCACTTACGGGAGGACTTTTTTATGCTTAGTGTTCCAGAGTCCAGCTCTATCATGATGGGAGGCTGTTGAGGAAGCGTGGAGCAGTAAAGCTGAGAGCTCACATCTTAAAAAAAGCAGTCAGGGAATGGCATGAGTCTCCAATACCTCAAGGACCACCCCAGTGATGAACTGCCTCCAACAAGGCCACACTTTATGAGTCTCCATCTTGAGACCAAGCAGTCACCCGCCTGGGACCATGGAGAACATTTCATTCAAACCACGGCAGCTCCTGACTGGCTTCTGGCAATATCCAGCAACCCATAACAAAGTAGCTTTCCACATTTGCACATGAGAAGGTTGTAGAATGGGCTAAGATATTTGGCAGTGCAGCTGTGTACAATTACAGTTTAAAACATTTAAGGATTTGTGTTTATTTTTATTTGTGTGTGTATATGTGTGTGTGTGTGTGTGTGTGTGTGTGTGTGTGTGGTACCAGAGTAGCCCAGAGGATGGCCCTTGTTCCTCTGGAGCCTGAGTTACAGGCGGTTGTAAGCTACCTCATGTGATAC
This sequence comes from Mus pahari, assembly GCF_900095145.1. Classification (NCBI taxonomy): domain Eukaryota; kingdom Metazoa; phylum Chordata; class Mammalia; order Rodentia; family Muridae; genus Mus; species Mus pahari. The sequence continues at coordinate 37,232,491 of NC_034607.1, read as the reverse complement.
TGGGAACTAAACCCAGGTCTTCTACAAGAGTGACTGAGTACTCTTAGTCACTAAGCCACCTTTCTAGGCCTTACAGACATTTTTATAAGGCCTTTTGTCTTCCTTCCTCTGCCTTTTTTCTTCCTATACTGGGGACTGAATCCGGGGCCTCATGCATGCCAAGGTCATGCTAAGAGCATATTTTGCCGCTAAGCTACATGAGCTCCTAAGTCTTCGTTGCAGATGCGTTCATTTGCTCTTCATTAAATCACGGAGGCTGATAACATTTTCTTCCCTATTATGTGTGAGATAAAGTTCTGAGAGGTCCGGTGACTTGTCCAAGGTCACATGGTTAACCCACCACAAAAAAGAGGACCAGAATTAGGGGATTGTTACTGGGTAAAAGAGGTCAGGGAGAGCCCCATATGCTCTGGGATCTCTCTAACAACCTGTCTGGCCATAAATAACAAAAAAGAGGGTATGGTTGAAAGGGTTTGGTATCAGGAAGAATCTCTCTCTTTTTTTTTTTTTTTTTTTT
>NC_034607.1:37228853-37231689 GCF_900095145.1 Mus pahari | reverse complement strand
GTTCAAATCCCAGCAACCACATGGTGGCTCACAACCATCTGTAATAAGATCTGATGTCCTCTTCTGGTGCATCTGAAGACAGCTACAGTGTACTTACATATAATAATAAATCTTTTTTTAAAAAAGATTTACCTAAATAAATATGAGTATCTTACGTGCATGAGGGTATGTGTACAACATGCAGTTCGGTGCCCTCAGAGACCAGAAGAGGGCTTCAGATGCCCTGGGACTGGAGTTACAGATAGTCATGGACTTCCATGGCGCTGCTGAACCCCGGTCTTCTGCAAGAGCAGCAAATGTTCTTAACCACTGAGCTATCGCTCCAGGCCCATAGCACATGGTTCTTAAGCAGGATGGAAAGGCGCACCGTTCACCTGGAGATGAACGGTGCTTACCAATGCCTCACTGCTGTGGTGTACAGTACAGTGTCCAGTAACGTGGAAGTGTCTTTGCGTTAAGCTGAGACTGGTTCTGTTACTGTTCTTGGGTTTCTGCTTCCTCTACCTGATGACAGAGTGGAAGTAAGGCAGTTGAGAAAAAGGAGCTGGGCTCCAGCAACATGGGCATGGACTAAGACCAGACAGGAAGCTGGTCTGCTTGGACCTTAGGCGAAGGGTAGTGTTCAAAAATGGCCACTGCCGGCGAACAGTGTCAAGTTTTTCCATTGTCTTCAGAATAACACCCTCAGGTTTGCGTCAAACCTTAGTAACATGTTAAGCGTGGGATCGTTGCCTTCTTCTCTTTGAGAAATAAGGTAGAGGGCTTCACACCGTGGGAGAGAGACACTGCAGGCCAAGAGACAGAAACGAAACAGCCAGAAGGAAGCATAGGAGGAGCCTTTAGACGTGGGGCATGGAGGGAGCAGATAACGGCGGCGTGGGAAGGAGCGAAGGTGCTCGCCGAGCCCAGGAGCCTCGGATGCAGGAGGACTGAGTTCCTGCAGACAAGCAGGACTGGAGTGTACAGGACTTTATAGGGGCTCTAAACTCCTGGAAGGCAGATTACAGCAATGTGTTTTCTGAGCAGCCACACATATAATGTGCTTATAAATGCACACACCCTTGAAACCCGGGGATCGGCAGGGTTCAGGGCTCGTGCAACTTTTCTTAAAGGCAGAAAATCTGGTCTGGAGAAATGCCTCAGAAGTCAGCACTGACTGCTCCTACATACGACCTGAGTTCAGTACCCAGCACCCCACCGTCACCTAGAAACCACCTGCGACTCCAGTTCTGGGAGATCTGACACCCTCTCTAGCCTCCATTGGCGCGGCACTCGTGGTGCATAGATAGACATGCAATCAAAACACCCATACACACGTTGGGGGATGGGGATGGGTAGGGAACATGAACGTCCATGCATCCTGAAAACTGGAAGACTCACGCATATGGGCATCCAGGAGATCCCGCTGCCTTTGGGCCCCACCCTCGGGTGTCTGTGCAAGACGTGGACATGACGGACAGAACATGGTGGGGGCGGGCAATGAAACCACAGGAGCAATGGAAATACAACTGGGAGGAAAATGATTTATGCAAGCCACATGTAAATGTGTACCAGCTACAGACACGGCCTGTGTGAGGTGGTAAATCCAGACAGCTGAAGGGGAACCTGTGCTGTAGCCACACAGATCTGGTTTCGGCTGGGAGGATTTAGGTGTCTTGATACATGGATGGGATCTACCTTCTAGTGAAGGAAGACACCAGTGCAGATTGGGTACAGCTACATCAGAATGGGTACCTAAGGGTTTCTGCAACAGCCCTGATCCTGTAAACATTCAGTGACAGCAGTGAAGGCTGGCTGGAGAGGAGCCCCACACTCGCTTGAGTCACTGTTTTTGATTCAGCTTCTAAGAAGAGGGCCCAATTTCTTTTTTTTTTTTTTTTTTGGTGGGGACTTTGCATCATGATCTACTCTATCTCATGCTGCATTGTGTCCCCAGAAGTTCACAGTCTGTTTTGTTTCTACAGGATACTTTTTTTTTTTTTTTTTTTTTGAGACAGAATCTTACATAGCCCAGGCTAGCTGCAACCTCACTCTGTTGTCAAGGCTAGCCTTGAATAACCTTGCACTTCTTTTGTAAATAGTTTTACTTAGGATGATGAGTGATGTGCTTGTGGGGATGGAGGTGGCAAACCAAAACCAAGAGAATTCATAAATACAGGAAAGATATTAGGCATATAGTAGATTCCCAATAAATCCTCATGTGTGGGTCGGTGTGTAGCTCCTTGGCAGAACACTTACAAGTAAGTCTGAGGTCCTGGATTTAATCCCTAGCAGCACACACACACACACACACACACACACACACACACACACACACTCTGCTTGCATCCTTTAAACATCTGCTTACTTAACTGGTCCATTTTAATGAGATTTCATGCTGTGGTTGTTCAAGTGAGAACAGCCTCCACAGGCTCATGTATTTGACTACTTGGTCCCCAGTTGGTGGAACTGCTCAGGAAGGAACAGGGGTGTGGCCTTGCTGAAGGAGGTGTGTCACTAAGGGTTAGCCTTTGTGGTTCCAAGGATCCCACACCATTTCCAGTTAGCTTTCTCTCCCTTGTGCCCGTGGATCAGTATGTAAGCTCTTAGTTGCTGCTCTAAGGCCATGCCTGTCTGCCTGTTGCCATACTCCCTACCATGATCCTCATGGCTCATTCTCTGAAACTGTGATTCTAATAAACTCTTCTGTAAGTTGCCTTGGTCAGGATGTCTCATCCAAGCAAGAGAAAACTAGCAAAGATACTGTGTCCATAGAATCAGAGCCAGCCAGCCTGCCTGTCTGCCTGCCTGCCTGCCTGCCTGCCTGCCTGCCTGCCTGCCTGCTGCCTGCCTGCCT
>NC_034607.1:37220731-37228677 GCF_900095145.1 Mus pahari | reverse complement strand
CTCCCTCCCTCCCTCCTTCCCTCCCTTCCTTTCTCTTTGACTTTTAGGACAACATCTCTCTACATAGCCCTGGCTGTCCTGTAGATTACCATGTACGTTAGGTAGGCCTCAAACTCACAGAGACCTACCTGTCGCTGCCTCCCAGGTGCTGGGTTTAAAGGCAGCCATCCATAATTCCAGTTCCAGAGGAGCCAAAGCTCTCTCCTGCCTTCCAGGGTACTGTATACATGTGGTGCACAGACATCCATGCAGGCAAAACACATACACACAAAATAATAAAATAAAATTTAAAAAGCAAACAATAACAAGAAAAATAACAAGAAAAAGAAAGAAAGATGCCCTCCTTATACTTAAAGTAAAATATTACTCTCACCATCATTAAGGCTAGGGAAGGTATAGTAATTTGTGTCTTTAATCCCAGCACTTGGGAGACAAAGGTAGGATTGCCCTAGGTTCAAGACTAGCCTGGGCTACACACTGACTTACAGGACAACCTGGCTATAGAATGAAATGAGACCTACCTCAAAACCAAATAAAACATATAGTGGCTGATAGCTAAGGGAAATATATACTAACAAACCTTGCTAGATCACTTCTATACCTCCCAGACATCTCTCTTCCTAGTTTTCTACCTCAGACCAAGCTCCCAAGTTTGTCACATTTTCACAATTTACTATTGTGTGTGTGTGTGTCTGCGCGCGTGCGAGCAAGCGCACTTGTGTATATATCTTTAGCTGTGTCTATAAAGTTTCCTGTGGCATGGAAAAGTTGACTTAAATAAATGTGTTTGTTTTTCTTTTGTTGATTTCTTATGCCAGTTTAACTCTTGGGCTCAATTGAAAAGCTCTAAAAGGCTAAAGATAAAACTTTGTTTCCTTCACAAAAGAAATTCCACCCCGAAGAATACATACTGGGAGGGACCACATCTTGCAAAGACAGCCATTCATCACATGGGACCCAACTTACCAGGGCTCAGAACACCCTCTTCCCAGTTATCTTTTCTTAGAATATAGTGTGTGCCTCCGCCAAACAGAAGGAAACCCAGAGGAAAGACACTGGGTAGTTTTAAATGAACTAAGTCACTAAGGGGAACTCCTGGTTGACAGTCGTGTAGCAGACATGGGCAAGAAGAAGCCTCTTTGGGTTGGAAAGCAGAGCGTTGTTTAGTTTTTGTGCCAACTTCCAGAGTTTAGACTGATAGAAGGAGACCAAGACCTGGAAGCTGGCTCAGTGGGTGAAGAAACTTTTCACACCACATGTGAGTTCAATCCCCAGGACCCACGAGGTAGAAAGAAACAACTTCCCACAAGTTCTCCACAGACCACTGCATGCACTGCACATGTATGCGCCCCACACACGAAGTAATACCTGTAAGATTAAAAAAAGAAAGACAGCAAGACCATGAAAGGAAATAGACAGGAAGATAATGAAAAAGCCGTATTTTCACTTCAGATGGCTTACCCTGTACACGACAGTGGACGAAGGAACAAGAAATGGGGGCTGGGGAGGGACTGTCTAGCAGGCATGAAGCCCTGAGTTCAATCCCCAACATGGCCTGAACCAAGTGTGTTAGTATTCACTGATACTGAGGCCTTGGAGTATCTAAAAGCATTGCTGGGAACAAGAACAAAATCACACAGCAGATGTGGTTCATTACACATTCCTCTCCTTCTTGCCATGATAAACTTCCTGACCCATAAACATGATAAAGCAGGACAGAGGCGGCCCTTCCCAAACTCACTCAGTTGTAGTCACATGATGAAGTTCTGACTAGTAGGGTATGACTGGAAAGTTTGTGAGCAGATAGTGAGTTGATCCTTAAACTCTTATGCTCTCTGCTGTCTTGCTTGCTCCTGGGCAGCATGAAGGTCTGCGGGTGTAGGCCAGCATCAGTCAAACTGCCCGCTGAATTGCTGAATTACTATCTCTATACCACGGTCAGTGCAGCTTTTTTTTTTTTTCCCTTTAGGAAAGCGTACACTAGGTCTGTTGGCACATGCTTCAATCCCAGTACTCCAGGAGGCAGAGGCAGGTGGATCTCTACGAGTTAGAGACCAGCTTGGTCTCTATAGTGAGTTCCAAGCCAGCCAAAGCTATACAATGAAACCCTGTCTCAAACAAACAAACAAAAATGAGGGCAAGAAGTTGGGGAGAAGAGCAGTTGGGGGTGGATCTAAAAGGAGTTAAAGAAGAGAGTGCAGGGTGAGTATGTCCTAGATATATGAAATTCTTTATTTAAAAATATATACTATACAAGCACACCAATTGACTAGCATGGTTGCTCACAGCTTTAATCCCAGCACTCGGGAGGGAGAAGCAGGGAGATTTCTGTGAGTTCAAGGCTAGCCTGGTCTGCATATCACATTCTAGGACAGCCAGATCTACTTAGAAGGACCCTGTCTCAAACTGAACAAAAAAGGTACCAGTCATTCCATGCTAGGTTCACTCTTTCTTGATAAGAATGTAATAGGCTCCCTCTGAAATTTATAGCCACATGGAAAATATGGGGTTATGTTAAGACAGAGTGGCTGGAGACTGGGTGAGCAGCAGCTGCTACCCTCTGTCCCAGTTATAGCCACTACAGTCCATGTATTAACCTTCTAAAACCAACCCAGAGATTTATGTTTACTCATAGTTTCAGAAAACAGCTTACAGGTGATGACCATTAATAAAATTATGGGTAGCAGCCTGGGTAATAGCCATAAAAATGAGAGGAGCAGCCGGGCGTGGTGGCGCACGCCTTTAATCCCAGCACTCGGGAGGCAGAGGCAGGCGGATTTCTGAGTTCGAGGCCAGCCTGGTCTACAGAGTGAGTTCCAGGACAGCCAGGGCTATACAGAGAAACCCTGTCTCGAACCCCCTCCCCCCACAAAAAAAGGAAAGAAATCTATCTTGAGTGCTGGGATTTGCCAAGACTGCTAAGGAAAAATGAAAATTTTAAATTAAGTGGAAATTCATTATACTTATTTATTGCATGTGTATCTTGGGGGATGGGCACCGTGCACATGCTCTCCTACTACGTGCCCCTGGGGGTTGAGCCCAGGTCTTTAGGCTTGGGAGTACTTGCCTCTTTCCCCACCAGCCCATTTGAAGAAACATTTCGTCTTTTGTAGCAGGAAGTCAGTAGGTAATTTCAGAGCATCGCCGTGTTATCGCATTATTTAATGAGACAACAACTGGGGGTGGAGTAGGGTAAAAACAGACTATTAAAATAGTAAGCCCTGGAGGCGGAACGGAGGCTGCTCAGTTTCATCATTGCCCCTTGTTTCCTAACTGACTTTTGATTTAACCTAGGGCATGTATCCCTTTGGCTGCTGTCTGTGTGCTCTATACAACAGTCAGCAGCCTGTTAGAACTGTACTTCAGTTTCAGATTAAGCCTAAGAAGGAAAGTAGATCAGCAAACAGAAAAGTAACCGTCAGAGGCAGCACACGCATAACAGACTAACAGAAAAGTAACCGTCAGAGGCAGCACACGCGTAACAGACTAACAGAAAAGTAACCGTCAGAGGCAGCACACGCATAACAGACAAACAGAAAAGTAACCGTCAGAGGCAGCACACGCATAACAGACAAACAGAAAAGTAACCGTCAGAGGCAGCACACGCGTAGCAGACATCTTCAGGTCAGGTGCGCACACATTCACAGAGGTGATCAGAGTAGCCTCGCTGGGCGTGGGAGGAGAGAGGCAACTCATCACACTGGAGGCTTCCAGCTTCCAGCAGAGATAGAAGAGGGGAGAATTTGCAGGTAGGAGCTGCTAGCGAGTCTGTCCACTGCAGGCATTTTTACACCAGGAGGTAAATAACAGTGGGAAATGGTTCACCTTTTAGCTGTTCTCAGAGCTGCAGTGTTCACTGTTAGCTGTTCTTCTTTCCCACTGACAGAGTTGGGGGCGGGGGGGGGGATGGCCTGCCCCAGAACAGGGAATTTTGAAGGGTCCTGAGGTGAATCAGTTGCGCCAAGCCTGACAGCCGAGCTCCATTCCTGGAACCGACCTGGCTCCACCCAGTCATCCTCTTATTTCTTGCCTCTAGCTCAAGTACACGTCTCTCCCAGACATCCCCTCATAGACAAACGAATGTTTTTGGAAGTTCTTGAAGTGGGGCTGCACATGAAATACGACAGAAAATGTGCTGTCAAATATTTAAAATTCAGCCACAGGAGAGGCTGTGCACAGTGTGGGGCATGAGTCCTCCCGTGTCCTGCTTTATCCAGCAGAAACCACCACAATGCTTTCAGAGCCTCTGGCAGCCCAGTCTCTGGAAACAGCTTTGAGAGTGAATGGGGAGGGACTTCTGACAAAAGACCCTCGTTCATTGGCATAATCCTCTGGAAGGCTGTGCAGCAATGCATGTGACCAAGCAATGGGAACCAGCTGGGAGCAGCCTGTTGGCAGCCTTGTGACTGCCACCCTTTGTAGCGAGGCCTCCAGGAACCTCTTTCTCGTTTCGGGCATAGAGTCTTGGGATAATGGATGCTTTCAGATGGAGAGAGAATCCTCATTAGCCACTCAGCTCTTACCCTGCAGGTGAACACTCACATCTTTGAACCCATTATATTTCAACCACCTTTGGCCCTAACTCTTAATCAAACAGCCACGGTAGCTACTATGTTAGGAGAGCAACCGGTAAATCTTGGTTCTGTCTTTTTATTCAGCTCATATGCTTCCTCTTAACACTCGTCAGTTTTTAAGTTTCCTTTGTGCCCAGACCACGAGTCAGGACCTCTGCCTTCAGTGCTAAATAACTGCGGTGGGGGAGGGGTGGGGTTCAAGTGTTTTGGAAGCAGTGTAGTGGCGTCCTGGGGTGCTGCAGGGATGTGTTTTGGAGGAGCCCCTGGGAGTGGCCCGGATCTGGAGTGGCACATCACACACTGTGCTAGACAGCTAGGCTCCTTTACATAATTATATCTGGGAGGGAGAAATCTTCAGCAATTCCTTGAAAACAGTTGGCACACTTAGGAGGTTAACCCGGGGAGAATGGTCCTCATCAGCCTGAAGGAACTGCAACCGGAGCAAATCAAGAAGTGACTTCTTGCCAGGCGGTGGTGGCACACACCTTTAATCCCAGGCAGAGGCAGGTGGATTTCTGAGTTCCAGGCAAGCATGGTCTACAAAGTGAGTTCCAGGACAGCCAGGGCTACACAGAGAAACCCTGTCTCGAAAAACAAAAACAAAAAGGAAGTGACTTCTTGTTTAGCAGTAACATCGAGGTGCTGTTGTCTTCTTCATCTTTTCCACCAAACTGTCAAGTTGTTTGCTTCCATCTTTACGGGAAGTAAGCAAAAAAAAAAAAAAAAACAAAAAAACAAAAAAAAACGATCCATCCGCTCTTGGGCTTGCTTGTTTCTTTGTTCCTTGTTCCTTTCCTGTCTCAGAAGCCAGCCTCCGCTGGTCAGCTCATTAAAACACACCTTCTCTTCTTATTCTGCTGTAAGGGGATGAAGCTTCGCCTGACTCAGGAATTGCAAATAAAAGTCAATGGGAGCATTTAAAGGAAATTTCTGTAATTAAAAAAAAAAAGATTTTTTTTTTTTTTTGAAAACCAGGCATGGTGGTATACACTTTTAATTCTAGCACTCAGGAGGCGGAGGCAGGAGGATCTCTGTAAGTTCCAGAACAGTCAGAGTTACAATAAAGAGACACTGTCTCAATAAACAAAAATAGTTATTTTTGTTTTCTGTGTATAAAGCGTTGTCCTGCATGTCTGTCTGTGTACCATGTAGGAACCCAATGCCCTCAGAGGCCAAAAGAGGACATTGGACCACATGATTGGAATTACAAATGGCTGTGGGCTGCCGTATGGGGGTCCAGTTCCTCTGCAAGAACAATGATGGAGCCATTGTTCCAGCCCCTAGCTTTGGTTGCTTTATAGTAATGCTTGTGTTTCTTCTCACTAACTCAAGCTTATTTCGGAGCAGACATTGACCCATTCACAGTTCACTCGTTATTTGGGCCAATTGCTACCTTAATCTTAAGGCTGAGTAAATTACCTTAGATAAAATCCATACTCTGTCCCCTAAACTCTCTCTTCCTTGTTCCCGGAGAAAAGGCTGGACTTGCTGAGTCCTGGCCAGGCCTGGGAAGAGTAGTGTTGCAGGCCTCCTCTGGCCTTTCCCAGCCTCAGCTTGGCCACTGCTTGTCCTGTGGGTGAAGCTGGTCTATGAAGCAATTCATGGCTTGGTCAGTGCCTTGGTCTGGCACCTTCCATTCCTCTGAACTCAGGCCATAGCAACACCATCACACAGCAGGCCCACCCAAGTCTCTTCTCAGTCTCTTACCCTTGTTTCCCACAAGGGACCCACAAGGCTTCTGTTCTCAAGGCAGTCGCCGCTGGACCTTCTGCAGTCTGTGAGACTGGGCCCTGTGACTTTGGGAAACGGTCTGGTCTGCCTTGACCTTGCTTCATAACCTCATCTCAACCCTGAAAGAGAAGTTGGGACTGGCTAATTGGTAGCCCCTTTCTTCCTTCCTGTCTTCCTTCTCTCTTCAACAACACTAGGCAGGAGGCTCAGGCTTCTTTCTGTCTGAAAGAGTATTTCCCTTCACCATGTCCTTCCTCTTCTGGAGGTGATTATTGTCCTAACCCTAGGAGAGAAAGACTCAGGAAACAGAAATCCGCTTATCATCAGGAAAAAAAAAGGGGGGGGGGGGAGGATATTTCAAAGACATTGTATCTGAGAGAGAAAGGCATGTGTGGAACCAGTGATTTGTCTCTGCTCAGCCAAGGCCAGTGCCTGGTGGCAGAGGCTAGCTGCAGAGAAGGTGGCAAGAAGCCTGGACATGGGGCTGGTGAGATGGCTCGGCGGGTAAGAGCACCGACTGCTTTTCCAAAGGTCCCGAGTTCAAATCCCAGCGACCATGTGGTGACTCACAACCATCCATAACGAGATCTGATGCCCTCTTCTGGAGTGTCTGAAGTCAGCTACAGTGTAATTACATATAATAAATAAATTAAAAAAAAACAAAAAACAAGAAGAAGCCTGGACAGATAGCACTGGACGCTCTTGGAGCTGGGTATTAAGAAGGCTGACTGGCTCAGGAAAAGCTGGCGCCCGCTGTGCAGCAGGTAGCTCTCTCTGTTCTTGTCCTTGCTCTCTCAAGTGGAAGCACCAGGTAGCCCTGCTGGCGGAGAACCCAATCCAGGCAGGAGAGGGTTCCACAGCCTCATGCTCCCATGTCTGGTTCCCAGCATCCAGCAGAGGATGTGGTTCATCGAAGCCTCGCTGGGGACAGCTGTGTGGACTGAATGAACTAATTCTGGCTTTCATTGTTGACTCATTCTTTGACCCGTTGAGTCTCTTTGAAAAAGTCTGCGTTTGCCTCCACAAAGTATGTCTGACCATAACTAAAATAAACAGACACCCAGATGTTTTACAATGTAGAGCTGTAGGTCTCACATTGCCTTTGTCGGGGTGGGGGTGGGGCCTGGGGGAGACTAAGGGGTGACTAGGGGGAGACTGGAGAGGCTGGGGGAACATCTGGGGAGTGTTTGAGAGGGGTTGGGGTGGCTGGGTGGAGGCTGGGGGTGATGGGGGTGGTGGTGATGGTGGCGGCTAGGGGTTGTGGAAGTCAGGACCAAGGCTGTGACTATGCCAAGCAAATGCCCTGTCACTCAGCTTTAATCTTGGTAAAGAAACACAAAATACAGGGCCCAAAAGAGGTAGGAACCCTTTTCTCTGCAATGTTACAATGAAGCTGAATCCAAAGTTATTCAGAAATCCAGAATTATCTCTCCTTGTGTTCTTACAACCTATGTTGGGATCCTAGACACCTAGAAGCTAGTTGACCTCCACATTTTATTTTATTTTATTTTACTGGTTTTTCTTTTTTCTTTTTTTTTTTTTTTTAAAAGATTTATTTATTATATGTAAGTACACTGTAGTTGTCTTCAGACACTCCAGAAGAGGGCGTCAGATCTTGTTATGGATGGTTATGAGCCACCA
>NC_034607.1:37217660-37220311 GCF_900095145.1 Mus pahari | reverse complement strand
CCAGGACAGCCAGGGCCATACAGAGAAACCCTGTCTCGAAAAACCAAAAAATAAATAAATAAATAAATAAATAAATAATAATAATAATAAATAAAAATAAAAAATAGTGGCTGGTGAAATGGCTCAGCAGTTAAGTGCACTGACTGCTCTTCCAGAGGTCATGAGTTCAAATCCCAGCAACTACATGGTGCCTCACAACCATCTATAATGAGAAACAAACATAAAACTTATGGGCCGGGGCAAGCAGGGGTTGTTGGTGGGGGATGGGAGGAGCAAGTGGGGCCAAAGCAAGACAGAAAAGGGAAAGGGAAAAAAAATCAGAAAAGAAAAGGGAAAAATTAGAGTGATTAAGGCATCTGATGTTCACTCTGGCCTACATACACACACTACACCTTCATACACTGCACACACAATACACACACCATACACACATGTGCACATACTATACATATACTCACTACACACATGCTATACACACTGCACACATACACACCACACACTACATACCCTACACACTACACACACACTATACATACATACACTTTACACTCAGACACAAAGACAAACATACACTACACACATGCCCACACTACACACTACACACACACACACACACACACACACACAAAACACACACAAAACACACACAAGCTCTTTCATCTCTATCTGTTGTTGTTTGGGGGGGGTCTGGGCAGTGGCCACAGAAAGGCAAGAACTCTCACGCAACGTTCCAACCAGCTACTGCAGCATTACATTCCAACTCCAACTCCTCCTCACCCATGACTCTTCAGGAGACCGTCCTCCCCACTTCTACCCACCAAAATGAGGGTGTTGACCCGGGAACATGTTTGTAAGAATACTTTTAGAGAAAAATGAACACAAGGTGGGAAAAGGCCGCTGCCGCTGTTGCCACGGTTACAAGGCATCTTGTGAGCAGCTAGATTTGCTCTCACTTCATCCTGGCCTTGGCCGAGTATGTTGGCCCCAACTCAGCGGGGCGCTCACAGGGTCCACTGTCCTCTGTGGCATTTGTTATGTGCTTATAGAGGTTGCTTGCATCAGGCACATCTGGAATGGTCTTGGCGATTCTGCTACCCCGCAGCTCAACTGGGGCTTGACATGTGTCGCTTTAGGAGATAGAGTTTAAGTATTTAGAGCTTCTTGGTCCTTTTTTTATTCTTTAGATTTTGTGAGCCAGAGTCTGTCTACATAGCCCTGGCTGCCCAGGATCACACTATGTGGCCCAGGCAGGCCTCAAACTCAGAGGTCTGCATCTGCCTCCTGAGTACTGGGATTAAAGGTGTGCCCCCCCCCCCATGTCTAGCTCAGTCTATTCCTTTTATTAAACAAGATCCCTGCTTTGGATCTTGTCTGATGAAATTCCTGAGGCTGAATACTTATGTTCTTACTGACTGGAGAAAGCCCCACATTTACCTGGTTCTAATGCAGAGGTTTTCAACCTGTTGGCAGCAACCCCTTTGACAAATCTGTCTCCAAAAATATTTATATTATAGTTCATAACAATAAGAAATTTATAATTATGAAGTAACTTCTGAAATAATTTTATGTTTGGGAGTCACCGCATGAGAAACTGTGTTAAAGGGTCGCAGTGTTAGGAAGGTTGAGAGCCGCTGCTCTAACTGATGCGCTGTTAATGGTCTCGTACAGCGATAGCCTTTGGAAGACATCTCTAGTTAGCTCCCTTTGGTAAAGGAACACACAAAATAGGCTTTACATCATTGCAATCTGCTTTCAACCTGATTCCTGCCCGGGTTTAGTGGTCTCAGAGGACTCAGCTAAAAGCAACAAAAAGCAGTCAGTCCACGTAAACACTGACTTAGGCCAAGAGCTGACTGTGTGTGAGCTATCTTCTGAATACTATGGGAGATAATGTGAGGGTAGCTGCTGCTGGTTTTTGAGTAGTGTTAGTATGGTTCATCCTTTCCCATTCCTTCCCCTTTGGGGGAGGACATTTGTTTATTGTTTTGTCTGAAATACAGTCTTACCATGTAGTCCTGGCTGGCCTAGAACTTGCTATGTAGACCAGGATGGCCTTGAATTCATGAAGATCTGCCTGCCTCTGCCTGCACTTCATGACCACCACCCAGCCTCTTCTTCCTCTCTCTCAAGCATTACTTGAGTCTCCCTGTTCCTCTCCTCCTGAGGTGGGACTGACCGGCCACGGTGGATTTAACTCCGCTGTTTCAGGGAGTTGAGGATGCTCGCTCTCTACCCAGGTCAGAGAAATGCCTCTCCGTGATAGACCTCCAGAGGGAGGATGCTAGTGCATGCCTTTAAGCCCAACACTCAGGGGACAAAAGGCAGGAGGATCTTTGGGAGGTCCAGGCCTGCCAGGTCTACACAGCAAGTTCTAGGACAGCCAGGACAACACAGAGAGACTCTGTCTCAAACAAACAAACAAGCAAAAACAAAAAATATCAAAAAGAGGTCACTTAGTAGCATCATCTTACACTGTCACCTCTGTGGCCTGGTTTTGAATGGACTTGTTGCTGTGTGGCACAGGGATGCCTTGGGAAAGTTGAGGTGGTGAGAATGACGGGCTCAGCTGTGGAGCATTTGCCTAATGTGTATGAGGTCTAGCTAGGTTTCATCTCTAATACTACAAAGAAAAAACGGGAGAGGAGAGGAGG
>NC_034607.1:37193054-37217542 GCF_900095145.1 Mus pahari | reverse complement strand
GGAGGGGAGGGGAGGAGAGAAGAGGGCAGGGGAGGGGAAGGGAGGGTAGGGGAGGAGAGTAGCTGGCAAGAGGATAGCCCTGCTAGAACAAAGACCCCAGTGACACCTAGCCAGCTCTGTACCTGCCTGGAGGGCTTATGTCTAGATGGAGATGTAGAAACAAAATCTTTCTAGCCGTAGCCTAATTGATGTGCAGATCTCATTGTCACTATTTGTGTTCTTATCCTCCCCCTCCCCCCTTGGTACAGGAGGTCAATCCAGGGTGTTGTGTGTGCTAATAACTAGGCAGATACTCTACCACTGAACTATATCCCCAGCCCAATTTAAAGTGTGTTTGTGTGTGTGTGTGTCCACGCACACATAGTGCCAACGGAGGCCAGAAGAGGTCGTCCAAGTTCCCTGCAGCTAGAATTGCAGGGAGTTGTGAATCCCGCCAAAGGGTAACTATTTCTGTTAACAGCTGAGCCTTTGGGCCACACACCTCCCATTCATTTTATGGTAAGTGATCAGTAATCAGAATATCAGCAGTGCATAATAATGTAGTAAATCTTTACAGCATGGAGACTGGAAGCCCGGGCCTTACCGGATCTGGGCCAGGAAATAAGGTCAACAGTAAGGAGGGGTGGGGTTATTCTCATTTCTACATCTGTGAGCCAGATTCTCTTCAGTGACATTGTCAAATGAATGTTTGGCCTTCATTTCCTGACATACCACAAAACAAAGCAAACAAAACAAAACAACCCTTGGACTCTCCAAAGGATAAGCATTTTTTTCATGCTAATGATTGGATGAGTGTCTGTCATTCACTGCTGGCTGGGAACTCCCAGATAGCCTCCAATGGCTGGGCATCTATCTGCCCGGAGCCAACTGGATCACAATTTGGAGCAATGAAGGTCCCTGTTAAACTTCCTCTATCCTGAAGGAGGGGTTGGAGTCTAGGTTGACCACCAATAAACTGTAAGTTTATCCATCATAGGATGTTCCGAAGGGAGACACGTGCCCCTCCCTCTGGGATCTGCTGAGATAATGGACCCCAGGGAACTGGAGTTTCCCCAGGTGGCTCAAGGCTGGATGTCAAGAGCCTGGGTGTCATCCTAGGGCTGAGACGTCAGTCCGTCTGTCCTAGGGACACCCTGAACAGACCTGGAGGCAGAAGACAGTGACTGTCAGTGATGGGCAGGGCCGCCCTTGACCTGTGCAGTTAAGCAATGTTTCCTATCCTCTGTTTAAGCCTAATCCTCATGTCAGGACCCCAAAGATGAGCTTGGGTTAAGAGGGGTGCTTCCTGGGCCTCTGTTTCCTTCCCAACCTAACCACATCAAATAAACTAGTTCCCCCTCTCTGTTTGTTTTTTGGCTGAGGATAGACAGCTGAGCCTAGCTTGCCAAGGGCCTCCAGGTTCGAATCTACCTCTGGTCTTAATGTCTACTCTTAAACAAGTATGGCCGCTCACTGTTTGGAATGACTTCCTGTACTAGGACCCAGAGTTTTAGGGTAACAGTACTTGGGGTCCTGCAGCCCCCACAAACTGGGCTCAGCCAATGTCCCCTCCACCGTGGCCTGTCAGCAAGGACCGGTGGAAGTCAGAGGGAAGGGACTAATTTCATGTCACCCACTTGCTTTAAGGCACTGGCTTGAGCTTCTGGTTTAAATAGAGGAAGATGGAAGGTGGGACAGGAGATGGGTGTAATTAGAGTCCTGGTAGAGGTGTGGTCTTGGTGATCCCTGGGTAGTCCGAAGAAGAAGTCCTCAGAGCCTTAGGGTTAGGAGTAATTAGTTCTCCAGCAGGCTGGCCTGGAGTTCTCACCTTCGCTGATAACAAGGGCCTCCCCCCCCACCCCCACCCCCCGGGAAAGGAGAGCTGTGTCCAGGGAGGCTCTGACCTTTCTAGACTACAAAGAAACACAGGAGGAAAAGCTAAGGGGGATGGATGACTCATCTCCGCCTTCAGCAACAGCTGAGGAGGCCAGCGAGAGTGGGAGGCGGGCACAGACTTTCACCTGCTTTTCCTTTTGAGCCCCAGGTGAGAACGCCATGTTTTTTTGGCAAAGGTGACTTGAGGGTCCTTCGTTTCCATGCCAGACCAAGGCAGAATGGAGTTGCTCCTCTTAACTCAAATGTTAAAGAAGCAGTTTCCCTGACAGACCAGCTTTCCCCTTCTGTCTCCTCCAGTCATCGGGCTTACCTGATGCTAATGGGGTTTTTATTTTTCTGTTTCCTTGTTCCCACCTCACAAACCCCACTGTTCAGCGCTGCCCAGGGGAGTGGGAGGGGAGGGGAATTCAGGAATTTCAAACTAAAGCCAGTTACACCTGTAACTTAACCATTGTAATTTTGTTTTTGAACTATACATAATAAAGCTTGCCAAAAAAAAAGGGGGGGGCAGGGTCTGGGGGTGGCTGTTCGAGAGTGGTGCATCCAGAGGGGAGAGGCCAGCCATCCCTTGAACACCTGCCCGCATCCAGCTCAGTGTAGCCGCCTTCTAACAGCCTCCTTTGATTACAGTCCCTCAGGCTGCGGTGACCCCCCCAGGCACAAAATCATTGTAGTTGCTACTTCATAACTAAGTTTGCTACTGTTATGAGTCATGACGTAAACATATTTGTCTGATGGCTTTCGGAGACCCCTGTGAAAGGATCATTTGACCCCACAAAGGAGTCTCCACCCATAGGTTGAGAGGCACTGATCTCTCTGTTCTTTAGCACCCTCTGTAAAAGGAAACGGGCTCAATAAATGTGCTTCCCTGAGGGCGCTGAACTAACTGTTCCCCAAGCGAACCAAAGCCAAGAGAGGCCTGGTTTACAGCTGATAACTTACGATGGGTGTCTTCCTCTAAGAACCCAACTGTCAGTAGTATACTAGGAAACAGGATTTGGCTTTTCTTGCATCCTTAAAAACCATTCTGGGGGCTGGTGAGATGGCTCAGTGGGTAAGAGCACCCGACTGCTCTTCCAAAGGTCCGGATTTCAAATCCCAGCAACCACATGACAGGTCCCAGGACTGGACACTCTCTACCCCCTATGATTGGGTCAAATTATGATTGACACCGGGCAGTGGTGGCACATGCCATTAATCCCAACACTTGGGAGGAAAAGGCAGGCTGATTTCTGAGTTCAAGGCTAGCCTGGTCTACAGAGTGAGTTCCAGGATATACAGAGAAATACGGTCTTGAAAAACAAACAAACAAACAAAAAATTATGATTGACAAGGGAGGGAGAATTTCACAGCAACAGTACAGTGCTTGTGAAGTAGAATGTCTGTCTGGGTCTGGCTGGCTTTATCTGTACAGTAATGTATCCTATGCATCCTTTTAGTGGATTACAAGCAGCTCAGGAAAGAACTTGTAACCTTAGTGTGTGTGTGTGTGTGTGTGTGTGTGTGTGCTCGCCTGGAGCAGGTACTCTTGCCCACAGAGCCATCTCCACCAGTACCACGTACTTATTTTTGGCAAAGCAATATACAAAATGTTTTCCCACAGATGTCCTTGAGGTCGTGGGAGGATACCTGTGGGTGTGAATGTTCACTGCAGCACTGTTTAAAACTGCAGCCCAGGTGTCCAAAGGCAAGAAAGATTTGACCAATGGTCCCTCGAATCTGTGGAAGGAGTGAGGGTACCCTCAGGAGACATTTGACCCTTCCCTTTGACTATCTGACTGTGGAGATAATGGATCCCAAAGAGATGGAATTTCTCCTGAATTCTTACCTTAGGAGGGCTGTGAAGCCTGGGCCAGCCAGAGGAAGAACTTGTATTCCAGGAACAAGTTTCATAGTAAGACAGATTGGAGCCAAGACAACAGCAGACCAAATGGCAGGGGACACACCTTGAGCAGGGATACTCCTGCCCTGTTTTAGCCTAAACTGCACAGTAACAATCCGAAGATGAACTGGGCACCTTTGCTTGCTCCTTTTCCCAATGTGGCCAAATATCCTTTCTCTGCTTTCAGTTTCCTCTCTTCCCTTGTGTGACAGTGGACAGGTGACCACGCCTAGCTAGTGAGGGCTGCCAGCCCCTGAGGCTTCGACCCTTAAAGTTCTGGTAACAGTAATATAACTGTAAAAATAAGTAAGACTTCTATAACCTGATATTAAAAGCCTTTTCAATTCCATAATCATTATATATTTATATTGTACATATTATTATTGCCAGAAATAGAGCCCTAAACACAAACCCAGAATATAGAACACACAGGTTCTGTTTTATTTTGATTGTTTTGGGGACAAGATCTCATATAGCCCAGGCTGGCCTCCAAACCTCTGTGTAGCTAAGTAAAACCTTGAATTCATAATCCTCCTGCCTCCAGCAGTGACTACAGGGTGGGCAGAATCTGTGGGTTTGACTGGTATCTGGGTGAACTTTTCACTTAGTATAGATTTCTGAGTTGTGCTAAGTGCAAGAAAAAAAATTGTAGAGTCAAAAGAATGAGAGGCACAGTATGGGATACAATTAGAAACACTCAGATGGGGGCTGGAGAGATGGGTCAGTGGTTAAGAGAGCACTGTCTGCTCTTCAGAGGTCCTGAGTTCAGTTCCCAGCAACCACATGGTGCCTCACAACCATCTGTAATGGGATCTGATGCCCTCTTCTGGTGTGTCTGAAGACCGTGACCGTGTACTCACATACGTAAAATAAATAAATCTTTAAGACAAACAAATAAAAACTCATTACTTTGAGGTAATGGGAAGCAGGTTTCTTGTGGTTAGAAAAGAGGGCACAGATAGTAGAGGTGGGAAATGGAAGGTAGTGCTGTGTTTGCTGAAATTGGAAGCACAAAATAATGTGGGCCCCTCCTTTCCTCCACTACACCCCGTTACACACATACTTTTTTTCCCCCGATTGTTTTCACATATACTCTTACCTAGGTAGCCCAGAGTGGCCTCAAATTCCAAATTCCCATGCCTATCTTCTAAGTATCAGAAGTATAACTATATAGCTGTTCACCATTGTACCCTGCTTGAATTCATGATTTTCAACATATGAAGGTGTATTGTGCGTACATTGTGTGTGTGTGTGTGTGTGTGTGTGTGTGTGTGTGTGTGTGTGTGTCTAGTTTTGCTGAGAAACCCAGAAGTAAGCAAGCACGGTCCAGTAGCAGTGCACCACTAGACTGGAGGCCATGTCGGTGTCCATAAAAGACTCTCTTTTCCACAAGGACAGACAGCGCTGCTGGAAAAATGATCTGTTCCAGGGCTTGGGGACCGGAGCAGGGGAAGGGTAGCAAGCACCTGAAAAGCCACTGTCCCAGAGCAGGGGAAGGGTAGCGAGCACCTGAAACGCCACTGTCCCAGACTGTAAGAAAATCTTCGAAGAATGGGTACAAGAGGACAAGGAAACCAGTTTGGGGACTATTGGTGCTAGCTGCTGCTGGGGCAGGGACAGTCACTGCCTTCAGTTGTGTTCACTGGTGAGTCTACCAACTCAGTGAATGCTTGTATACCCAGTGGCATGTGAACCCCTGTGGTTCGTTAGACTCAAGCGACTTGAGGGTTGCACAGAGGTTAAGAGGTTAAGCTCACAACCATCCAAACTGCAATCCCAAGCATCCAATGCCCTCTTCTGGCCTCTGCGGGTAGCAGGCACATGTGGGGCAGATGCAGAAATGCAGGCAAAACATGTACAATTTAAAAAGGGGGGGGGGGCTGGTGAGATGGCTCAGTGGTTAAGAGCGCCGACTGCTCTTCCAAAGGTCCTGAGTTCAAATCCCAGCAACCACATAGTGGCTCGCAATCACATGGTGGCTTACAACCATCCGTAACGAAATCTGATGCCCTCTTCTGGAGTGTCTGAAGACAGCTACAGTGTACTTACATATAGTAAGTAAATAAATAAATAAATATTTTTAAAAGAGAGAGAGAGAGAGAGAGAGAGAGAGAGAGAGAGAGAGAGAGAGAGAGAGATGAACATGTCAGAGGGGCTGGATGGGGAAGATGAGAAGGCAGGGAGAATAATCAGAATGCACTGTGTATATGAAATTGTCAAAGAATAAATTTAGTTAATAAAAAAAAAAACAGTTTGAGGAACTTCCTCTGGGTAAATCTGAGAATTTTTACAATAGTGGTGGTGGTGATGATAATAGTAACAATAGGAGGCTATTAATGCACTAAATAAACCAGGACTCCAAATGTCCTGTAAGGAAACAGAGCGGCACAGACAACTGGAGAGGCAGCTCTCCCCACCATAGGACACAGCAAAGCGATGGAGTGAGGAGGCTGAGATCCAAGGCTTCAAGGACAGGACATTCACCTATTTTGATACATTTGATAGATTTATCAACCACAAAGGAAAACATAATGCCCACAGTGGAGAGTTTGGGACACATCATCTCAAACATGTGATCAAGGTTAAAAAAAAATGCTGCCCAGCAGTGGTGGCACATACCTTCAATCCCAGTGCCTGGGAGGCAGAGGCAGGCAGATTTGTGAGTTCGAGGCCAGCCTGGTCTACAGAGTGAGTTCCAGGACAGCCAGGGCTACACAAAGAAACCCTGTTTCAAAAAACCGAAAGAAAAAAAAAACACAAACAAACAAAAAGCCAATACTGAAATCACATGTTACTTGACACCTACACTGAGAAGGGCATAAGGTCTTTTTTTTTTTTTTTTTTAAGATTTATTTATTATATGTAAGTGCACTGTAGCTGTCTTCAGACAATCCAGAAGAGGGCATCAGATCTTCTTACGGATGGTTATGAGCCACCATGTGGTTGCTGGGATTTGAACTCCGGACCTTCGGAAGAGCAGTCGGGTGCTGACTGAGCCATCTCACCAGCCCGCATAAGGTCTTTGTAGGAATGTATCTGTCAAAAATGCACAGCCTTGCATGGCACTGGTGGTGCATGACTTTCATCCCAGCATTGGGAGGCAGAGGCAGGCAGATCTCTGTGAGTTCGAGGCCAGCCTGGTCTACAGAGTGAGTTCCAGGGCACCCAGGGTTACACAGAGAGAAACCCTGTCTTGAAAAGGTAAAAAGTAAAAAAAAAAAAAAAGAAGAAGAAAAAAGAAAAAAGTAAAGAGAGAGAGAGAGAGAACAGTCTACATTCTGAGGGGAAGCTGAAGTGGTTTCATTTTTCTTATTACGGTTATACACCACTCACTGCAGAACAGCGACAGATATAGTAGCTACACAGTATTGACCACCACACATAAGACTTATACACAAGACACAGTCAAGCCTGCATTATTTGTAGAAATTTAAAATGCCAAGAGCTTGTTTCTGTTTTCATGAGCACGGTGTTAATTTCTTTCTATTTCATGAAGATGTCCTCTGGAGATGGACAGATAGCTGGATGGATAGTCACTGGCCCTGATCAGGTGCGGAAGCCTGACCTCAGTTTGTCCCCAGAACCCACTTGAGCACAAGGGTGTGCAACAGTAACCCAGAGCTCTCAGAAAGAGATGGAGAGTGGAGACAGGAGAATCAGCAGAGCTTGCAGACTACCTAGGCCAGAGTACTACTCAGGGAGAAGCAACAGAAGAGACTCCATCCCCAAAACAAGGCGGGAAGAGAGAACTCGCTCCCAGAAGCTGTCCTCTGACCTCCACTTGCCTGAAGGACACCTCCCATATCTCTGTGTGTGTGTGTTTTATAGAAGGAAGGAAGGAAGGAAATATAAAGGCTTTTGTCTCTTTGCCCATGGTCACTTGAATCATGAGACAAAATAAAATTTTCTTCCCTTAAATTGCTTTCTGAGGAGCCTTTGGTTACAATAACTATCCAATTCCCACCACAGGAGAAAAAAAAAAATGTGAAAAAAGATTAGAGTGTATTTCATCGACCAAACAACACAGAACAAACTGAGCACATAGTGTGTCGGGTGCCAGCAGAAAGAATAGAAACATGAATTGAAGAGTAAGCCTGTTGAAGGAGCAATTTTTTTTTATCTTTTTATTAACCTAAAATAATGGGTTATTAGAACTAAAAGCATTAAAGTACCAATTAAGGACGAAAAGTAATTGTTCTGTCTGGAGAAACGTTTAGTCTTAGAAGCAGAAAACAGAAAAAGACAATGGGGTGTATAATTCTGGGATGACCAGACCTGCCTCTGCTTCCCAAGTGCTGGGATTAAAGGCATGTACCACCACTGCCCCGCCAACCCAGCCCTTTTTGTAAGTCATTTCGGCCCCAGAGTTAAGAGCCACAGATCAGACAAGCTAGAACATTGATCATAACTGCTGGTCCACAAGTGATGTGATGTCTGGGGTTTATATCAAACAAGAGAAGAAAGAAGCAGCTGGTAGATGAAGGAAGACAGTTCAGGAGTCCAGAGCACACACTGACTTTCCAGTCCAGTGGTGTGCAGCACAGTATGTGGAGCCCTTCCCAGAGCCTGGAGCTCGGATTCTACCTCCTCAGAGAACGAGGTGGTGATACACACCTGTAACCCCAGCACTTAGCAGGCTCAGGCAGTTCAGGGTCAGCGTCTGGGTTGCATAGTGAATTCCCACACCATCCTGGGCCTGAGCTATAGAGTAAGAAGAAGAAAAGGGAAAAAAAATCCACGATTTAAAAAAGTTAAAAAGCAAAACCACTCTGGGAATGGTGAACATTGTATCTGAGATTACATCTCTTTAGGATTTTCTAAAAACAAGATGACAAAGATGGCTAGAGAAAGGCTCAGCAGCTAGTGTCATGGGGTACATGTCTAGAAGAGAAAGGTTCCCAGCACCCACATGGTGGTTTATAACTTCTGTAACTTCAGTTCCAGGGGAGGGCATCCACACACATAAAAGACAATAGTAAAAGTTTTAATTAAAAAAAAAAAAAAAAGGCTTTGGGCTGTAGAGATGGCTTAGCGGTTAAGACTGAAATGTTCTTACAAATAATCTGCACTCACTCAGTTCCCTGCAACTTTGTTTGGGAGGCTCTTGACGGCCATGTCCAAGGAAACCTTGTATGTGTGTAGGTGTTATACACACCTATACATAAACACATAGGCACATAATTAAAAACAAAATTTAGCTCACTCAGTCAAAGTGTTTGCCACACATGCAGGAAGGTCCTGGACTTAATTTCTAGTTTTACACTATAAAGATATAGGCATGGTAAGGCAGGGTTGGAGCCCTGACTCCTAGGAGGTAGAAGCAAGAGGATCAGAAGTTCAAGGACATTGTCAGCTACCTAGAGAGTTCCAGGAAACCTGTCTATAAACAAACAATGAATAAATATACAAGCAAATAAATAAATGGAAAGGATTTCTTGAGGACCAGTACATATGTATGTTATATACTCTTTAAATATGTTAGAGAGCTTTCAAAACGAGAATGGAATGTACCAATCTCTGTATATCAAGTATAGTAAATAAAATAATATAGATGCCAGAGTTTTAACATTGTTTACTACAACTGAGGTGTGGCTCAGTGGTCAGTACTTGCATAGTATGGGGAAAGTCCTAGGTTTAACCCCCATCACTGCAATAAACAAATAAATGTAAAAATAAAATTCATTCATGTAGCTTGGAAGGGAATGGAAGCATTCCTGTCACTTAAGAAAATATGAAGGGATTGCCTTGGCTTCTTCAGGAGACCCTGTGGAGATCACACCCCTCTACAAACACACGACTGGACGGGAAAGCCTTCCATTACCCAAGTTCCATACTCTGGGGAGCATACTCACTTCACCTACACATTTCCTAATTTGTTTTCAGTGAAAATGATTCAGCGCTACTTGCAATGCTTGGTCCATAAAAACTATCTGCATCAAGATAAATGGTTTTACTTTTTCACATCTGGTCTTCTGCTCCTGGTCTATGACATCATCTATTCTTGTTTCTTGTAAGGGGCAATGAATAATTAGTTTGCAGTGTCATTAGGGGTTGTTCACGCTGGCTAATGATTAACCACTGCTCGCTCCAGGATACAGAATCTGACTGGAGTCTCATTTCAGGTCTTGGCTCTGGAGAGTGTACAAATCGAACACAAGCAAGAACCAAACTCACATACCTAGTAAAGACTGATGTTACGTGTAATCCATGGTAGGGCAGATCACTGCTCAGTTGTTATAGTGACATGAGAGGATGTGTTGGCACCACTCCAGCCTCTGATCTCCTGTCACCTCCAGAGGCAGCCACCCCCAATAGTTTTATGAAAAATGGCTTTGCACTGTTTTTTATAGTGTCTGTGTGTGCAAACAGTCATTGGCCATGTAGTCAATGGCGTAGCACACATATAATGATGATTTTGTAAGATTGAATGGCCTTGCCAAGTCAGTTGTGGTATACATCTTATTCCCAGCACTCGAAAAGACAGAAGCAGAATATTTCTGTGAGGTTCAGGCCAGCTTGGCCTATGTAGTGAGTTCTAGACCAGCTAGGGGTACATAGGGAAATCTGTTCTGAAAGAAAGAAAGAAAGAAAGAAAGAAAGAAAGAAAGAAAGAAAGAAAGAAAGAAAGAAAGAAAGAGAAAGAAAGAAAATGATATCATATCCATTTTGGATAAGGACATTGCATGAAGTCTTCACAGTGAAATCACCTAACAACACATTTCCAAATGTATTACCATTGTTGATTGATGAATCAGTCTGATTTCCTCTACCCTGTAATCACAGCAGCAAATTATTAGCAAATTATCGTGCCTTTCCCCATGTTTGTTAGTGATTTGGATTCTTTTTTTTTTTTTTAAGATTTATTTATTTCATTTCTGAGTACACTGTTGAAGACATCAGGTCTCATTACAGTTGGTTGTGAGCCACCGTGTGGTTGCTGGGAATTGAACTCAGGACCTCTGGAAGAGCAAGCAGCCAGTGCTTTTAACCGCTGAGCCAGCTTCCCAGCCATGTGATTTGGATTCCTTATTTGTAAATTTCCTCCTCCTCCTTCTTCTTCTCTCTCTCTCTCTCTCTCTCTCTCTCTCTCTCTCTCTCTCTCTCAAAAAAACAAAAAAAATGTGGCTATGATTATGAACAAAGAAGAAGAAATGAGAATGACAGATGTACACACAACAAGCTGATTCTCTTCAACATAGAAATCTTAAGAGAAAAAAATAAATGCAGTGGCTGGAGGGATGCTCAGTGGTGAGAGCACTTCCTGCTCTTCTAGAGAAATCAAGTTCACTTTTCCACAAGAGCCTGTGATCCCTCTAGCCAGCCCGGGGGAAAAAAATCTTCTTCTGGCCTCCAAAGTGAACCTGCACTCATGTGTGCTTATGCACACACATGCACATAATTAAAAAATAAATCCTGGAACTCACTCTGTAGACCAGGCTGGCCTCGAACTCAGAAATCCACCTGCCTCTGCCTCCTAAGTGCTGGGATTTAAATCTAAGAATTAGGTGCAACTCATTTTCATCTAAGAGATAGACCAAAAGGAAGCCAGCAGCTTCAGGGGTAGTGAGACTCTATAGGAAAGAGCGGGATTTTAACTAAGGAAGAATATTTGGAGGTTACCTTGGCGATATCTGGATCTTGGTGTCTCTGATGTCTAAGGCCGATCTCTGCCTTCACTGTCAGTGTGACCTTCTAGAATGACAGATTCCCTGAGAGCCAGGTAGTCTGTGCCCAACCAATATCTTGCTGTTTAGCTATGGCACATTTGAATGTGTTCAAGTTATCTTGACTTTAAGAAAAATATAGCATATACGACTAATTTGGATATTAAGTGAGAGCATTTAAATGTTTCAGAAAGTGTGAGGCACATATATGAAGGGACAAGATAGTGAAAATAAAGGGGATAAAGACTGAGTTCAGCAAGGCCATTGTCAGACGAAAACCACAGCTCTCATCCCCAAGACAGGAAGAGATCATTTATTCTGAGCCAAATATGAAAGTGACTGTGGCCCAGGGAGCCCAGATTTGGGTAGACTCCAGAGACGTGTTCCACCATGGAAGTTATCATATGAACTGTTAGTCATAAACTAAGCTATAAATGAACGCATTTACCAAATAATACATGGGTGAGGTAGGTTACAGAGAAGCCAGACATGCCCGTGGCACTTGTAGCCATTGAGCTGGTGGAAGCTACCGATCTGCTGTATTAATACCTTCTCAAGATTTTTCATTGAGAGTCAAAAAAAAAAAAAAAAAAAAGTGTAGGCCAGATAAAGAGACAGGTGATAAATGGCTAGGAAGGAGATTTTTGATAGATCTGGCTCTGGATCTGTATCATTCCAACTCTCCCCAACCAGGAGGCCCTAATCAAGCAATCACCAGGCAGGTCAGCCTCAGTGTGGCTTTTCCAGGGAACTTCAGCCCACATCACCTAGGTAAAGAAAAGTGACTTCCACTTAAAAAAAAAGGGGGGGTGGGTGGGAGACTGTGTTGACTTGGAGAAAGTGATCAGTAGTGCCAGCTACTTATACCTGAACAAGAGAATGTTGATAAACTCACCACAAAATGGCCGGGACCAGCCCTTGGGAAGACAAGGGTTAGCTCTCATCTTGAGCAGCCAGAGCTCCTAAGAGCTGAGATGTGACAAGATGATTACAGGTCCCTTGTGCAGTGTTGGAAGCCCAGCAGCCTGCATATTTTATAAATATCTGCAGTAGCTGGCCTTCCAGGGAAAAAGATCCAATGACTGGACTGGGTGAGTCCCACCAGGCCCAGCACCTGATGGGAATCATACCTAATCGATTGTCCAGATGAAACAAACACCTCCCTCAAGTCTTTGACAGACCTGGAGCCAATAATAATAATTACACTTATTGCTACTGGGCCCTTCTCTCAGCCTTCCCAAGTTTGTGCCATTTGAGACCACAAAATAAGTTTGCCTTTCAAACAGCTCCGCTTAAGACATAGCAAAGAAAAAAGAAAAACAAAAAACGCAACACAACACACACATACACACACACACACACACACCCCAGAAAACGATAATGATGATAAACGTTTATCACTAGACCTTGAGAGCTCAGGACAACTTAGATAATTTGATTATGAGGCGTAAGAGTTCAGTAAAGTAACACGTGGCAACAACAACAACTAACCAGAAGTCACTTGAATCAGTTACACGGAGACGCCCTGACACAGCCAGAACTGAAGCTTGTTTTTCCGCTGTGCAGACAGCGGATAGAAAATATTGCGGATGTTATGAACTCGCGCTGGGGGGGCCGTTTCCCTTTTCTGGAGTGGTAAAGCCCCGGTGCACAGTCCTGCAGGAACGCAAGGCTGCTACCGAGCTTGGCTCGGGCCTTGGGGGTGGGGTGGGGTGGGGTGGGGGAGGGGCACCGTAAGGTTTCAGCTGATCTCAGAATCCCGCCAGCGCGCTCCGGCTTCTTAACCGCCTCGAAAAGATTTATACGAGCAGAAGGTGTGCATTGGCGGGGTCCAGCTGGCCTTCGCGTCACGGTGAGTTTTTAATTCTGCGTTTTCCTCCCGTCCTAGTTTGAAAGAGGCTTCTACTCTCTCCCTGCTCCCGCTCGCCCCGTAAAGTTTGTTTTCAAACCTTGTAAAACCGGGTTTCCATCAGTGCTGCCGGAGAATCGCATTCATTAGCCAGGCTGACTTGGGAGAAAAGAAAAGCTACCTTTGTGTACATAATGAGAGCCACCGCGTGGCCGCGGATAACCGCCGGGAAAGAACGCTCCGGCCTCGAGCCGCCGTAGGTTGGGCTTAGCGGACCCGAGGCGGGTTCCGTGGGGTGGACCCCGAAGCCGCTGTCCAAGTTAGCAAACAAAATGACAAGGCAGTCACCGCCGGGTCCGGACCCGGCTCCTGCCACTCACTCAGTCCAGCTCCTCCTCCTCCCGGAGTCTGTCCTCCCTCTTCTCCTGAGTCCCCAGCGGATGTGAGCCACCAATCCCAGCCACAAACACCCCTTCAAAACCCAGAGCGAGGCGGCCCTCCAACTGGAGGCCGGGCCCTCCGCGGCCCCCTCCCGCACCACATGAGTCCCGCACCCGGGCGCAGCAGCTGAGTCATCCCCAGCCGGGTCTCGGAAAGCGTTGCGCCCGGGCAGTTTGCAGAGGGGCTTGCCAGCCGTTGGGTTCTCCCTGGACACTGTCGTGCAACCGCCTCCTGCGCTGATGCCCGCGTGTGCTCTCTTAGGGAGCACTCTGCAAACTACAGGATTTAGGGAAGGGGGAGGGTCATTTTAAGGTTCCTGCCTGCTTACTGTGACTCTTCCTCCAGTTGGTTCATTTTGGAAAAACCACCCAAGCCTCGTTTTGACTCGGGGGTTTTTAACGCGCTCCCCGGAGGGGGCGCGGCGGAGGCTTGCTTTAATTTCCAACGTAATCATAAACAGGTTCCAAAGTCTAGCGGGTCATCCTGTGGCCGCCTTACTGTGGCTCGGCTTTAACCTTGTTTTTACGGGTCTGTCTCCTCCTGCCGGATCTTCACCGAGGTCACAAAACCAGAACAGCCACAGAGCCGAAACTGGAGACAGACACCGGCGGTGACGTCGCTGCTCAGCTTATTTACGTTTGGGGTTTTTTTTTGGTCCCCCACCCCCTCTATGGGGAAAGTCTTCTGTGACATGTGACAGTTGGTTTTCTTTGCTTTTTTTTTTTTTTTAAACAACCGGGCATAGGTGAAAACTAGACCCAGAAGTTCGAGCGTGCGCGTCTCGAAGTCGGCCAAAACAGCATCTGACTTGTATTTGGGGAGGGGGTGATTCTTCGTGGAACTCCCTTTGGAGCTCCCCTCTCAAGCAAAATAAACCAATAGGAATGAGTGTTTATTTAATGGCTAGTTTCTGTTTGAAATACTGAAGGGTGTCCTCTGGTGGGATATTAGCCCACAAAGTAGACACTGTTTACTGAAACAGATGAGCAGCCCCGGCGTAGTCCCCCATCTTTTTAAAAAGGCGCGTGGGGTGGGGGAGTCGCAGTGGGGCACACGGCGCGCTCTGGCCGTCCCCTAGTCCAGACGTTTAAAGAGCATGTGAGTCTGACAAGTGTCTATTCACAACGTGTTAGATTTCGAAACTGCCTTGCAATCCAATCCGGAACTCAGAGCTTTAGCCCGGGGGAATAGACATTTGCCCACGGTGCCTATGTCTGCCTCCCCCCACCCCCACTGTCGCTGTTGGCAGAAGAGTCCACGAGGAGGAGGGTGCGCTGTGCCGCGCCCGCGTGTCAATGGCAGCTGCGCCTTCTGGAAGAAGTTGGTTCTTGTCCGGAATACTTTTCCTTCAGTGCCCCACCCCTTGAATCAGAAGCCGCTGCCTCCGGCGGCTGGAGCAGGGACGGTGGAGTTTGGGGCAGCTGTCAAAAGCAAGGATGGGGGTTTCTTTTCTTCTCTGGGGTGGACAGAGTAGATGTCCTTAAACCTCTCTCCATCCTTTACAAACTAAATGCACTCTTCGCTACCCCGGGAAGGAAAGGCTCCAAAGGAGAAACCAGTGTGGCTGCTGAGGGATGGAGATGGTAGTACTCTCGCCACGGGCAGGCAGGCAAGACCCTGCTTCTGGCCTCCCCCAGCCTGAAGAGGGACGGGTGATCTCGGCCCCTAGTCCCTGGGCTTTGGAGCTGGAAGGTGCGGGGGAGGGGCAGAGGAGCGGCGGGGCGGGCGGGGGGGGGGGGAGGCAGGACCTCCTGTACCTTCCCTCTGCTCTCTCACTCTGACAGCGCCGAGGTGCGCCGAGTGGAGCGGGAAACAAAGGAGCTGAGTAGGGAGGGAGGGAGTTGGGCCAGGGAGAACCCCCGGCTGGCTGCCAGAAGATCCCGACTGGAGGAAGCCCAAGTGTCACTTGAATTCCAACCCAGAAGCCAGCGTCTGAGACCGGAGCACCTTGTTTAAGCAATAGTGGTTGGAACACTCTCCTGTAAGTTACCAGAGCACTAGTTAAGGAGGATCATCGACTACCCTCCCGCCACTCCACGGCTGCTGGCTCCTAGAAACCCCAGCTTCACCCCTCGCTGGGACTCGAGTTTCAGAATGAAAAGCAAGAAGGGTAAGGTAGTGGCGGGCTGTGAACGCCTGGGGCACTCAATGCGGGACATGTGCGGGCCGCGCCGGATCGGGAGGACACTGACTTGATGGGACTTTTCGGACCAGTGGCTCCCCGGCTGGAGTGGTGACTGTTCTTTGTTGAGGCTGTGTTTCTGATGGCAGTTGGTGTTCGTTTCCCTCTAGACACAACCCGAGGGGCTGTTGTGGGGAGGCTGAGCCGCGCCACGCTGCTGGCACGTTGTCAAGAACCACGCTCAGCGCCTTGTTTGTACGCCTCCAAGTTTCATTGTCTTCCTGACACCCCATGCTCGGCCCAGGCGCCGCGTGGTTTCTAGTGCTGTTTCTGGGGCAGGGCTTTGCGGTCGATGTTCTAGGGGACCCGGGTACCTCGCTTTTCCCTGTGGGGGGTCCTTAGCGAATTCCTGTCGCCTTACCTTTTGTCTAAAAGTTTGTAGTTCCGGGTATTCTCACTCCTCACCGGATCCTGGCAATGTGGTGTTGTTTTTTTTTTTTTTTTTTAAGGGATGTCGTGTTTTTCACTATCAAAGGAATGTGATTTGGGACCCCATACATATCACCCTAGGGTGAACATAGCTTTAGAAAGATGGACTTTAAAAATTTTTACTAGCTTCTGAAAGTTTTCCCACGATGAATTTAGGACCGTGTGAGCTGTTAGAACACAAGTACCATGCAGTCAAAAACTGTCCAAGTGTGACAAGCAGGCTTGGTTGTAAGTGCAAGAAAGCGAGGCTGTCATTGTTTCCACCAAAGCTTTACAACTAAAACTTGCCGTCAGTCTGGTTTAAAAACAAAACACACTGGGGAGGAAGGGGGGAAAAAAAACCCAAAAGGTCAAAGACTGTGAAGTCCCTTTTGAAACTAACTTTGGAGTCCCTGACTGGGAGGTCCCTCGAGTGTTCCAGTCGTGGACTGGAGTTGGCTTTTTTTGTTGTTGTTGTGATTTATGTGGAGTGGTTCAAAACAGAAGTTAATCGCATGGGGAAGCAGGCGGGGGAAGGGGGCGCTGGTGCGCATGCCCGGGAGCTTCCTCGAGTTTGTTACTCCACATTCTTTCAGACCTAGACCGCGACTGCCTTTCCAACGGAACACGGTTATAGCAGCTGCCGCCAAACACGCTTCCTCACGGGGTTTCTCCGCGCTTCCTACCTTAGAGAGTTGGGTGGATGTTATTCTGTGAGAGATCCTGAAAAATACGGAACTCATGAAGACCCCGGGTACTTGGTTAAGTAGGCCTCCTTGTTCCTTTCCACTCTGGGACAGTGAGAGTGTGGGCACTCTGAGTTTCGGGGAACTGTTTAACTGAGCTCTGGGGAAAACATAGGAATCTTCTCTAGAGCCTTGTCAGCCCTTGACGTGGCTGACAGATCTAGACCCCCGTGGGAGGCATTCCGCTCCAATAGCACCTCAATGAGGGTAGTTTGGTTTTGTGTGGCTCCAGGGTGCGGGAATGCAAAACTGGGTTTCCGTGGGTGGGGAGGAAGGCTGACGACTAGCTTCCCATTCAGGCTCCACCCTCTTGGGTGTCCCCTTCCCCAGATGCGAGGTCCCCAGCCCAAAGCGCGTGGGTTCCCCAAGTCAACCCCCCGACTCATGGAAACGATGAACGGTGACGTGTTGGAGAGGAAACTTTGCTGCGACCGATTTCGAGTTGCTCATTGGGAGAGCTGAGACTTCTAAGGTTGTCCTGGCTCCTTTTCCCTTTTTTAGGCTTCCCCGGCACAGGGTCTGGAAAGGGAGCAGACCCTTGAGGATATGAGCCGCACCGCCCCATTTCCTTACTTCCTTAGGGACCAGGGGCCAGCTCGGTTGCTAACTTGTACGGTTAGCAGGCGGGCTTCAGTTGGGGCTGAAGAACAAAAGCTGCTTGCCCTCCTCTTGCCCCTCCCTCTCCTGCAAGCCTCCACAGCCCTGCCTCCCACTGTATGAAATTACCTGGGAGGGGAGGGTGAGCTTCCCTGTCCTTGGGCCTGGACTGTTTAAACCTGTCCCGCCTATTGTCTGTTTTAGGACAGTGAGCATCTTTCAACAAAGACTGGTATATGATAATAAAGTGCCCGCTGTAGAAAGCCGAGACTGCCCGAAAAGAAAGAGCTCCAAAAATGGCTTCAAAGCAGGCTGGAAGAGGGCTCAACTAGGAAAATCCCCAAGTGTCCTCCCGGGGTCTCCAAGCCTGTTGAATCTGTTTAGGGTTGAACAGGCTGGGTCCCTTCCAGCCAGCTGTGGATTTAGTGCCTTGAATGTGAAGTTCCATTCCAGTTACTTGTCCATAGGGCAGAGACTAATTGGGTTTGGTATTTCCCTTGATCTGTTTTCCCCATATTCTTTTTCTAGTCCCCAATATATCTTTAAAATCCAAGTGCTTCCCCACCCCCACCCCCAACCTCCCAACTTCCATGTTTCATGACTTCAGAAAAAGAAAGTGAAGAAGCAAGATTTGCTTCTTAGAGCCGTGGGTTCCACGGGCCATCTTGTGGCTTACGGAACAACATTTCCTTGTATGTGGATAGAGTAAGAGGATTCTGAATCTCTCCCACACCCAACCTCTCTCCCTCCCCAACCGCATTTTTTTTCAAAGTGTAAGCAAAGCTAGATGATTGGAAACAAGTCCTAACTGGGAAACTTTTCAAAAGCTCTGTTACAGTAGGAAATGAGTAACGAGGAAAAAAGGCTTTGTTTTTCCAAGTCGAGCCATAATCAGGAGGGAGTTTTAATGAAAATAGCCTTGACAGTAGCAAACGTGGTCTCATAGCACTAAACGGATCAGCTGGTGCGTCCAAGGCACCACGGCTTAACTTCCCCTCTTCTTCATCCTTTATGCATGCTTTGGAAATACTTGTAAAGAGGTCTAGGGGTCTGGCTTTCTTTTTTTCTTCCTCAAATGAACAGAGTCGGCAGTTTGGTGTTGCTTCACAGAAGCCTGCTTTGTGTCCCTAACCTATTCTGAAAGACCATGCTTCTTGTCAAACTCCAAGCAAGCGGATCAAAGGGCAGGCTTTAGGGGGTTTTGTTTCAAGCACTTTGTTATTGCCAATTTACAGTTGGGAATTGACTGTTCAATGAGCAAATTTTCACACTTTTTCCCTCCTAGATTTAAGAAGAGGGGGAAGGAAATAAGTAGTGTTGTCTGAAGTTGGGGGAGTTGAAGCAAATTGCTTTATTCAAATGTACTTAGTTACCCAATTAACCTGGCATGTTTAAAAGTTAGATTTCCTTGGTTACCAAAGCTAATGTGAAACTCATTTATAATCAAAGGAGTTTTGTGGGTTTTTTTTTTTTTTTTTTTTGTAATTAATAGTTTTTCACCCAAATGTCATTTTTTTTTTTAAGTTTCTCAGATTCTGAACAATGAAAGCACTTTCAGTTTTAAAATTGCCCTTTAAACTTTATTTTCTTGAAACAGATTGATTTCATCTTCAGGAAGGAATTCTTCATTCAATTGCATGGCAGTTAAAAATGGAGGTGTTTGTGGTTTATTTATGGCAGTTTGTTAAGCCTTAAGCTACAGTGAATTTGCAAAATCATCTACCTCTTTTGTTAGAACCTGCTTTTACTTTGTCTTTGCTGGCTTTGAGTGTTTCCTGTAGGAACTCCTTCTAGCACCTTCTGCCCCCTGCAGTCCAAAGCTAAAAATGTGTCAACAAAGTCGTCTGCTCCCGGTTGTAAAATAAATTCCTTTAAAATTCATGGAGTTGATGTATCAATTCGAAGAATATTCTGGTTTTATTTCCTAGGTCAGTAAAAGGGACTTAATTAGGATTGAATAAAAAGCTATACAAAGCTAAAGAAAAGACCTTTGAGATGAGCAAAAACAGTCTCACAGATGGCCTGGCTTGTAGGTTTGAAAGGAGTTAATAGCATTTGTTAGAAGCTCTAAACTTAAATGTCTATCAAAGTCCTACAGACCAGAATTGTCATTGAACTCTGACTGAAATATTCTGTAGGGTTTGGATTCTTAACATTTCCGGTAGGATTAAAGTATTTACCACCAAAATAGCTTTTTTGTGGGTTGCACATATTCAATTTTCTTTGTCGTGTAAGAATTAAAGATGGGTAGCATTTAGGTTCATATCTAATTGACAGTCTTAGAAAACCTTCAAGTATACAAAAATGTACGGTGCTTGCTTTAACAGCAGGCCTTTCACGGAAGGAGAGAAAAGAGCATATAAGATGTCCTTGTTCACTGGATTGCTGTCTCTCATGAGTGATGACCTTAAGGACAAGGTTGTGAGGGCCATTCCCACACTGCCTGGCACCCTTCGTGTTCTAGGCCCTTCCTTAGAGACCTTGGCCCCGACTGAAAACTTCATACTCGGTAGTTGAAAAATCACAAGGTCGTGGAACAGTCTTAAGTAAGTGACTTAGGTTGCTGGTGAAAGCGAATGACCTGACCATGGGCCTTGTCCCTTCTCAGGTCTTGTTGCAGCGTCTGGCAGCGACTCTGAGGATGAAGACAGCATGGACAGTCCCCTGGACCTTTCCTCATCCGCAGCCTCTGGCAAGAGGAGGAGGAGAGGCAATCTGCCCAAGGAGTCGGTCCAGATTCTCCGAGACTGGCTGTATGAACACAGATACAACGCCTATCCCTCAGAGCAAGAGAAAGCACTGCTGTCGCAGCAGACACACCTGTCCACACTACAGGTAAGGGGGAAGATAAAAAAGTTGGTGCCAGAATTTGCCCCGTGAGGTGTTGGGGTTCCTGCCCAGATTTGAACTATGCCCCTAACCTACACACACACACACACACACACACACACACACACACACACACTTTCTTTTTATTAATAGACACTTTATAGCGTTCCTGTGTGCCAGGCTATAAGCTCTTTGGTGCTTAGTGGGCGGGGGGAGAGAAAGAAACAGGATCTTTTCATTGTAAACTTTATAGTGTGAAAAGCTAATAATTGGCTATTTAATAAGACAGAAACACTTGACTTTCATGTGTCAGGAAGCATTTCCTGCAATGCCTGAAAGAGGAGGAGGTTAAAAACTTATTCTATTGCCCAGGAAACTGGTTTGCTATTTAAACAAGGACAGACCTTGGTGAGGTAATTGTGTTGTGTCTGTTGACACAGTCATTTGAACGAGAGAAATCAGTTACTGGGAGGTGTGGCCTCTTTTAAACAGGAAATGTTTTCCTGTCGTTGATTAACTCAAAGGTAGTAGGTTGAAAGAGACTTAAAGGTGAACTTTGGTTAAAGTTATTTCTTCTCAGGTATCTGAGATTTTGCACCTTTTCCTTGCCTCTGAAAGGGTTAAGGATGCTGGCACATCCAAACTTGCTCTTATGACGGGCCCACCTAGCTTAGATGCCTCTGACTTGTTGGGAAGGCCAGAGAAGCTTTATTTTAGTTTATTTTTTTAAATCATTGCTGTTGGCCCGCTGGTGTACTAGGCAAGTGCTCTACCATTGAGCTACTTCCTTAGTGCCAGATGAGCCCTTTTTATTACCTCTTTAAGTTAGGCTCCCTACATCGGATGTTTTCAGAACCTGTTTGTCAAGTGAGCTGAGAGTATTGAAGCAGACCCTGTGTGATTTCAGGTCTGTAACTGGTTCATCAACGCCCGCCGCAGGCTCCTCCCTGACATGCTGAGAAAGGATGGCAAAGATCCAAATCAGTTCACGATTTCCCGCCGTGGGGCCAAGATTTCAGAAGCTAGCTCTATTGAAGCTGCAATGGGTATCAAAAACTTCATGCCAACTCTAGAAGAGAGCCCGTTTCATTCCTGCGTAGTTGGACCCAACCCAACCCTAGGGAGACCAGTGTCTCCCAAACCTCCCTCCCCAGGATCCATTTTGGCTCGCCCGTCAGTGATCTGCCATACCACTGTGACTGCCTTGAAGGACGGGCCTTTCTCTCTCTGTCAGCCAATTGGTGTGGGACAGAGTACAGATGTACCACAAATAGCACCCAGCAACTTTACAGACACCTCTCTTGCGTACCCGGAGGACGCTTGCAAATCTGGACCCAGTCCAAACCCTCAGAGTGGTCTTTTCAACACTCCTCCCCCTACTCCACCAGACCTCAACCAGGATTTTAGTGGATTCCAGCTTCTAGTGGATGTTGCACTCAAACGGGCGGCAGAGATGGAGCTTCAGGCCAAACTCACAGCTTAACCATTTTTTCAAACAAAACAGTTCTCCAAAATATGGTCCTGATTGCCAGGGGTGACGGCAAGAGATGCATTATTATTTTATATATTTTTCTATTAATATTTGCACATGGGATTGCTCAAACGAAGCTTCCTGTTACTGTCTTCAGTGGAATAGAGTCATTCCAAGAACTACAAACTAAAGCTACTGTAGAAACAAAGGGTTTTCTTTTCGAATGTTTCTTGGTAGTTTCTCATAATGTGAGACGGTTCCCAGTATCATGTGATCTTCTCCTCCCGAGTCCTCCTTTTTCTGTTTCCAAGACTGTGCAATACTTTAGAAGCCCTCACACCTCTCTTCCCATGTGGAACGTGACGCCCACATACAGTCTAATGAGTAAACTTTCAGTTTTTTGTTTGTTTGTTTTTTTGTTTTTTTTTTAGATTCAAACAAGTATGAATCTAGTTGTTGGATACCTTTTTTCATGATGTAATAAAGTATTTTCTTTAAAAGTTATTGCAATGAAGAACATTTTCTTGAAGGAAGCACTCAACACAGTAGGAATATAGGAAATGGGGGCAGGTCAGACTGATTTAGGGGTGTGTGTGTGATGTCAAACCACTGTGAATAATGAGGATGGGTGAGATTTCCTCTTGATTGGAGGGGGAGTTTGCTCCTCCATCTTTGCTTAGAGATGAACAGCAGATTGCAGGGAGGTATCCGAATCAATTCATGACGACATCAGGAGTGAGGTCATGAGCAGTGAGCTGCTGTGTATTTCAGAAGGTCCCAAGGTTGTAAGTTTGACTGTTGCGGCATGTGCAAGTATGGTCTGTTAGGACAGAAAGTTACTTACAACTTTCTGGCATGGTTGGCCAGAAGGGAATCGGTTGTCCCATGCCGCAGAGTCATTCCGACAAAGCCATGCTTACAATGAGACTCCTTTGTTGTGGAAGGCCCGCCCTGTGCTTTCCTGCTGCAGCTAAGAACCGAGGGGTGCACCGCCAACTTCTGGCCGGCGGTTTTAGAGAGTAGTACATTCTTACACACTGAAGTTGGCCTGAAAGTGAAAGTCTCTGCTCCAGAAGAAAAAAAAAAAGAGAGAGAGAACACTCAAACAAAAGTTGGTAAGTGACACAGAAAACCCACAGTGAAGACCCAGAAGTGTAAGGAAACGAAGGGAAGGTTTCAGCTGGGTTCTGCCAGAGGGTGACTTGGCCGTAGTACAAA
Organism: Mus pahari; assembly: GCF_900095145.1. Taxonomy (NCBI): domain Eukaryota; kingdom Metazoa; phylum Chordata; class Mammalia; order Rodentia; family Muridae; genus Mus; species Mus pahari. The sequence goes on along the minus strand of NC_034607.1, from coordinate 37,194,380 downwards.
TGAAGGTGGGTAAGGAATTGTGCTCGCTTCAAAGCTGGATCAAAGGTCACAACCACACACGGCTATAAATCCTGATGGCCTCCCCATGTTAAGGTCTTGCTCACATTAAAAGAAAAAGAGCCCCAAATAAAAAAGAGCTGTGGAAGGAGTCAACTCTGGCCTAGAGGAGTAATACACAAGGGCCTGGCACAGAGGGACAGAAAAGGTTGAGGGCCCTTAGTTGATTCTGGTTCTCAATAACCAGATAATAAATAGAAACCATTGTTCTGAAAGCTGTCCTGTCAGCTGGGCACGGAGGCACACCTCTGCAATCCCAGCACTTGGGAGGCAGGAGAATCCGACCGCTGGAACTTCTTGAGAGATTCAGATTTAAAACAAAATTATTCATGGGGCTGAGGAGTCTTCCGGTTGGCAGGGTGCTTGCCCTAGCATGTGGGTGACCCCAGGGTTCTGTTCACCCATTACATAAACTGGGCAAAGTGGCACCACCCTGTAACCCAAGCCCCATGTTCAAAGTTCTACCCTGTTACATGTGAGCTTGGCCAGCCTGGGCTACTTAAAACACGGTCTCACACTATTGGGTCAAAGCCGAAGGGAAATAATTCTTTTGTGTCTACTGTTTATATGGTATAGCTTTTTTGTTTGTTTACTTTTAAACTTCCTGTGTTTGAATGCCATCTTTTCAGGCATATTTAACTGGGTTTTTCATTCCGTCTCTGCCTTTGAGTCAATTTGTTTAGTCAATTTACACCTCAGGCTGCACCAAGCCTGGCTATCCCTTGATGACTTTGTAGTCCATGCGTGTATGGTTTTTCCCTACCTTTGTATTCCTCCGTTTTTGTCTCATTTCAGTTTAATTAACATTTTCTACTATTTTTTTCTTCAGTTTTTATCTTCAGTCATGAACTATGCGGTTAGTTTAATTGTTTTGTGTGTGTGTGTGTGTGTGTGTGTGTGTGTGTGTGGTTTTTTTCCTCACTAAATAAACCATGCTGGCCTTGAAATCACAGAGTTCTCTTCCTCCCAAGCTCGGGAATCAAAGGCATTTTCCACTCCACCCAGCCGTACTGTTAATTCTGAGTGGTTGTAGGGACTAGAACACTAGAGACTTATTCAAGTCTCCAGTAAAGAAGGTCTCTTCACTTTCTCTCCCCCCTTTGCTTTCGTGGGTTTGCTCAAATAAACATGTCCTTACACAATAAACTTAAATACTTTATAAATAAAAATTTTAATAAATCATACAGATAAAAGTTTTGCTTAAGCCGGGCGTGGTGGCGCACGCCTTTAATCCCAGCACTCGGGAGGCAGAGGCAGGCGGATTTCTGA